>NC_050586.1:16702500-17302500 GCF_013368585.1 Megalops cyprinoides
ACAGCACCCATAAATGTACTCTGCGTTTTCCCCACACTTGCTATGGTTGGGGATGGTGCAGAGGAGCAAAATGGCACTACCTGAAACAAAAATACTGCTCAGGCAGAGCCCTTCACATCAGCTGGAAATGAAACACTATTATATTTGTGAAAGCAGACACTGTAATTGTGGCCAGGGTCTTTTAAGTTCTCAGTGTCTATATGATTCAATAAAGGTCTTCTCCTATTGTAGATATACTGTAGTGGCGTGAAACAGCAGGGCATATCAGAGGAGAAACACATTGGCACAAGCTCAAATAAAGCATCACCTTTGCCTTGGAGTCAATTCAGAGCACTTTAAACACTCAAGCACCATAAGCTGAACTGATTTAAAGAAGTGTACTACTGTTCAGTCAATACATGGTATTTTACAAGCTGAGGTACAATGTGTAGTGGACTATTGTAAAGTGTGGTTCTGCTGCAAACACCTAAGATAAGAGTAACTGCTCTGCACATATTTATTTTAAACAGTGCTTCCCTCCTCACCTCCCCTGACTTCTAGAATGGTAGCAAAGGGGTGCATAACACTCATGGAGTGGTTTGGCGGTGCAGAGGAATGGATAAGCATCATGCAGGCCTTTTCTGGTCAAACCCACATTCAGCTCTGTCATCCCGTATTACCTGTCCTTTTTTCAGCAGCCGATCCACCTGACAGCTCCGCCCCTCAGGGCACCTCGCTCGACCTCCTCTACCCCTCTAAACCTAGGGGCCAGCTCCCCCATTAGTTGCATCAATGTTGCTGTTTACATAAATTCAAAACTTTCTCTCCCTGTCTTCCCTTTCACCCCTAGCCTTGATAGCACAAATTCGTCTATCAATTGCAACATTATAGTGAATAAATAAGCAAATTTGGAGTTTAGGATAAAAGGACATGCAAATACACATACTTTCACACACACGCACACACACACACACACACACACACACACAAACACACATGTGCAGCCCTCATGCAAAGTCAGGTCACTTGCCAACAGTTGGGCTGTTCTGGGAGAGTCTTGAGTGAAGTGACTTGTGTCAATAGAAGTTCATGTTTCAAGTATGCTTCTTTTTTAGGTTCCAAATTAACACTCTCAAGCTACAATAATGACAGTTTCAATCAGAAGAAAATGTTCATTTAATCTCCTTAAAGGAGAAACTGTGTTTGGGCATTGTGATGTACATCAACACCCCAAAGCCTTCATATGGTAAACGTCTGGTATACTATGGCCTGTTATGGAAACCTCTTTCGTCCATAAGATGTGAGTACAATTCAGTCAAATGTATCAGTATTAATCTGTTCACCTGTGTTAACTTGCATTCATATGCACACATAGTCACAGTGTACATATATTCACATTTGTATGTGATAGCTGTACCTTATAAGCTATAACGTTATAGCAGTGCAGCATAGTGTGGTACTGATGTGGATGCACTGGAGTATTTAAAAAGACATGCGCAAGTTCTTTGCTCAACAACCTTAAATCATCTGGCTTTCGCGGTGCACTACCAGAACTCATCTCTTTCCCTCCTTGGCCCCCTAGTGGTGGAATGACCCACTTGCAAGCATAAGTGCAAGATAATTTCTCAGCCTGTTTACCAGCATCAGCTAATGACACACCTTTTTCCAGACTTCATTCTGGTTCTAAAAACATGTACATGTCCTACACCTAGCCCCCAGTCCGAACATCCTGCTAAGCAAATATATGTTATTGTGATTCCTTTAGAGGACACATGAATCCAGAATGTTCAAGAAATGCTCCATTGGGTTCATGTGAAGAAGATCCAATACTGTGCATAACACACCTTGTTCTGAGCTGCGAAAGTGTGGAAAATGTATGCAACATGTGACCATGCAACAATATGAGCCTTTGATTTTGATTGAGGTGCAATGTGTGAGGTGACAACGTAGTGTCTCTAGAGTTAATTTGCCATCCCGAAATACTAACTCTGATCTGATTTATACTGTATTGCAACTTATAGCATCACACCACCACCTGATTCAAATAATCAGTTTGTTATTAAGCAGCTTCAAGAGTTCATAACAAGTTGACCCTTTGAAACAGCTGTGTTGGAGCAGAGAGAGATCTAAAACATGCAGGACAAGGGGTCCTCCAGGAGAGGTTTTGGAAATGCTGCATTATAACATGCATGTTATAAACACAAACATTTATGAACACAAAAGTTACTGTAAACTACTTTCATCATTGATAATGACATATAAAAACTCAAACTCACCAAAAAATGTGATGATAATATAGGTATCAAACAGATTAAGTCTCTTATAGGAGACCAGTGCTGACACTGACTTTTTAAATATTTTGTCCACAAGATGGCAGAATGTAACTGTGTGATCACACTTCTTCACTCTCTGGATACCAGTAAAACAATCAAAATCAGTGTTGTTTACATGTTCCAATTGTTCTCTAAAATCCAGAGATCGTATTCACACAATAATATGTGCTTTTGTTCTCCCATCTGCATAGCTAATTGTGTCTGTTGTCTTCCATGGCAAGTATATGTGGCCATTTCAATGTGTGGCCTGCAAATACAGAAACACAGTTCAATATTGCCACTGCAACTAACATGAATACAAATTAATTAAAGACACTTTGAACTTAAAGTAGTTAAGCTACTTGCTGAGTAGTTAAAAACCATAAAATGATAGCTGAAAGAAGTTAAATTAACTACAAATACATTCCTTAACTGTGACTTGTTGTTAACTGAAAAAATAAGTATAATCACTTCAGCCATTTAACTAGAGCAGGACTAGGATTAAATCAACATGATTCTTTAACCCTGACTACCGCATACATACAAGAGTTGCTTATTTCAGTGAGGTCACTATTTATTTAATTAAGTTTGGCAATCACCGAACTCACCAAATTGTGTGTAGAATAAAATGAAAACTTGTGTTAAAGGTAAGAAGAAATGTTGATTGAGTCCAGCTGTTGGTGTTGATGCAAGTCAAAGTCTCAGCAATAAGAGAAAATGCCTCAAGTCAACTGTTTCTAAATTTGCATGTGTTTTCTCAATTGCTCCATAATGTCACATTTGTTTGTAAATCATATGTAAATTTCTTCTTGAAAATATGCAGCATTTGTTTTGGATATTGCAAGATGATGTTATTCACTCTTTGGGACAAAAAAGAGAATAAATATACTGAAGTAGTTAAAAGCACTGACTATAAAATTATGATGATCTGCTCTAATGTCATTGCTATAACTGGTACTGCAAAGTACAGATGTTTGATTACATGTGTTTTATGATGGGGTGGATTTTAGCCAATATACCATGACTACAGCCACACAAGTGTTTCTTGTTGGTGGTATTATAGCATAATAAATGTAGCTATACAGTACATTCATTTTATTGTCTTTCTAATCCAATTCTAATCGGCCACCTATGTTTCCTTTCTTTGCTTCAGAATTCCAATGAGCTGCATCACCCATTATTTACATACATTAGATTAATGTGTTTATAAGTGCTAACACAAATATCCTCTCTTTCTTGCTCCAGAACTCTATTTATTTCAGAGCTTTTTAAGCAGAGAATAAGCAATGCAATTGAAAACAAACACTATAGATACTCATGTTTGGTATGTGGATATTTATTGCGCAGTTTTATTTTTCATCTTTAAAAGAGGCTCTGTTTGTAACCTGTAGAGTATTCAGTATGTCTTTCTTTCTTTTCAAACAGTGCTGAACTTCATACGCTTGTTTTCCCTGACCATTTTAACACCCAAAGATGGTAAGAGGATGATTCCAAAATCCCCATATACTGGATCTGCCCAATTAGCTCAGCTAATAGCCCTCAGTGGGTTGCTTAGCAACACATCTTAATGGTGAGGAAATGATTTTGTGTGTTTGCAACCAAATTTTCTCCAGGCCAAGCTCAGGATGTGATTGTGGTAGGGTGGGCCTAAGGAGTGAGAGGAATGCTGTTGTAAAAACAAAAAAAAAATCAAAACTAAGCACTGCTGTGGAGATCTTGGCACAATAATACATTTATCATATATGTTACATATTTGGGCTGACCTTAATATCTGTGATGCCTGACTTCAAGTGTGCAATGTAAAAACAAATTATAGTCTTGTATACATACAAGACATTATACATACATATAGTTGTTTTACTGGTATAAACATGCTGTAACTACCGCCTATTTCATTTAATTCAGTTATATTAAATTCAATACATTATTCATGAGTAAGATTTTCAGTAAAGGTTATATTTCATTCTGTTTTGTCTATTTTCTATTCTGTATTTCAAAATGGTTTCTTGAGTTTATGGAGAAATATAACAGAGTTGTGATATAAGGCTATTACATTACTCACTTGAAAATCTTGAAAATCACACCAAATCTTTGGCTTTGTATTTTGAAAGGCCGAAATCGTGAGTCAGCATTGACCAAAATTACGAATCTGTCCATGTGTACATGAATTCTGTTCAAAACACTCATTGTTCTGTGTAATATATTTCTTTCAAGAGTCATAACAAGTGTGCAAGTATTTGTACGTCTGATTTTCTGGATACGTTATTGTCTTATGTCTTTTATGTATGCAACACCCGCTCATTTTAATAACAATAGCAGCTGAGCGGTTGAACTGAAAATAAAAGACGGCTGTATTTGAACATGCAGGTAGGCCTATTGTTTCTCCAGAGCTGAAGAGAGATACATGGCATACGTCAAACTGTTGCTGCTTATGTTTCGTTTTGAGCGCTGTAAGATTACAGTGGCGCTTTAAAGGGCGTATTGAATGGGGGATGAGCAGTGAACGCCGTGTGCCACGGAAAGGGAACTGTACACTAGCTAGTTTCAGTCGGTGGGAGCAGGAGCTGAACTCGCGCGACTGAATCCATGGCAACCGCAATGGCAGGTGAGAAGAAAATATTATCCACTTTTTTCCAATAATGGACTTTATGTAATAAATTCTTGACAAAGCGAATGCATGCACAAACTATACATTGAAAAACAACGATGTGCCATTGTTTTGTTGTTTTAGAAGCTGAGGTACGTCAGAAACTGCTGCGCACCGTCAAGAAGGAGGTGGGTGCTTTTACGCCTGAACAATAATGTCATAGAAAAACAAATATGTAGCAAGCTAGCTGCTAACCTAGCTTGCTGCATTTATACCTCCGACATGTGGGAGAAAGCGTGCCACGATTCATTTGATTAATCTGGCTGTCCTGATATTCATTTTTATTGAGTCGGTATCTGGTCATTATGTAGCTAGCACGCTACAAAAATGATGATTTGTCGCCTATCCTCATGACGACGACAGCCAGAGCGCATCTTTATTGCTAAGGTGCTGATTGCGTCCTTTCCCTTTTCTAGCAAAGAAACAAGGCGTTTATTTAAACTATTTACGAAGGAATCATTTGGAATGTGCTACTCATCGAAGAATTTATGAACATTTCCGCCATACAATAAATTGACCGGTCAGAAATTATGACTCATCCATAGGCTAGTATATAAAGATCAGAATGCGTTATTCGTTACTGTTATTTGATCTCGGTATAAGTCAAATTACATAGGGGATTCATGACGCTTCCACTTTCATTCAGATGTGGAGTCAAATGCGTTTCTCAATGATGATGCTCCTCCCTGGCTGTAGTTTCTATTCAGGCTATCAAATACACTCGTTACAATATAAACATGAGGTCGATTTCAATTAAGCATATTCAGTGAGCTATTTCAAAATACGCTATAGCCTGTGATTGGTGGAAAAAGGGGTTGGTCAAGTATATGTAGACCATAGCCAAATGTTAGGATCCCACCCAAAGACACCTTAGCTACATTATTTCATACAATATGTCTTATCAGTGGTTTCCTGGATGAGCTATTCATGGCTTTTGCAGCATTTATTTTAAGAAGTGACGCCAGCAAGTTAAATATTTATCAACCTTGTTATTTTGAAGATGTGCAATATGTTTAATAGACACCTGCTTGTTATCAAATGCTAGACTATGACAGTTGTTCAGTATTAGGCACAGAAATGTTTGTTCTCAGTTCACCCACAGCAGTTGTGTTTGATCAATGCCTGGGGAACCAGAAAGAGACATATATTTGTCTGCCTAGAGCCGCTACATAGTCAATGCACCTGCTCTCAGCCTCCATGTAAAAGGCAGCTGCTTCACTCAGATGTTCCTTCAGGCTGGGCTTTTCTTGCTGCAGATACGCCGCTAATCACAGCATGGAATTACTTGCTAATGTTTCACCCATTACTGTGTGGTCACATCCTGGTGCGGGGGTGGGGTGGCAGGTGAGCTGACCTCAATGTGGGAATTGAAGAGTGGCTGCAAACACCGCTCTCAAGCTTCCCACCCCATAATTAAGAATTCCAGCCCCCTGAATGATGTTAGTTGGCCATGGCGAAAGTCTCCGCCACAGTGACTCTCAAGTTGCTCAGAATAACATCTCACAGTGTTATATGCATGCTGAATTAACAGCTCTTTTTGGGCATTGCTTGAGATTGAAGACTGGTTGAAAAGCTGCACTGATTTCATGGCAACGGATGTGGAGAACAGCTCATTTATTTTGCAGTAAGGAACAGTCAAAGAGTCTTTTCCTTAAAGGTGTGTCACTATATACAGTGTAGCCACAGAAAGAAACCACATATGAGGACAACAAGCCACAAAGGAGTAATCTATTTTTTTTTTTTAGCAAAATATCACCTGGTGTGGTTGCCTATTATCCATACATTTTTTAGTAAAATAATATGGGAAGTGCTAGTTATTAAAAGGATTTATTCCTTTGGTGGGATAAGCAACACTGGTCCATGAAGGCAGGCACGAATCTATGTATCTGTGAGAAAACAAGCGATGCATTTAGACCCAGGCCCACATCTGTTAAATGAATTTAATTAAGTAATCCACATCTGCAGTAGAATGAATGTGGAGTTATTTTGGGCGTTTTTGGATACTCCTGCTTTTGAATGGGCACTCAAGGCAAACAAAACCCAAAGCACAGGCTCATCTTTGTATAATCCACCCTGTGCTGGAGCAACATCAGGATACTACATTGTCAGCTCTTGAATCCTTGTTTTTTAAGTAATGTGAAAATTATCAACGTCAGGGAGGACCTTGTGTCT
The DNA here is from genome assembly GCF_013368585.1 of Megalops cyprinoides. Classification (NCBI taxonomy): domain Eukaryota; kingdom Metazoa; phylum Chordata; class Actinopteri; order Elopiformes; family Megalopidae; genus Megalops; species Megalops cyprinoides. The sequence goes on from NC_050586.1 coordinate 16,709,611, forward strand.
GCACGACTCCAACATGTCTCTTCAGCCCATTATCTTTTTCACTGGCTCATAGAACATAATGTACCTGTGAATGATCAGGCATCTCGAGAGCCAGACACTCTTGATGCATTTTAGATCTTAACCTTTTTCCTAAATTAGAGTGACTTGTGTAACTAATGTGCAGACCCAGTCATTCAGAAGAATCCCTCTACCTGGTCAATAGATAGGGTAGGTGTATTACAGGATCACCTTGTAAATTCATAATTGATTATTGGGTGTGTGTGTATGTGTGTGTGTGTGTTTGTCAGGGCGTGCATGTGCGGGTGTGCGTGTGTATGTGTAAAATCTGTTAAGACATGCTTGCAATTGCTTACAATGTAGCTGCAATATGATGCCATGCTGTTAATTTGGAAAATGTAAAATCCACTGTTGCAAGCTGTATAGTATGTTGTCAAAGCAAAAGCTGTCCCTCTGCTACTGCATTAAGCTTTCTGTGTTATGTAACAATATTGAATGAATTTTGAACAAGCGCATTGAAGTATATATGCAGTAAAGTCTCTTTTACCTGTTTCATGTGCCATTTCTAGTACAAGATTACAGCTATTTGAAAGTGATGGATAATGGACCTGGCTAAAGGGATTGCCGCACCTATTTCTCATTCTTAGTGTGGATGCAGCTGTGTTTTGAAGTTACTTTTATTAGGATGCATTTCTTGTCATTTTCCCTAGATTATAATTGGTGTATTAACATTACCAAATCAGTTCTGCCTTCAAGCAACACTTAAATCACAATTAAGGAACCAACATTTTTACTACTCTTCTGTGACAGTAGAGTGAAAGTGCAATAAATGGTGGTCTTAATAAAAATAAAACTCATATTGGTATAGGTTATACTCAAGTTGAGTATTTTAGTGGTCATGAACATATTTATCTGAGCTCCCTGAAGATTTCCATTCCAGAAACTGCCAATTAGCTTGACTGCAATGGTTTATTTTCTCACCTTATTATTGGCTGCCTGCCTCTTGCTGTCCACCTCCCTGATTTTATTCCAGTGTTTGTTCAAAGTTGGCTCAGTACAAGTGGGGAATGAAGTGCCTTGCATGTCCTTATGAGTATTGATTTTATCAAAAGAGACAATGATGTTGTCAGTAAAATCCAATGCAGGGTGCACTGTTGAGGAAGGGTGAGTGATGGTTTGCATTTGAATACTGTATGTCAGGGAGAGCAGATGGCAGGAGGAAAGTGAAAATAGTGCACATTCCCCTCTTGTTGAGCATTAATGCTCTTTGGTTTGCTCTTGCTCCTCCTTGGTTGGGCAGCGCGCACACCTGTATTTACTCAGGGAGAAGGACACGCTCATAAAGGCACAGGATACTGATAGGAACACACAGGGCCATAGCTCACCTTTCATTTACTTTGCTCTATCAATCAGGATTTTTTTAAGCCTGTCTGCTCATTCAGGATAAGGCTTCAGGCAACAACCAATTCTTAATTAATCAGTTTGTCCTTAAAGGTCCTTTAACTGTCAGAAGCCCAAAGAGGCTGGTTTCTGAGTTCAGCTTCTTGATAAATCAACAGGACTGAGTTAGATTAAAATTCAGTCCAGGAGTTGTTTGGTTGGAAGACTACAGTAGTAGAAGTATGGGAATATGTTTTGTAGTTCTGCACATATGCACACATAAGCACCTCCTGCATACCATTTTACTTGTCAATGTTCTCAGGGTGATTTAATTACCAACCTTATAATCACAAAGCTAACTGACTTAGCAGAGTAACTGCAACCAATACACTTGCCATTAATATGCCTTTTATTGGTACCCTTTTAATTGTTTTATTCATTTATTTATGTGATACTAAACTTCATTTAGGGTTTGCAAGATAACTGTGTAAATGTCACAGCAGGACAATTATTCAGCAATGCAGTGATTAAAAACTGGTTTCCATTCAAGGAAAGTTAAAACACCATAAGACTGTGGCCAAGTAAATCTGTGAATAGATTATTTCTGTCTCAGAACTTAGTCATACTGCTATTGCATAGACCTGCAATTGAAAAATACATGTTTAACCTTAGTGATAACCTCAGTGTATCAGATTAATGTGTAGCACTGCCAGATTGTCCTTGGAATGCATTACAGTATTTTCACTTGAGTCATTGTGCCAGCCAATCATTTTCAGTCATGCAGTTCGCATTTAACCACCTTTGACAATTTAATTTACTAGGAGAGTTGCCTCTGCAGTTTGTCTTGTCTTGCACGGATTAGGTTGGTGTAATGGTAACTGGATGTCCTGGAAACAAAGTCCTTACAGCTATTCCTCCATTCTGTCACTTTTTCAATGGGAGAAACACCTTGGAACCATATCTGATCTTTGAAATGTGAAACATACATTAGTGCTTTTTATGAGTTAAAGCAATGACTGGCAGTAATTAATTTAAAAAAATCCGTCTGTATTGTGAATGAAATTGTATGATGCCAGTCATTGTTTATATTCATGAAATGACATTTTGAAGTAATTCAAAACAGTTTCTGTCAGTAGGCCTGTCCTGAATCAGGTTGTGACTTGATACAAAAATCACTGAATATCATGTGTGAAGGTTTTCTTCACACCACTTTGGAAAACAGACATAAGACTCAAATGGTATATCCAAAACTGAATGTAAAGGGAATTGAGGAGTAGGTAGATTATGGTATGGCTGTGTCACATTGTACCCCATGAATAATATTGGATAGGTTATGCATTCATAATACACTAACCATATACAGTGGAGTCATAAAACATGGTATAAGTACCTCCTCTCACAAGGACCACTTTTGTCTCTTGGAATACAGTATAAGCTGTGCCACTATTTCCCTGCCATTTCGATTTTTAATTCTTAAGCAACAGTTTCACATGTTCCACCATTTGGAAAATATTTTGGACAATATTTTGTACTCTCTACTAAGTTTGCTTAAGAGTAGTTTCTCTAAGATTATGGCTGTGTAAGATTACGTCAGTCAAACAGTATTTACAAAACAGCAGATGAATGATACTAACATGCAATTGTTTTTCCTTTCTACATGTAATTTGATACACACAAACTGAACAGCAAACAAATAGATGTCTTCAAATTTCTTTGCAATACATTAAAACATGACTAGCACAAAGTATCACATTTGAAATGGTGGTGATTTCAAAAAATGAACTTCTCACAACCTGCACATTAGAATGGTCTGAAATTACACAAAATCCCTTTTACTTATAAGATTTTAACATTATTGTTTCCATGAGCTTAATAATAGAGAGAAGTACTGACACCAGAAAGGCACAAAGCATTGGATGATTCCCAGACTGTTCATAAAAAATTAATTTTGCAGACATTTAAAGGCAAATTAAAGGCATACTAGATGTATTATGAAAATAAAAATGGTGCTTATAGGTAACCATATCAGATTTCCTTACAAATATTAATTTTATTATAAAGTATGGATTATATTATATTCAAATATTATATTTTTGTATTTTGTTTGAAACACTTTAATAGCTTCTCATAAATTCGAAGACCACTGTGCACTGACTTCTATTTTAATTATAAAAGAAAATGGAAAATGACAATGACACTGTATGTGGATTTACCAAAATTTTATGTAATTGCTAATAAGATAAGTATCAGTTCCAAACTAGTCTAATTAAAGTATACATGACTAACCTATAGCAGATAACAATATACTTGGCAGTTTAGTTTTGGCAGTCATGTTAAATTGCTGGTTGCAACTCTGCCCTTTATATTTATGAAAAACCTTGATTTATTAGAAACAACAAGCATAATTGAATAAAAAGTACATCCTGCTACATATTAGTGTAGATTTGTTGTTGGATTTATGGATTTATTGGATTATATTTAAAAGCTTACTTAAGGTGGTAAATAAAGATGCCTCTCTTGTTTTCTGGTTTAAAATTCATTATTGTGAACAACATGACTTATGCTTTGCATTGATATGAACGTTAAATTGTAAATTTAAAAATAATTTATCAGAAAACAATCATCCAGGAAATACATTTTTTGACATAACATTTCTGTTCCTATTTACTCACAACTATGTATTAATAATAATAACAACATAACAACAATAGTATTATGCTCTTGTTCAGATGATGGATTACAGTAGCCATGTTGTGAGCAGCAGCTGAACGGTGAACACATGTTCTCTGCCCTTGTATTACCTGTACGGGCTGTTTCCTTGCTGGGAGAGGCCAGTACTGGGGGACCCATCAGTCATGCTCTGTGGGTTTATGTCTCCAGCGGGGGGTCTAGAGATGGATTTACAAGGAAGGTGAAGTGCAGATTGAAGATGTGAGAGAAATGGTCGGGAAACCCTTTATATAACCAAACCTCTTGTGGGATGTAGTGTCACTGCTGCAGTTTAGATTCACATCACATCATCATTGCAGTATGAAGGTGGTGGCCTCTTCACTACAAACAAGGCAGCAGGCCCTGAGGCTGCATCCCAAACCAAGTGAACAATGCAAAGACGATGTGGAGCAGTCTGCACTTCACGTGACATTTCACCTGCATCACATAAGTAGCTACATATGGATGGAGGGTAAGCGTTTAAAAGAGGGTGAATTTAGGACTGATTCCACTGTCATTAATCCAATGCCTTGGCCTTTGATGGAGCAAGAGCCACTCAAAAAAAAAAACAAGAGAACAAATGCAACTTTTCACAAAACCATGACTTTCATTTCAGTGGACTATTTCGACATGGCAGACAGCAACATATATGTACTCTGCTTGTGAAACATGCCAGAACTGTTGTTACCTGTCATGAATGCTTGGTTGTGGTTTCCTACCGAACAATTGAAAACACTACTTCTCCTATGGCTCCTATGCACCTGAGCAACATTCACATCATTAATTATAGTTGATATTTGTATTTGTTACCTTTTAGTTTTTATTTATACCCTCTTAAAATGCATTTTCCATATGTTAACATAAGTGGAATAATTAATTCATGATGTTTGCATGCTGTTGCTAGGCGATCATCCTGCCAAACAAACAGCCATTGATTTTCTAGTGTGCAGCCCTCCTGTTGGCCTGCATTATCTAATCAGCTGGTGTTTATACCATGGTGGTATTTAACATTACCATAACTCATTAATTGAGGTATTATACTACAACTGAGTAAACTTTTTTTGTTAGCTTGATAGCTAGGTTAGGGTTATTAAGGTCGCTGTGAAAGAAATCATGTTTCAATAGTTTCTTCATCAGGATAGAAAGCTACTAACACAAGCCAGACACATTAGAAGGCTGAGCTGAGAGACCCTGTCAACACAAAAAATGGCTGTCAATAATCCCATAGTGATTGCAGAGTTTTTAACTGATTCACATATTGTGGAATAACATAGCTTGTTAGTACAAAGCAAATGATTTAGAAAATAGCTACAATACTTTATTACAAAGAAGGCACAGCCTATACTCATTAGTTTACTAGTGCGCAGTTGTGGTTGGGGAGACACAAAGAAAGTAATCTGGCAATGACTGTTGCCAGGAATGCTATAATGGATGGGATTAGTCGAACACTCACTAGGTATGACAACAAATACCTCACTGTGATGGAAAGAAGAAACAATGCTTCCATTAAAATGGTAAAATAAAATACAGCCAGATAATACACCTGAGTATTTTACAAATGCTAGCTAGCTGTAACTAAATATAATACATGTGAACATTACTTAGTTGTTGCAAGTTTTTGATATTACTTTGTACCTTGTATTGTGCATCTTACAATACATAGCCTCAATACATGCATCTTTCTCAGAAGAGTATTCTATTTGCAGTATCTAAAAAGGTTTTTTGGCCCTTCAGCTAGTACCCTCTTTTTGATCTTATTTGTCAATTTTGTTTATCCGTCGCGTGGCTCCCCTCCATTAGCCTTTATAACTGGGACCTAACTGTACAAAAATCAGATATTCATTTTCATTCACCTTTATATTAAAAACAAAATACATTGTAAACTACATGATCAGAGAGAGTGGACTGTGGACTAACTGCTCAGAACACTGTGCAGAAAAGACAGACACAGTCTCTTCTGCAGTGTCACGGAATTCTGGGCATCTCAAGAAATCTGCAGTGAAGTCCCAAGTCAGCCCTGTTATATAAGCCTGAGAGCTATGTTACATAATGTTGGTTGGGGTCACATTGTGACAGTGGGGCTTCCTGGATGCACCTGCACTGAGAAAGTGAGCTGACCATGAAAACGCATGGCGACACGTGATATCTCCATCGAAGCCCTGAAGGTCATCTGCCGGTGACCCAGAGTGATGTCTGAGGTCACAGCTGAAAAGGTCACAGAAGCTCTGCATCCAGGTTGTGGCAGACAGGTTGAGGGAGCACAGAAACCTGGAAGAAGCATCCTGAAGTCTTCTCTATCAGTTAATTGAGCTCCTTGGCTTCCCATGGTGTTTTTCCTCCAGTACTGCTTTCCGTCACAGGTTGTATTTAGGCTGTGAGCACCAACTGCTGTCTTCCAGTGATACTAAGGTGACTAATTACAGAGACAGCACAATAATACTATAAATTAATAAAGTCAGAGGGGGACAGGTCGAGAAAATGTTGCAAATTATATATAATCACACAGCATAAAATTGGCCAACTTAATCATCATTCTTCAGGGGCAACTAGCCATCATTCTTAACAGGCAATTTGGATAGTTCTTTGAGAAAATAAAGCATGGGGTTGGTTGATCTGATTTGTACATTGTACATTCAATTAAGCACTTGCCCTGAAATTCAAATTCTTAGTGACTGTTTTCCTGAAATCTTAATGTTAATTTCAAATTTTAGTTAGATTTAGACTGTACATGTAATCATTTTTCAGAGATCAGCCCAAGGTGCCCTTTGAGCATACTGTACTTCTGCTCTCCTGCCAAAACACATGATTCACACTGTTGCTGTAATATAGCTGTCAAAAGTGGCACTCTGGTTGAATTACCTGTATTGTTGGGAAACAGGAAATTGAAATGGAAATTGCACAGGAAATTGCATCGCCTCTGAGGCACGCCACCTCAGCTCGACTCTAAACCTTTTCCTGCTGTAGCTCTACTGCAGCTGCTATAAAAACCACGCTAATAATGTGAGGACACTGACAGTGCTTTCTGATTTTTCCCAAGCTTTCTGATTTTTCACGTCTGTGCTGTGGGCGATTATTATTTGCATTTGTCTTTTGTAATGAATACAAGAAAGCGGTGAGAGTGGAAATGTTTACAGACGGGCGATGATATTAATGAATATGCTTGATAGAAGTGTCTGTGCTGAGAGCAGAGTCATATATCAGAGGTGAGGGCTGATTGTGATTGCACTCCTGCCATTATGTGAGTCATGCCTGAGGATGGGGCCTATCTGTTTCACCAGTGAATATTCTGAGGCCATGGCTTGTCTCTCCCTCCAGATGGCCGGTAGGAGCAGCTTGTGGTTTGTAGCCAGTGAACAGTTCTGGTTTTAATGCTGTTAGATCATAAGATGGACATATGCATTCACTGAAATCACCTGTACCGTTAAAGTTTTTTTTTTTTTTAATCGCTGTCCATGTGCAGCAGCCTTGTTATGTACTTCTGTTATGAAAACTTGGGGAATTGGGGAAGCGCCTTCACCACATACAATGCAAGGTGATTAATTAGGCTGTCTTAGGCATATTTATGAGAAAACTATTTGTCAGGGGAGGTATGTCAGTTCACATAAAGGTATGCATGAATATTTATTAAATTGCTTTTCCAGTACATTCTGGCAAATAACATTGAGTTCTTTGTACAATTGCAGAACAGTTCTCTATATGTTATCCTAGTTTTTGGGCTCTAGAACTCAATATGAAAGGGCCTCTCAAAATATTTTGAAAAAACTTCTTCAGAGGGTGAAACACTGTGTACTCTACTGATGAGACCTGTCATACCAGCGCTGCTATTTAAAAAGGTGCTAGTCCACATTAGTCAGTTACCTTCATATTTTTTCATACTGCAGAATGGTGAGAAGAATGAACGGAATGAGCAGTTAATTCTCATTATCCTTACTATTTTTTAGAGTTTTTTCTATGCTGAACTTAAGCCAAAAGATAAATGGATGATGGCTGTGATCTGGCATTAATAAAAAACCAGTAGTAAGAATGGTGCATACGGTACCACTGGTATTGGTCCCTCTTCTGAAGGGAGCTCCCTTTGACTTCTGTTAAGGCGTCAGTCAGGAATAAGCAACCTACCCTAAACAAGGCTTTGCATTTGAATCGACCAACCCCTGTTTGATTTCATAAGGTGGTATTTCACTCACAGCTGTGAACTGTTGTGTTTGATTACGTCTGAAAGCAGATTTTGACGGGCAATTTCCCGGTGCAAGTCCAGGCCCAGTTCTGCTTTTGAGAAGGTTATCAAATTGACCCCTCAAAATTGAATGCCTTCTGATACCTCTCTAGTCCCCACACTCCCTCAAAGGGGGGTGGGGGGAGGGTGTTCTGCTACTGTCTTCACACTAGACTAGACCAGAAAATTGTATTTTTTCATGTTGCTGTAGCTGAGAGAGAAAGGCATGACTCATTTGATTGGGAAAGGTCAGAATCAGAAGCGTCAATCCGGCTCTCTACACAGTTTCAACAACCAAAGCCAGGATGACAGTGGACATGAAGCTCTGGTGTTCAGAGGAAGGGAAGTGTGTGAATGCAGCAAAGTAACACTTCATGTGCTATCACTGATCACAGCCATCTTAGTCACATGCTCACGCCTCTCTGCAGATTTGAGTGCAAAGGCAGTGAGTCACAGTGGAAATGATCGAAAGCATCACCCTACATGAGTTTCCAGAAAGGAATCATTTTCACTTACAGTGTAGGAGTAAACAAGGTGTTCATCGCAGTGTAGCAGGACTTAAGATTCCTTCTTCATGCTTTACCATGAGTGCAGGCTCCTTTGAGTCACCATTGGACTAATTTTAGCAACAATGTGGTAGAAGAGGGTGAATGAGTCATTGAACCATGTCTGTGCATTGTGTGCATTCAGAATGATCACATTCTGGTAATTAAACCAATCACATGATTATCACCTGTTTTGGCTCTTGAGAACTGTGTTCACCAAAGAAAAGATGTGGCAAGACCCTAGGTTGCAGTAGCTGGAATACAGTTATGCACTGCCATTTGCAAATATCAAGGATGAAAGATTTTTAGCTGGCAGGTCAATTGATAGACTGATTAACTGAATTTGTTCCAAGGACTGAGACAGTCTCTTTGACAGAAAGCTTGAACACAGGCACTCAAAGTGAGCAGAAATGTCATGGCTATGCAAGCTGACCTCTTAGACAGCCAATCAAGATGCAGTGTGCTGATGGAATAGAACACAGTGTTGAGCTCTAGACAGACTCTGTACCCATCTCGTATATTAGGTCGTATGAACCAGGGCAGCTGCTAGCAATTCCGTGAAAGGTAAAATTTAGAGCTTTGAAACTTCACATACACAGTTATCTGCTGTACGTATTAACAAGTAAGAAAATGGGGGGAATGAGCCAAAAGATAAATTTTAAATGTATCAACGCTTATGGTCATCTCATATAAATGATCATCTTATCTTGTATTATTACTGAAATTAATACGTTTGGACTTATACAAGGGCACTGAAATGGCTTTCTTTCTGATGTGACTGTTATCATGTGAAAATGACTAATAACCTATCTAAAAATTAATTTGTTGCTATGTGCTTCCACAGGCATGCCATGCATGTATATTTGTTTTATTCACTTCATTATTCTCCTAACTGCATGTTTATACATTTCTAGTTGTAGCAGCAGAATAAAAACACAGTAATCTATGTGATGTCTTCTTTAAGATTGGCCAGATTGATGGCCAATACATAAAATAATGAATGTGGTGGTTCATCATTGCTGAAAATGCTTACAGTCTAACTGGAATTCAAGCACAGATGTATACAGTATATTTCCTGAGTGCTGCATACTGCTTCTTAGGTTATATTTTTAAATGCAATATTAACAATATTATCAGCCCATGGGTGAATAAACTGCATTGAAAATACTGAATCATGTTCAGTTGGTTGCATTATTATTACCATTGCCTGATAAGGTATGACTGTGAGTCAGTAACAGCTTAATAGCAATTCAAAAGGCTCCTTGATCAATTGTTTGGAGAGTGCTAATAGATTACTGGATACCTAAAGTAGGACTTTTTAATAAGTCATTATGTTATAGCTATCTTTCTGTAGCATAAAGTATTAATGAAGAGATAAAATTGATTTTGAGACTTTCACAGCATCAATAGTCTACTCATTTTAGACCATGTTACAGAAATATGATACTTGATCAATCAGATAATGCCATATTGCTGATTAGAAGTCCAGTACATCTTTATGTCATGCACATATTGGCCTCTGCAAAAAGTCTCTGATGTTGCTAACATTGTAAGGAGCTCTAAGAAATAAAATAGGTTGAAATATCCCATCACCATCCTGATTCCATTATGATTTTCAAATGATTGCTTTCAGGGTGGAGGCGGATTGCATTTGTCACTGGTTGTGTGTTACACCTATTTTTCATGCCAATCAAAAAGGCTGAGGATGTTACAGAATGGAAACTGTATTGCCTTCAATGTGACATCATTTCCTGTGTAAACCAAATTTAATGAAAAACCCTGAGCCAACAAACATGTGCCCCTGCTTTGTGTTGTACAGAACTAATTGTTAGGTAGTGTTTGGAATTATAAACCAAGGGAAATTATAACAGTGGGTAATCTAATCAGGTCAAAGAAACCTCTGCTTTGCTGACAATGATTTTTTCCCCCTCATTGTGTACTGATTACATAATCAGAAATCACATCCACTTTCTGAAAGAGAGTGGTCATGGCAGTTCCTGGTGTCCTTAATAACACTTAATAGCAATGTACTCATATTGTCACTTGCAAGTACATCATGACAGAAATAACAAATAATACCTACTTATTACAAGCCAAAAGACAAAAAGGATGTCACAGTACATTAATTATGGGAGGACTGCACACTGCCCACTCCTTTCACTGAAAGAAGAGACATGCCATTAAACCAGCTGCAGTTATGATATTGTTTCCATGAAAGTTTAAATAGCATGGCTTGACACTATAGTTTGAATAAGTGGTAAAAGTGCGGGAGAATGCAGCTGAAAACCAATCATGCATCGAGTGCTTTGAAAATTGTACCTAGCACTTCTTGGAGCCTGCGGTGACTCCCTTTTCATCTGCCCTTCAGGGATTTTCTCTGAAATTTCCTTTGCATTTAATAGGCTGACTCCCACGCCCCTGATCTGGTGTAATCTACTCTCGGAGGAAAGGCACACAAGAGGAAATTACTGATTGCTAAGCTGCCTATTGAAGGCAAAATTTTGCAGATGCTGATGAACAGTAGCATTAGGAAACGCCCTTTTGTTACGGGGGGGAGGGGGGCTTATTAAAGCTCGAGGGCTGCTCAGCCATGTCAATCGAGCGTGTCTGTTTAATGGGGGAACACCATTCTGTAAATAAATGGCCACTCCAGTTCACACTTCGGGCCTATGGAAAGCAAAATTGGCAAATTGCAAAGAGATGTGGGGAGAGGGACTAGTTAAAAGTAGGAACTCTAAGACTGTTTTCTCTATCAATATTTTGCACAATTACCCATAGAGCAATGCTGTTGTTCACAAAAAGATCTATACTGTAGTTTGCTATAGAGTTGGTAGCTGCTGTAGCATTTCAATTATTTATAATTAGTTTTTACAGTATTTGCAGCTCCTAAGGTCCTCAACTAAGGATTTTCTTCTTTGGTTGCTGTAGTACTTTTATTACACTTTAGACTTTGAATGAAATTTACTGCTATTTAGCATCTGGCAAGTTAAAAATAGGAATGAGTTTTCTCTGAGAGGAAATTTCAAATGTGCTTACTGTGCATTTGCTATTTTTTAAAGACAATGTGTAAACATATTGTTCACATCCAGGTGCAAGCTTCTTGTACCAATTTTATGGTGGTCTTGGTATGGTGTGATCACACCCTTGCAAGTTGGTCTTGCACCCTTGCAATCTTCGTATGCTGAATCCTATCCTGTATTTAGAATTATTTAAATTGGCTCCTGAGTGGCTTAATCATCAAGGTGCCCATCTTGAGTACAGGCTGAGCCCTAAGGCCTAAGTTTGAAACTGGCAGTGTTATCTGCCAGGAGAAATTTGAGAACACAGTGGCAGAATAAACTGCCTGTGTTGAGCTGGGGAGAGAGGCAATTGAGTCAGCCAGCGTTTTCTCATCTCTCTGCTCTCAAACACCCTGTGATTCGAAGTTGCAGGGATGACATCAGTAGCATAGCACCTAACCTCCAATTAGTGCCCACTTCACTGTCAGGCATTGTGAGATTTCTAGTGAAAAAAATACCTCTTGGCTGTGTGACGTATGGGGATATTCCAGTAAGACGATACAAACAGTCTGTGATTCTAGGGTCCCTACATGTACGCTAGTAGCAGCATGTCACTGCGAGCCATGTTAGAATTAAATTAGCTCTATGTGAGCTCTATCCGACAATAATCTTCCTTAGTTTGGACTGAAGTGTTTTACAATTACAGTGCATCAGTTAATTTGATTAAAATGTTGTTTCTGCTTTCCTACAAAGTCCTTCCTCCTCTGTGTCCAGAAAATATTTTATTTTCAAAAAACGGCAAGTTGTAGAAAGCTTCTTGTGAGTCTCTGACTGAGGACACAAAATGTACAATTTTCAGTGGTCTGAAAAGGTCTCAGAAGGTCGGAGAAGGTTCTCAGTGGGAGCTGCATTCAACCAATGTAAAGCATGTCAGAAAATCCCGAAATCAATATACCAATCAAAGACGGGCCATTGTACACTGGAGATGAGACACTGAGGGTGATAACAAATGAATGTGGTAGAGGGTTAAAGGTGTACTCTGTCCCTCCATAGAGCTCCTGGTTAATGGGGGAAAGGTGGGAGGGGACTGTAGTTTGACGAGTTGCATCCATTTCCCACCACCCACCTGTATATCTTACTTGCACCTCCCACGTCTGCATGGAAACATCAACAGCGGTCCAGCGTCTGCAGCACAGATATTTCATGGAGCTGAGGTTGATGAGACGTTTAAGCCCACAAAACTCTGCTCTTTGCACGCTCATTTCAGCAGTGATGATTTCAAGCCCATTCGTGGGCCCCAGAGCTGCGGGCAACCCCCGACTCTCTCCCGCTGAGATCCGGCAGACGTTCGTTGATGACTCATGCATCCATCTCGGCAGGCACTTCTACCTCACACCCCACCCCACCTCTCCCTCTCAGCACCGTGGAGCGGCCTGATGACTCTCCTGGCCCCACAACAAGCGATTTCTCCAATAGATCACCATTAGTATTCAAGTAGCAGTTTCTCTCTGTTTCCCCTTTGCCTACCCTCTTTGGACTTTTACAATGGAAAGCTGAAAGCTAAGGATACCATATTTGTTGCTGGCCACACTATGTGGTCCCAAATGAGGTGTTTTATGTCATGATATCATGGTCATTTTGCTGACTGAGTTTGAGTTTTGACAAAACTTAAGCTGGTTTTCTCAAGTTATTCTCTGTGCTTCCTAATTCTATATCTTGTAACTCTCCTAGTTTTCTAAAGGAGAATTTATTCAATGCATGCTTCATTGTTCATTATTTTGCAAACTGAATCGAAGTCTATTTAAGTCTAAGTATATTTATTGTTTTGCTGACAGAAATAACCCTAGTAAATGTTTTGGACTTTTTGCCCTCTACAATCTTGTATATCCTCTATAAACTTGTTTTTAACATCCTAAAAGTTTTTTTCTATAAAAGTAATCAACGGAAGAGTAATATGATGAAATGTAACTATATTTTGTCCAGTGCAGAATACTTTGTTTGAGTGGAAACATGATTTTAAAATGGTGGTACATGAACAAATTTATAAAATTCATCTTTGCCATTAGTGTTTGGACCTAATACCATTGTCTACCACCTTATGTGTCAGAGGTAACAATAGTGTGTGTGTGTGTGTGTGTGTGTGTGTGTGTGTGTGTGTGTGCGTGTGTGTGTGTGCGTTGTATTTGTTTGCATGTGTCTCTTAACTTGAACTGTGGTTAAACTGATTGTCAAATTTAAACTACAGGAAAGCAAATAAGTTCAAAAAGTCATCTGTGATTCCATCATTCCATCATGATTCATCATTTCTTCTCTTGTCTAATTAGGTGACTCTCTAAGGGTTTCAACAGAAGTTTTTATGCTTGCCCTGACAGAAAGTGATGTCTTTATTAGTTGCCAGATCAAATTTAATTTTGCAAGTCATCTTGTCATTCCCAGTTTTGATAACTGAATTAATCAACCGTCCTGTTGATAAAAAACTGTTGCTGAATAAGATTTGTTATTGGTGTGAAAGCCTTCCCTGGCCGCAGGATATATTCCTGTCTTGAACTTTTGTCAGCAACCCCTGCAGATTTTCCAAACCTTGACTCTGGGCTCTCTCTGGTGAAACAAAAACAAGCCAAACAGCTGTGACAGAGCCAGATGCTGTTATCCAATCCCTGCAGGCGTGTTGTTACACTGCCTCGGGACATTTATTAACAGATTACAGACCTACTGTGGATGCTTTTAAATTATAGCTCTTCTTTGCCCCTAAGAGTAAATTCACTCACTGATCTATAAAACATTTAAACGCACTGGGTGCAAGAATCAGCATAGATACGGAAGATGCTCCTTTTGAACATAAAAGAAATATTTAAAGGAGGACAGTTTAATCACAGTTTATCCTTGAAACTAAGCTGTGATCTATTTATAGTTAAGTTGAAGTCCCTGGTAAAGTAGTGTTTGCCATGTATTTCAAATTTGGGTGCCTCTTTCAAAGATATCAGAGATATTTGGACAGCATCTCATTTGAGAAATGCTGTCAACATTTTTATTTGAATTTAGGCTTATTTATACTGGGATTGCCTTGACCCCATGCAAACATAAAACAGGACTTAGACTGATGGTGTTAGTTCAAAGTTAAAATATCTATATCTAAAGTGAAATGTGCATACATCCTGTCAGATAGTCACCATATTTTATTAAAATATGGCAAAATACAAACATCTGGGTTTCCACTGTAGATGGACAACATATCCATGTTGTTTTTGAAGTATACATATGCACAAACCCCCTCACACACATATGCACATGCACACAAACATACACACATATTCACACTAACATGCACACACAACATGCTTGTATTCATGTGAATATCTGAGGGATGGTTTGAAGAAGGCCAGTTGCTAATGAGTAGCCTGTGTCAAACTGTGTGGTTGTCATGGGGACTTGATCTGTCATCACGTTCCCCCATCGCCCTTGTTTTTCTCCAGGTGTCATTCTGTCTGAACATCAAGAGCTCAGAGAATCCTACCCTAGATTGAGCTCAGCAGTGGTCATACAAAAAAGAGACTCATTCATGTGCTGCTTTTATTGTATGAACCATTATGCATGCATGCACACACAAACACACGCATAAACTGCTCTGTGACCTTTGAACTCATGAGGACATGACTCAGTGGGATAATGATGCATGATTCTTCAGTGCTGAAGTCCCCACCAGAGTAGAGATGAATTTTAAAGGGGATTTAACATGTTCATATGACCACATTTAAAAAAACATGTCTATGCTTAAACTCAGGATTCTGTGGATCAAAAATAGTAAAGAATAATGACTGGGTCATTAATGGGTCAAAAATAGTGACTGGGTGTAATACACAGTATGTGTATGATATGTAAGGCTGAGGAGACCTGAGTGTGTTACTCTTTCTGTGACACAGGTGAAGCAGATCATGGAGGAGGCAGTGACCAGGAAGTTTGTGCATGAAGACAGTAGCCACATTGTGTCCTTCTGTGGTGAGTGTGAGAGAGAGAGAGACTTCTCCCTCCCTCCCTCTCTCTCTCTGTCTGGCTGCATGCGCACACACACACACACACACACACACACACACACACACACACACAAACACACGCATATATATATGAAAAAAATGGAAATGTTATGGTTCCACTCAGAAAATCTATTTATGTACCTTCAGATACTCTATGTCGCAGGCCAATTAAGTCTCACAGCCCAGTATCGATGAAGCACACACAGATTCACAAGTAGGGCCCACACAGAGCTCAAAGAGTAGTGTCTAATTTGTCTGTTATTGATTTGTTTACAAGATTTTACAAGACAATTAACCAGAAAGCAGATCCATACAGGCTCTGTCTAAGAGTGCCACACCAAATGGCTGGAATCCAACAATGCATTCGCACAGGGGCTTGTGGACAGATGTGGTGCTGATTCAGTGATCATCAGAGGACTGGCACTACATACGATGGGAAGAATTACATACCATATTAGTCAGTCATGTCAGGTTACACCCCAAAAGGGTAACGTTGAGGAGGCAGCCAGCTCTGGAATACAACATGATTAATTTCCCACAGCAATTTAGCTCATGCCACATGTCCATCTTACCTTATACAATTCAATCCAAACAAATCCAAACTGTGATTAATGACCACCCCCCTCATTAATCACTATCATGCAAACCCAATGAGAATACTAATTCTGTCTATTTTGCACTTTTTAGAATGTATCTGTATTTTTAAGGGAAATATAAACCAGTCCTAAACTAAACTAGTCTCAGATGACTAAACATCACAGAGCCTTTATTTTTGTTCCCATCTGGTGTTTGTGGAGCGTAGCAGTGATCTGTGAGAAGACACTGCCCACATAGCATCAGGCAAACAAACTTGTCAGATGTCAGGCTTTCTGAAGGAGACTCAAGGGCTAGAAGAATGTCAGATGATATTTGGTAAGCACACCCTGTAGGATTTGTATGCACAATTAAGCCTAATGCATATACAAGTTTGCGTATGCTTATGGAATTCTGTTGCAGTGTGGAACTGCAAAAATATGGTGATTTTGCTAATGGAGTCATTAGATAAATTGTGAAACTCATCTAGACATCTAGTGTAGGTGCATCCCTTGTAACCCTGATTAGTTTTTAAAGGCTCTGTAAGAGAAGTACTTCTTAATTGTACCACCTCCAGACATATTTGAAAAAGACTAATTCAGCTAGGGAAGGTGCAGTATTAGTTGCAGTTCTCAAGGCTTCAAAATTAAGAGGTACATACATCATCATCATTGCTATTCTCATTATACCTTTTAATGTTTTAACTATATAGGTATTTTATTTTCACTTTAAATTAATATTGAAATGGCATAAAAATTACATATTAACTTGTTTACTTTGACATTATTACAGCAGTAATTTCATTTTTTAGTCCATTGATTGAAAATGTTTACATATATTAGATATTTTAAATATATGTATTTAATAAACATTTTATCTGAACCCATAGCTCCACCAAAAATAATTTAAAACCAGATCATCGTTATAGAATCAACATTTTCAAACATTTATTAACTTATGCAAAATGTAGTGAATTGAACTAGGGCCCTGTGTGGCACTTGAGATATGGACATAGCAAAATAACATGATTATCGGATAAGCAAGAAATGGAAACACTGTACGCTGTTATTTGAAAACAAATACAGACATAGCCCTGCCTTTCATGAAAAAAAAATTTGCATCCGGCCGCTACACAGAGAAACACCGCCTGTTGATTGAAGTCCTTTGATGTGTGTAATTTTGCAAAAAATACAGCTTTTAAATGTGAGTCACTGAGTTGATTGAGCCACTAAAATATTGTGACTACAAATACAAGAAAGGTAGCCCATGTCAGCTTCCAGTATGTCATTAGTGCAGATTACTGCTGTTCCTCCCCTGATGCTATCAGTTTGAAATGTGAGTTTGTTTTTGTTGTCCAGGGTTAGGGCAGAACCTTGTAAGCCCTAACCCTTACAGGTTCACTCACCATCCATGAATCATATAGATCAAGGATCTATATGATCTAGGACCAACTCTTTCCCAGCATGAAAGTCAAAGCATTGAATCATTAAATGTACAGCATTAAAAGTGATGTATTTAGGGTAATGTCCCTGTGATCATCAGTTGGAAAGAGCTCTGACTCGATCAGCCTCATGGTCACAGACAAGGCATAAAACATCAGTTTAATATTTCATGAGAGTATTCGCATATATATAACCTTTCTGCTCGTACTCAAAATGGCATATCTCATTGCAATCTTTTTAATACAATTTTTACAAAGTTTTCAGAAGGAGTGCATACACTGTTGACAAATTATTATCTAATAATGTAAGACCTTTGGTCAGTTTGGTGACATACCCTTCAGAACAGCAGAATTTTTAAGGTACCATTTAGTTTAAAAAACCCATTCCTTTAAAAGCCTGTACAGCAGATTAAACCAGTGTTTACAACCATCAGCAAAGCTCTTAAAGTGTACGTCCCTGTTATACACCTACATTTAGAGACCTTAATTGCACACAGGTACATCAGCTGTCTTGCAACACCATATTCAAATAATTAATCAGTTACCCATTTGATAGTGGCAATCAAGGTCTCTGAATGCACTTTATTTGCATGTTAAGAAATGGAAAGCCTCATAAATTAAACATTTTACAAAAATTTACATTTACAAACATGACACAATGTAAGATTCACATACTTTAGTACAAGTCCCTACTGCTAGCCCTAATTTATACTGTATAGTTTTATAGACATAGGAGTTTCCTCATAAGCTCGAACATTTTCAGTTTTTTTCTTCAGGGACCGGTGGTGGGGCAGAAAAGGCTCATTGTTAATGTCTTGAAAGTAAACATAAAGTGCTGAATTATACATTGTAATCTTAAAATTCCATAGACTATCCATGTGTGTGTGTATTTGTGATTTGTGTGTGTGTGTGTGTGTGTGGATAGGAGCATTTGTGACATGCATGGTCAAATAAAAATATTCATATAAAGTCAATTGCTTCTGAAAGACAGTAAATTCCATGCTGTAACATGCTACCAGCATTTTTCATGAGCTTAAAGTGAACTTTCACGAGGTACGAGTGGCTGCCATATTAAACAGCTTGAAGATAGCAAACTCAAACACTGTAAGTCTCTGAGTCAGACTGCCTTTCCTTTCAGTTCATCTGTGGAGTAGTAATGCTATTCGGTGTAAAGATTTGCCAACACCTCTCTCTGGGTGTGGGGGATCCTGTCACTGAAATGTGGCGGAAATAGTTTCCGCTAATCGGCAC
Organism: Megalops cyprinoides; assembly: GCF_013368585.1. Taxonomy (NCBI): domain Eukaryota; kingdom Metazoa; phylum Chordata; class Actinopteri; order Elopiformes; family Megalopidae; genus Megalops; species Megalops cyprinoides. The sequence goes on from NC_050586.1 coordinate 16,728,750, forward strand.
TCTGCATAATGTCGGGAATAAATCAAGACTATGTTGGCCAAAGCAGCAGAGTCAACCTGACAATCTCCCAGCAGGACAGGTAGGCCTGACTCACTGAAGCCCACTCCCCAGCCACACGTCTGTCATGGCATGACAGACACTGTGTCACTCACCGACCAGATTTTCACAGCTCATTACCCTCTAACACCCGCGATTCCCTCATATCTGCTTGAGCTTTACTAGAACCAGCATCTACACTTACACACCTTCCAGCCCGACAAAGCTCTCCCACTCCAAGGGTGTCAAGAAACAGTTATTTCCCACCTTTATTATTAGGTACTAGAATTACACTTGCTGTGAGGGAGGAGGAAAATCCAAAGCAGCTCCACATATGCTTGATTGGTGGATGTTGACTCTTAGGCTGATTTTCAGGGCCGACTGATTGTGTACAAACTGATTACCTTTGTTCTCTCAGAGCACACATTTCATAATCCTACATGGGTGGTAAATGATAACTGTAGTAAACAGAAGGTGTGACATTGGGGAAGGATCATTCCAACACCGTGCACAACTACGTTGACTTGCGTAGACATTCTGTTAAGGGGCAGATTCGCAGTGGCTGACAGTAAAGAGTGTGCAGATGAAGTGAATATTTCATTTGAAAGCGTTTGGCTGTCAGTGTTTCACAAAAGTGAAACTGACGTTCCTGTTTTGATGCAGAGGCGAAATCTCCCCTGGTTTGAATGGAGCAACACACGGTTGTGGCTCAGCAGTCACGCAGCAGTCTGTTCTGTCCTTTGTTGTGCTGTTCCTCTGTTGTTGATTTCCTCTCTCTCGCCTCTCCTGGGCCATCTGTGGCTCATCTTCAGAAATTGCGTCTGCTCTTCCCCTCGGGTAGCATGTAGGCCTGCTCGCGAAATGGATTCTGCGATTGCGCTGCCCTGTCCTCCTCCTGGACAGAGAGGAAAAAACGGAAGTGGCTCTGACGTCCCGCTGGGGAGCAATTAGCCGTATGATTACAGTAACATTTACGATGCACTCAGAAGTCAGGGTTCATCTCCATTTTTTTCAGGGAGGCTGGAGCAGCTGAAATGTCAAGCGCAGCCACCTGCCCTTTCGCTCCCCTCCGACCACACAAGCTCTCTCACATCGCCTTTTTTATCAGGAGGAGGAGACATCGCCATAAGAAAAGGACGCAGGTTTCAATTTGTTGATGTCATTCAGAATTAAGGGTTTTCGGCATTATTGGTGCGATGCGGGCACACTTGCTGGATCTCCTGGCAACGGCTGGCTGCCCTGGACTATTTTTAGTGCTCCTTTCTGAGACCCTGTGGAGAAACACCTGCCCTCTTCTCAATCCTGCCCCAGACAGTGGCACTCAGAATCTCTCATCATGCACAGCTGCTCATGGTCAATTGGGGGCAATTACTTTAATCCGTTTAATTGCGTTTTGATTTTTTCATAAGATCATGTGTTGGGGAAAACCCTGCAGGTGCCCATTTGCCATTTGATGAATATAATTCAGTGTCTTGTTAGTTGCCATGGAAATAACATTGGCAATGCTGCTGAAAATTGGCATTTAGTTGACTAGCCTGTTGTGTGGCCTGTTTTGTTCCATTTTGTTCTGTTGCAATAGATAGCCCAGTAATGTTTTACGAAAGGGTATCGTGTAAGGATGGCATGAGCGCATTCATAAACATAAACATTCATGATCACTTCAGCAAACCAATATAGACTGTCAAAGGGGGTGCTTTGTCACCATGGGTGTCATAGGTGAGATTTCCACAACATTCTGATGTGGCACATTATGATATTGCACACCCCATGAGTATGTCAGTTGAAGTGAGTGCATATGAATGCTTATGCTTTACTTTTTAAAGGTGGCATGTAGTTCTTATGTAAGACCCATCATAACATGTGTTTTCAGAGTATCTAACATATATTGCATGAGTACATCTGACATTACATTTCCATTTCATTCCTTCTACGCTATTGTGAGCTACAAAATTCTATTTTTCCAAGTAGTCCTCCATTTCCAGGTAGGTATGTAACAGGGGAAAACATTTACTGATTTATGTACAGCATAATGAAACTGTACAGGAGCATCAGTGAGGAAGGGGACAATAAAGAGTAGCTGCAAGAATAGAACCAGGCACAATGTGACCCTGTATTGTCAATGCTCCTGCATGTCTATAATTGACTGGTCATCGTCCATGAAGACATCTTTGTCTTCCTTTGACTGTTTTAAATTTTTTAGGTGTGGAGGCTTTCCTTTATTCCACGAGACAACCATTTACAGGCAGGGCAGTATTGATACCAAATAGGCTGGGGGAAATGTGTTCAATATTATAATGTTGATTTGAAAAACAAGGACAGAAAAGCATCTTCATTCAACTTAATAAAAATGCAGCTGGATGTCATAGTGCCCTTTTTCCTTTCCATCCTGATCAATCCTTCTTAATCACAGTACCAGTCAGATCTTAAGGGAATGGGAGTTGTTGAATATGTACCTCCCTTCCAAAGCAACAACACATAGTGACGATAATTAAGAGGCTGACGTGTCACAGAGATAGAGACAGACAGAGCGAAAGAGAGAGAGAGATGACAAACAGTCCAGCCCTCTTGAGCTCTCTGGCTCCAGCACCTCACAGTGCAGGCACTCCATCAGCAGTGGTTTCCATGACAACTACGGCCACCTCCCCCCCAGACCCCGTGTGAGCTGAGATGCAGGATTATTCCTGAGAGAGGGCTGGGATATCAGCAGAGCTCAGACTCTGCCACGTAGGGCTAAGGGGAAGTGTGTGTCTGTGTGTGTATGTGTGTGTGTGTGTGTGTGTGTGAGTGAGTGCTATCATGGATAGTTTGGTCCAGCCCTCATTTCTCAAATCTAGTACAAGTATCAAGTATTTTGGAAGGAGGAGCCAATTGCAATAATGATCTGTATAATTAGTGCTACCATTTTCTGTGTTTTGAAGACTTATTTTGAAGATGCAGTTGCTTAGTAATCACAATAGTATTGTTCAGTATCAAGATGAGATACTCACATGCATAGATCCCTGCAGATAAATTTAGGAGCATTCTGTGCAGGTGTTCTGTTTTGTGCTGGTTCCAGTAATTACTTCAGATGAGACATTTTTAGCTGCTCACATCAGCAGATAAGACCTTAGATGAAATTCAGTTAAAGGAAGGGGAACTCAATCCCTGTAGCATTCTGCATATAAACACAAGAGTGAAAATAATATTCACTGCTAATATGATTTTCTGCAACAGAGATCCTGTTTAATTTGTCTGCTTACATGCTGACATGCCAAGACCGTTGAAATATGACAGGATTTGTATTCTTTTTGCTTAAACTCTGACTTATCCTACAGCTTTGAAGCTACATGGCCCAAACTTTATGGTGTAATAGTACCATATCCCACAGTGCTTCTTATTCGTGGCTGAAAAAACTGGTTTCTTTATTTATAAAATTTAATTTATCTAAAATACAATATTAAGTTTTTTGATAGGCAGCCAAGAACTATTGCTTTTCAAGTGTGGCTACCTTCAGTGACTCTCCCATTGTTAATTTGTAAGGCAGTTTGGCTAAAAGTTGTTATGCTAAAAGTTATTCAGCATTTTGCATTTCATGCAATTTCCAGTAAAGAAGTATAGAAAAAAACAATGAAATAATTATTTTAAAAGTGTAATTTATTGAGCTCCAGCTGCCATTATTGGAACAGCACACGATGAAATGGAAACTGCAAGCTGTAATATGAATAATAATTATATTTAAGTAAATTTCTGAGCTTGCACAACCTTTTGTGCAACCTGTTTTGTTCATATTATTGTATTAATCTTCAGCATGCTAGCATATCGTAATGTTAGCTTCTTTTAGAACAGTGTCAGACAGCATGTCTTTTTCATGTTAAACCACTTGGCTTATGTGCGATTTTATGTTTCTAATTTGAAAATGGTGCGCGCGTGTGTGTGTGTGTGTACACAGCTGCTGTGGAGGCGTGCGTGTTGCACGGGCTGAAGCGGCGGGCGGCTGGGTTCCTGCGCAGCAACAAAATTGCGGCGCTCTTCATGAAGGTGGGGAAGAGCTTCCCGCCTGCTGAGGAGCTCTGCAAGAAGGCCCAGGAGCTGGAGCAGATCATCGAGAGCAAGTGAGACCACATCTCCGTCCACTCTCTGCACACGCACAAGCTGGCTGTGTCCCAGAGCAGACCCACTGTGGTCGCTGGGGTCAACATTAGTCGTTAGGTACTGTAGTGTTTGTGTTTCATCTGACTCTGTGCCTTCAAACAGGTGGTAGAGGGAGCTGGTTGGTTCTTCCTTTGTATAGTGTATTGTTCAATACTTCAACTGAATTCTCTCTCTGTATATTAAGTGCCTTGAATATGTTCCTATGCACATGATGTGCAGCAGACACGTGTATTAGTCTTCCAGGTTGACAGTCATATGAATCATAACACCTATTTGGTAAATTGAAGCGTTCAGTTGGAAGGAATTCATCCAGACACATACATCACATGAATTCAGCGTGGACAGTTTAATATCAGCTGTGAGACAGGCTGTCAAAAGGTGAAGTATCCTGACCAATTCAAAAGGCTCAGACTGTAAGATGGACAAATTGGTTGTAGAATTTTCCAATGTTCTGCTTGGTTCAGTAATCAATTTACTATGGGACATTTTGCTATTTAGAAACTTTTTTTATGTCTCACTTATTAAAGGTTGTTGGACATATTGACTGATGAAGAGTCCACAGGTTTTGTTCGGATTCCAAATAGCTCCTCTTTTCCCCCCTCTCCTGTCATTGAATTAGACGGAACCAGGTCCCGCTAAACCCTGAGACCACCCGCAAGCTGCCAAAGATGCCCAACATCTCCCCCCAGGCCATTAAGCACCTCTGGATTCGCACTGCCCTCATCGAGAAGGTCCTGGACAAAATTGTGCTTTACCTGGTGGAGAACAGCAGGTGAAGGGGCTTGGAGACATTTCCTTTATTGCACAGGGAATGTACTTGATGCAGATATATCCTTGTCGGGCATGGACTAAAGTGTATCTCCTTTTCTTTCAGCAAATTCTATGAGAAAGAAGCAGTGTTGATGGATCCTGTGGATGGACCCATCCTTGCATCTTTGTTAGGTAATGGCGAAGTCTGCTTAATAATTACACTGGAATTAGAAAATTTGAATAGATTTAGCCTTCAACGATGGAAGATATGCGGGAGGTGTGAACGTGATCATTTCCCTGACCTGCTCCTTCTTCTTCTCCTATTGAAGCAGCTCTGCAGGACACCATTCAGCCCTTATACATGCTTGTGTTTGCTGTTCTGCAATTTCACTGTCAATCCAATTTCTCAGTTGGCCCCTGCGCATTGGAGTACACCAAGATGAAAACAGCTGATCACTTCTGGACGGACCCTTCGGCTGATGAGCTGGTCCAGAGGCACCGCATTCACAGCGCTTACTGCCGGCAAGACTCTCCCACCAAGCGGCCTGCTCTTTGTGTGAGTGGCTGCCGACTAAGAGACCCGTGGTTTGCAAAGCTGTTTTTTTTTTTTTTTTGATTTTGTGTTTTTACTACGCCAACACTTTGGCATACTGTGCCATGGTACATTAGTGCTATTTTTTGCAACTGAAAGCTCCTCTTCTGAAAATTTTGAATCTTTGGTCCTTTCACCCACAGAGCTCATTTCCCCCAAAAGAAATGGGCGTATTTCTGATAAGTGTGTGGTCTGTGCATCAGGACACGCCTGCTTTGGGCAGTGCACTAAGAGCCACGGCAGGAGCCAAAAGAGAGCTGCTGGTCAAGGCTGAATGAGGTTTTTGTGGCAGTCTCCTGCCATTACCACCATCCCCTGTAGCGGGAGGCTTTGCGCTTCATCTAATGTGCCTCATTATCTCTTATTCCCCCACAACGCTAGAGCTGCAGCTGCAGCTACAATACAGCTTTCTACCCTGGGCTCTCATAATGATAGGCTACTGGAGTGTTCTTCACAACTAAATGCACTTTCGATAGTGACATTGTATTCCTATCCTATACATTTACAGATGTCTCATAACCCACATTTTGTGAGTAATGTATTATTTGATGGCCTTCTCCAGTGGTCTACTGTCATACGTATAATATAACTTATATTTTCACACAAAAAGTGTGATTTAAATTGGAAAATGCACGCAAAATTGCATTAGATTATTGTCATTTAGCAAATGATGTTGCCCACAACAGCTTACATAGGTGACAGTTTTTACATGTTATCCATTCAAATGTCCAGCTGGATATTAACTGAGACACTTGTGGGTTAAGTACTTTGCCCGAGGGTAAAGCAGCAGTGTTTCAGCAGGGGAATCAAACCAGCAATCGTTTGATTACCACTATGTTACATTGCCACCACAATAACAGCAGATCTAAACTTGCAGAATCATGTTGTCGTTATTATGTATTATCTGTGATGTCAAATGAGATGATTGCACTCTAATGAGAAGCTGAGCTGCACTGTAATGACTGTGATAAACCAAGCTGAATGATCTGAAATCCTCTGTGGTAAATGTGAATGCCTCTCTGCGTTCAGATCCAGAAGCGACACTCCAGCAGCAGCATGGATGAGCGCCCATCGCCCTCTCCCTCGGCACGGGACTATGTGGAGTCGCTGCACCAGAACTCCAGAGCCACACTGCTGTTTGGGAAGAACAATGTCCTTGTGCAGCCGGTACTTTTCTGCACAGCGGTTACTTAGAGTTCTTTAGCAAAATTTTAAAATAGTGAATAAAATGCATTGGCGTTCTTTTTCTGTTCAGTTTTTTTTAAATCACATTGGCCAAATGTCACTGTCCCCCAGATGTACTAACCTTTGCCAAGTGTTGGGGGTCTTTCCTGCTTAAACCTTTCACCAAGCAGACATTTATGTGTAGGACATTGTGAGTCAGTATTGCAACATATTTTGTCCCCCCCCCCAGAGGGATGACATGGAGGCTATCCCAGGATACCTCTCCCTCCATCAGACAGCTGACGCCATGACCCTAAAGTGGACACCCAATCAACTGATGAATGGCACTGTAGGGGACCTGGATTACGAGAGGAGGTGAGAGTGCCCTAGCCAGACAACATTCCGTACCACTAATGTGTACCAATGCTAACGTGTGCCTGCATTCGTTACTGTTTGCCTGCATACTCACAGAAATATGCAACACTTGCATAAGTGAACATAAGTGTTAGTGATGGCAGCTGTTTAAAATGGGATTTGCTGTGTGTGGATGTTTGGACTGTGTCCTGGCATAAACTCATCCTGTTGGGGGTCTGCCGTCTCAGAGCATGTCAACATTTTTTTTCAGCAGACAGTGGCTGGGATTTTGGATGAGCTGTTTTGTTTTCAGTGTGGATGGCACCTGTAAGAGAGTCTCCACTGAATTTTTGGCTTGTGCATATATTTACATTTTTTTAATTGCTTTAACAGTTTCAGATATATTATCCAAAGGTACAAATCTTACCACAGAAAAAGTTGTTTTCACAGAAGAAAAAGGACAATTTGGGGTGTTATTTTTTTAGTATATCTTTCTAATAGTATTAAAGGATTTATTTGATTTTTAATTGATTTCCTTGCACGAAACTATAGAATGAAAGGAAATATTGGGAGCGTTTGATTTAACCATTGCATGTCTTGCACTGTAGGTCTTAGTCTGGATACAGTTCCCAAGGCATAGTCACAGGGCAATTCACTGTCTGAGTATATCCAAAAGGCCATTACATTGGCTAATGTCTAGCTGTTTAGCATAATGGTTTGAATTTAACCTTATGTCTAAGGTTGTGAGTGGTCTAGCACTGCCAGACTGGTAAAGATGCATTATATGTTTCAGCTCCCTAGTTACCATATTCTGGGAAGGGTTTACAAGAGCTTTGTATCTTGCATCCCCTTTTTAAGCTTGCATGTACTGTTTGGAACATGAGTGTCAAGAATAAAAACAAACTATCAAGAGTTGCAAACATAGTGGGTAGAATTACTGGAAAACTGCAGCGCCAGCTTGGTGAATTTGTCCAACTCGATTTGTAAGAACAGCTTTTGCCATTACCAGCGGGTGCTTCTCACTCCTGCTGCATTCTCAGTGCTGAATTTTTACCTTCAGGCATGGGTCGTAGAGTGCCAATAGCATGGAAAAACATCTTAAGAAGTCTATTTCATCCAGAACAGTAAACCTATTGAATTTAGATACGTGAGATTTTCATCTGTTTTGTGATTTTTAGGCACGATGGGGAACAGAAGGGAAGATACGAATGAGTATTTTATTTTTCTATTTATTTATTTGAAGCAGTATGTAATACTGGACTGTTGCTGCTGTTCAATAACTACCAAGCTGTATATTGATTCTTGATATGAACCCTAAGCTTAAGCAAGACTGCATAGGATCTTTGGGGTATGATGTGGGGGCAGAACAATATAGATGTGCAATACTGAGATATGGCTTGATGTATGTGGGTGCTGCATTTCCTATATCTTTTTACAGTCCATTATTTTTGATGTCTTCGTTTTTGTATCACAGTGGCAAGATGAAGCTTGACAATACATCTGTGGACAGTAATGTTATTTTATGGTATTTGTCTAACTTTTATTCTTATGAATCCAGAGAAAATATTTCATGCAGCCACCAGAATAAATGTGCTAGTCAGTGATTTCAATGATACACAGAAATGTAAATCCCAACAGCACGTACAGTGATTTGAATGATAGAACTTAATCATGGAGAACAATCCAGTTGTTCTCAGATCAACATGATTCTTTCTGGATGTTTTCATTGAGATCAGGTGTCTGGTTCATTTTCAAGTCAACATGTGTCCAAAATCAGTGTTAAAGTTACTTTCACAGTTCACTGTACTTGTTACGTATATTGAGGAACAGCACATTTCAGTGGTATCACCTCTGCAGATGTCTGTCTTCCTATGGGTGTCATGCAGCATAACTTTAATTATGTGGCAGGGGTCCTTGTAAAGTATGCATTTGATGAGCTGTAGTCTCAGAGAAGACCTGGTGTTGTATGCCCATTCAGTATCCACTGCATATTTTATTTTAATACACACATTCAATTTTGGCAGTATTGCTGATATTGCTGAAGGTCATTTAAATGAATAGATATCAAACTGCAGTGAATGGTTGCATTGACCTTTATAAATACTTTTCATTGTGTTGAAGATCTTAATTCCAGTATCCTATACATATTTACAGTATGTCTACATCTATAGCTGTGTGTGTGTGTGTGTGTGTATGAAAGATTCCCAATGTAATTGCCATCATTTTGATCCCTTTAATTTTTGTGTGTATGCAAAAGGCCATTAAATTGGCTACTGTCTTGCTGTTTAGCATAATGGTTCAATTTTAATGCCCCCCACAATCAGAGTTGAATCATTTCAGCAAAGTGTACCTTTGTAAAATACTGCTGTCAACCAGTGAATGAAATTTTAAAACATTCAGGATACACAAGTCATGTTTTATTTACAAATGGATGGAGTGCTACAAATTACAGCAAATCAAATATGAAAAGAGTTATGTCATTATTCTTGAAAATAAAGCAATTCTTTTACATTTTACCGCATTTTCATATGTATATGTCACATCACTTCACAGAATAAGGGGAAAAAACAGTATGTTCAACTTAGGCCTATCTTTGACTTGTGCCATCCTTATATGTATGTGCTGTTCTTAGACCTGTCATCTCCTGCAACAATTCCTCAAACTAAATGAAGCATGATACATTTACTGACAAGAATATAACATCATGTTGATGTCCTGCTAATCCCCCTGCTACTGCCACAGACTTGACACTTCGAACGTCATGACCAACAGGATTTTTTTGTATCCAGTACTGTATGTAATGTATAATGTACACAAGATAATTGTTCACCACATCCAAGAGATTTATTAGGTGAGCTGAAATGCATGACCCGGGCTCTATAATAGGTTTCACTTTCTTGTTAGTGAATGTAATTCTACAGAACTTCATCCAGTCAAACATATTTTTGTCACCAACAGTGTTTCTTTGGATGTCTACAGCCTGCTAAATTCATCAGAAAGTGCAGACTTTCAGGGTTTTCCCATGAAGGAAAACTAATTGCTTTTGGAGGAAAGCAATATAGCCATGTGTTGTGTAAGAAAAGATTCAAATATTTAAAATATAATTGTGAAAATAGTCAGGAATTTGTCATCTTGCATAAAGTTAAAAACCAAGGTAACAACTCAGTGTTGTTTTTCGGTTTTTGAATTTTCTGAAAGTGCTTATGTAAGATATATGCTATATAAGCTGCATGTAAACACTTATAGAAAAGGAAATATCAATCTGGAAAACACACTATATTGCACAGGTAATACTTTGCACCTAATAATTTACACTCAATAAAGAAGGAAGTCTTACAAATAAACAAAAGTAAGATAATTTTGAAAGAAATACCATGCTAATGTCATTGCTGAATGTTTCATTTCTCTGTGATGCATAATGTCAGTTAAATGTTGGAACTCCCACAGTGAACATGTGTTTAATCTGTTCTCTTTCAGTGTTTACTGGGACTACGCCATGACTATCCGCCTGGAGGAGATAGTCTATTTGCACTGTCACCAGCAGGGTAGGCTTTCAGAACAATGTACAATTACACATGCACAGTTTTAGTTGGCTTAAGTGAAATTTTATTACAGGGATGGGTTGGTAAAATTAGGTGTATTGCTGTGTGATTCAGTCTATTAAAGACTAAAATGTGAAGTCCTTCATATAAATGCATTTCTTTTATATGCAGAGAGAGACTTTTTATCTGAAAGAATACTTATAATCCTAACGTGTGTTACGAGCATGAACAGGAAAAGCTCCTACGGGCTTGCGATTTTGAGGTTAGGGTATTATAGTTATAGATATAGTTCAGCACTACTTGGAGAACAATACAGATAGAAAAGTAAAAGAATATACTGTATTTTACTGTAAGAATCAAAACCTTCATTTGAAAGCTTTGATTGAAAGCCTTCATTTAAGCAATGCTGGGTGAGACGAGAAAGATGTTAAAGAAATGAATTTCTTGGTGCATCAGAACAACCTATAAGAGTACACAAAAAAGACATATGACAGCCATTGCCTGGTAACCAATGAACCATATTGTGATGAAAATTAGAGCTATTTTAATGGTCCATTGCACTGCTTTCAGTGCCGTAGGTCTCAATAGGGATTGTTAGGAGTTGATGTGTTAGGACTTCATTTGTTGATACTCAAATGAAGAAAGGCAGTTGAACACAAACAGATATTTGCAATAACAATTCACAAAGAAAGACATTATGTCTAGCGCACTACATAAAATAACAATTTCACAAAAAATATCTGTGGTATTAAAATATTCATTCATACTATGTGGATTTAATCTTTAAAAATGGGAAAATCTGATGATGTTACCCCGTCTTGGGTGCACAGAAACTTTCTCAAGTTTACAGTAGTGAATTTCATGAATAAGGTTCCAAACTGAAGCATAAGGGACTGATACTTTGAACAGGAGTAAAAGGATTGTTAACCCTTTTGTGTTGGATTGTTAACCCTTTTGTGTTGGATTGTTAACCCTTTTGTGTCAATGTGCATCTTTGTGTGTTTTTGATGCTCTTATTCTGTATGTGTGTATGTGTGTGGCATTTGCATTAACTCGTTAAGTGTGTATGTGTGTTTGTCTGTATGTGACATTCTTAACCATTGTGTATGTGTGTGTGTGTGGGTGTGTCCTTGTCTCTGTGTGTCTGTGTTTGTGTGTGTTGGTGGGTGGTCAGGGGAATTCTCATTGATTCTCTGTTTCCTCAGTGGACAGTGGGGGCACAGTGGTGCTGGTGAGTCAGGACGGAATCCAGCGACCCCCGCTGCGCTTCCCCAGGGGAGGCCATCTGCTGCAGTTCCTATCCTGCCTGGAGAACGGGCTCCTGCCCCATGGGCAGCTGGACCCGCCTCTGTGGTCCCAGAGAGGAAAGGTGTGTATAGAGGTCCACACTATAGGCCCTAGGGGTGGAATCTGCTTGCTCAGTACACCCTTCTTCAGGTAAGGCTGTCTGTTTTACTGCACGTGACTGGAAGTCCTGTTAAAGCATGAGCATCAGGACTCAATGCTCTCTGTGGCTTTGTTTTTAATATCCTTGTTGGAAATGCTACCGCAGAATTGCAAAGGGTTTGTAGACAAATGCCTCCTCCTGACAGCAGTGCCCTGGGTCGTATTTTCATTCACTTTCAGTCTAATCTAATGTCGTTGACTGCGGGCTTCTATGCTCAGTTCTGACATTCCCCCATAGACATATATTTTTAGATACTCTATATTAGGTTTTGATTATTTGCTGAGAATCTTCTCTCATACTTGCCCTCCAAAGAGTGCTTCTGTTCATTCTTTCCTCATTGTAGCCTACGGTATAACCTTTATTAGCAGCAGCCCCTGACCTGAGCAGTTTAATCATGCTTTTATGCCGCTCTTCTGCTCAGTTATCATCCTGATTGATGAGTTAATGGACGAATGACAATATAACGTATCATTGGGATCTACTTTTGACTCTCTGAGTTTGATATTTCTCTTACCGCCAGTGAGAAAATAATGACTTGATATATTCCTGTGAAAACATCGGTCTAAAATGTGATTATACATTTTAGAATATCTCACCTCCCCCAGGCCTCCCCTTCCACTCTGCAAGACGTTAATGTTTTATGGGTTGTTATTAATGAGGGTTCTCAGACACTTCTCACTTGGTTTCAGCGAATCCAATTTACTTGTCATGTGAGAATAATGTCCCGGTATTTTTCTGTGTGGAATCCAGGAGGATGCAGGAATTTAAAGAGCCTGGGTCAGAGATTGTTTTCCGTTCAAAAGCCACCAAAACATTAGTTGGTAATTAGTATTGCTGATGTGCTGCTAGTGTTATTGATTTGCTGTTAGCATTGTAGCATCCATTTTCCTGATAGCCAGCAAGCTGTTGCTCTTAGCCTAAGCACAATGTTACCCTGTGCGTACATCTTCACCACACAGCTTGCAGACATGTTATTTTTCACCATATGGTTTTGCCTCTGAAAAACAGGATACATTATTACATTAAAACATTATTTCAATGTGGTAAGTTATCATATTTATCTGCTTTCGGTATCTCTATAAAAAAGGACACAGCAAAAACATATTCCAGTATTAAACGCGAAACACTTCAGCTGAGGCAGTTTGATTTGCATTGTAATGATTACTTTGTGGCTGTGATATAAAATCCTTCGCAGAAAATCTGCTTGTTTATGACACAGAGATAGCTAGAATAAAGTCACAGCTGTGTAGTTAAAGCCTTCATAGCACTGATGTAGCACACATGGACATGCGGGCATTGAAGCATGACAACATTACCGTGGCAGAGAATGAGAGACATTGAAAAGAACACGGAGTGTAATGAATTACCACATTGTTCTGCGGTGCTGCCTTGATTACTCTGTTTGAATTGCACCTTTCTCTCTTCTCGGATGAATGAGTGTGCCGAACATCCTCATCACCACACTGTTTTTTCTTATTTTTCATTAGAGAACTGCATGCCCATTGGCTGAGTTGATAGCACCCCTTTCAAAGGTTTTTTTCCTCCTTACCTCACATTGTCGATTGTGTCTAGGTAATGTGTGTAATGAGTAACTGCTTTCAGAACAGGATTTCACTGTGTACAGAAAAAAAATGTTGGGCGAGTGGAGGAAAACTGGAAGTGTATCGTCTTATATTGCAGGGAAAGGTTTTCCCTAAATTGCGTAAGAGATGTCCTCAGGGGTCCTCCGAGTCGGTCTCGGACAAAGAGGAGGACGAAGCCACAGACTACGTCTTCCGCATCCTTTTCCCCGGCAGCCAGTCAGAGTTCGGTACGTAAAAAGGCATTCGTCTAGCCCTAACAAGAAAACGAGCAGGTTTATACCTGGAGCAGACTCATTTCTGTTTCCTGTTCAGTTTCTTTTATTGTCTTTTGTTGCCAATGTGTGAAACCTTGATTACCTAGAGCCTCTCCACTGTGAGTTGAGTGAGTTTTACCAAGCATTTCATCATTATTTGTTACAGTTACCATTGCCCGTCCTATACTCCTATACCCCCCTGGTGCACCCCCCCTCTCTCGCTCCCTGTCCCTGCGCCCATGGAGACGTCCCCCTCAGGTGTCTCGGACTCTGGTGGTCCCCAAGCGCTCCTGCAGCTACCCAGGACCCTCCCCAGGCTCTACCGTGCATGGCTGTAATATTGTCTTGGTCACGTGTCCATTCGCCAGCCAGCACTTGCTCTAACTGTTTCAGCCCCCGCTGCCCTTCTTTGCTGGTGTATGTCATGTTTCCAGCCTTCCCCTCACACACCCTCTACTGTACTGCTACACCACTCCCTCCTGCCTAGCCTTATCGCTGAGCGCTGCATTAGCTATGAGTAATCCAGATGACCAAGGACACGTGGACAAACGTTTTCAGTAGCAAAAAGAAATATATTGGTATACCACTGGGAAATCTTTTGTCTCTCGAAATGCTTTTGTTCTGTTCATTCAACTGAAAATACACATGAGCTGTAACTGGGAGAAACATAAAGAAAGCTATTTTACAATACCTTCGGCTCTTATTACCAAGCAGACTTTTGTTCACGTCCCAATGATTTTCAGACTTTCAGGCTTTAACTCCATTCACTTTTCAGCTTTGATTTTTTTTTTTGCCTTGTATCAGAACATTATGTGATTTGGGTGCATTCATTGGTTCCCCGCAATATAATTCAGCCATGATTGGCACCCGAGCAGTGGCTTCAGGCGGGGTAATAATCATAACAATCTTACAACTTTGCTGATGGTGCTAAGGCCTATGGCGCTTGCAACAAGAAAGACAGTTGGTTTGATAAAGTGTAATGCACCTTATTAATGCTGATGTGTTGTGTGGTGTAGGCACACCAGACCTGATGGACCAGGGTGCAACCATGTGGCACCCCACCCCCAGGAAGTCCTCCTGCTCCTCCTGCTCCCAGAGTGGCTCCTCAGATGGAGGTCAGCCCAATGGGTGCAACCACGAGAGGTCAGCAAGCCCATCACAGCTACCACTGCTTGAGAAGCTCCTGTACTCATGGGCATTGGGCTAAGCATCATCCACAGTGATGCCTTCTGCATAAGGATCCTGGTTACTGTGCGAAGGAGATTTTAATCCTCACTGCCAGTTGCTTTGCAGATTCAATAGTATAATTGATCTTTAAATCAAGTTAGGACAGAATATGTCAAAAAGGTTTGTATTAATTTAAAGCCAGTATGTTTGCCAGAGTCATTGCCAAATTTGACAGTTATGTGGAGTAATGTTTTGTGGAGTGTTTTTGTTGAAATAGTAACTGAACGTTATTAGGGACTGTGTGCTTGTGGAAGGTGGAAATGGGCTTTAATTGGGCTGTTAACCTCTGCAGGGCACCTCTGAAGCTCCTCTGTGACAACATGAAGTATCAGATCATTTCCCGGGCTTTCTATGGCTGTACGTACATAATAACCACTAACTAATAAGCAACAAGCAAAACATTAAACACTAAGAATTAATTAAGCCTCTGACAATTAATAGCTGCTGTTCTAATCTGGAGCAGGATAAATGCAGGCAACAGGGTAATCTACTAAAACCTGCCATGATCATTTATTGGGATGACAGTTAATGAGTGCTCACCTGGTCTAGCAAGTAAATGGTGAAAATGATCATAGCAATCCTCTGGTATTGCTGATGATGCTCGTCATTTCATCTGGAAAAAAGGCTTTGTTGGTTTTGAAATTGCTCAGTAATGATTAGTGCAGATCGTGTTTAATCTTGCATGCTGCTGAGTAATTTCGCTTCTGTCCACCAGGGCTGGCTTACTGCCGTCACTTGTCCACCGTGCGAACCCATCTGTCTGCTCTGGTCAACCACACCATCGTTGATCCGGACATCCCATACAACGCCTATGGGGGTCTCACCGTCGAGGTCTGGCAGAGGTTTATGCAAGACTGCGCTGTAAGCGTCACTCGCCTAGCTTTATTGTTTAGCAAATGCAAATGCCACGCTCTCACAGTCAAGATGCTTGAACCTCATGAATATTCAGTGCTGTTCATCATCCTCTGCTAATTACATTTCTCACATTCTTAGTCACACAACCATATGCAAGCATGACTAATGCTCTCCCAGTGTGCCAGCAAGGGACATTTTGTATTGAAACAAGATTAATTTATTTCATTTACCAGCAGGGTTCGTTTTCATTGGTCTTTCATTCTTTTTCCGCTTCTTTTGTAATATACTTGTTTTATTTAAAAATCGTTTCGTACGCACATGGACAGAATGCTAAAAATCATGAATTTTGCCTGTCGAATGAAATAAAAGAACAACTTGACAGATTATGATGAACGTTATTCCATATTTATTAGAAGTAAAACTTCAAAACTGACACCCACTGGTGCACAGCGGTTTTGAAGGTTAATTAATACAGCAGGGAATACTGTCAGAGAAAGCAGTGTGAACTGAGAAACATGGTGTGCATAGGCTGTATTGTATGTGAGTGTGTGTTTGTTAGTGCGCATGCCTGTGGATGCGAGCAGGGAGCTCTGTGATTAACCAAGGCTTCACTGGCAGGCCTATGAGGAGCAGGAGCTGCTGCGCCTGGTGTACTTTGGGGGAGTGGACCCCTCACTGCGCAAGGAGGTCTGGCCCTTCCTGCTGGGGCACTACCAGTTCGGGATGTCGGAGGCAGAGAGGAAGGAGGTTTGTCTCAGGCTCCTGCCCGTCGGTGTTCCGAGGTGATGTGACCACCTGACCGTGTGACCCACGGCTCTGACCACACTCTGCCCCCCCCCCCCCCCCCCCGCAGGTGGACGACCAGGTCCGAGCCTGCTACGAGCAGACCATGAGCGAGTGGCTGGGCTGCGAGGCCATCGTGAGGCAGCGGGAGAAGGAGCAGCACGCCGCCGCGTTGGCCAAGTGCTCCTCCGGGGCCAGCGTGGACAGCACCATCCAGAGGATGATGCACCGGGACTCCACCGTCAGCAACGAGGTGAGGGGAAAGACAGCATCGCAGATGATCCCGCACTTTAACCATCACTGCCAGACCCAGGACTGTATTCTCTGCGTGAGGAGGTTGAATGCCTTTTGATTGGATTTTTATGAAAGCAAATTCGGTGTCCTTTTTGTCTTCCTCTCTCCATGTGTTGTGACCCTTCTGTGCCCCTCCCCTTGGTCCCCCTGGTGTCCTGTGCCAGTCCTCTCAGAGCTGCAGCTCAGACAGACAGAGCCACGCACGGCTGCAGAGTGACTCAAGCAGCAGCACACAGGTATCCTCAACTCTGCACTGCACACCGAAGTATGCATGTATATACTGTGTATTTACAATGTTGTTAGATACAATTAAATTGCTGCTCTCACTAGGGAAGCTTTGTACAATACATTGACATTTTATGTCTTTGTTACACATGATGTTCCTTGTCATGTTATTATACTGCATTCCAGTTTGTTGGATTCAGCATAAGATCTATTTTCAAAATCATCCATTGATTTGCTTTGATTCCCCCCATACATCTGAACTAGTTTTTTTCATGTTTATACTTTATCCATTCATTTCTAACAGCAATACTAATAGTATAACATAACCCATTCATATTTGTCTGTGAATAGTAATGATGACATTAGAAGACAGTGAACCTATATGAAAACATGTAGATTAAGAAATCAATCAATTACGTAAATGTTTTCAACCTGTTATCTTAGCTCATACTGTGCAATGCTGTACACTTTTTAATTTTGCAAGTGGTTTTCTGTGACATGATGCTGACACAAGTACAGCATGCTTGCTCCTGTGCTGCATGGGCAAAAATGAGGCAAATATTGAAGCACACTGTCCTCCGGACCCTCTGGTCACTAACAGCCCCTTCCATTATCTGTGCACTTTATCTGTTCCGCTTGCATCCCATGAAATCCAATTAATCAACCTCCTCACATATCTCTGGCCTCACCCTCTTCATCGTTTGATTGCATGTATTATGAAAGTGCTGGCTATATATCACAGGAAAGATAATGCTTTGTGTGGCATGTGATCAAATAAAGCTATTTCCAATGAAGGGAGACAGACTGATCAATGGGTATCATTATGCTTATTGTGCCTAAATTGTTCTGAAACTATGGTCTTGTTTATCATTTGGTGTTTGTGTGTAATCCATTGACAGAAGATACTTGCTAACAATATCTTATGACCGACAATCCTCACACCCACAACTTTTCCTGCCAGCTCTTCTTTCCCTCCCACCTCTTTTCCACCCCCTGGAGTCGACTGCTTCCCTCTGCCTTCTTGTTGCAGGTGTTTGAGTCGGTGGAGGAGGTAGATCAGATTGAGATGGAGCCCAAGAGCGATGAGGCCAAACAGGCTCCCAAAATCCCCAATGGAGCGGTCCCCAATGGCACAACCTCTCCAGACTCAGGGCATCCGTCCTCACGCAATTTCTCCATCACCTCTGGCCTCTCAGACCGCTCGCTCAGCACAGAAGACAGTGCTGCCCCAGAGGCCACTGCCAAAACCGTTGCTTCGCAGCAGCCGCCGGCCCAGCCCAGCCCAGGGAAGACGGAGCAGCCAGCAGATGTATCCCCCAGCTCTAGCCCCAGCCACAGCGCTGAGCCACAGTCCCTGCCCAATGGGAAAGAACTCCAGATTGCATCAGAGAAAGACACCGGATCCTCTGAAACAGAGGAGAGCAAAGTAGCGGAAACAGAGGAGCAGATCAAGTCACCAGAAACAAAGCAGATCAAGTCACCAGAAACAGAAGTGGTCAGATCTCCTGAAACAGAGAAAGTCAAATCTCCTGAAACAGAGGACGTTAAATCTCCAGAGGTAGAAGTGGTCAAATCTCCTGAAACAGAAGAGGTCAGATCACCTGAAATGCAGGATGTAAAACCTTCTGAAACAGAAGAGGTCAAATTGCCTGAAATGCAGGATGTAAAACCTCCTGAAACAGAGGAAGTCAAATCTCCAGAAGTAGAAGCGGCCAAGTCTCCTGAAATAGAAGTGGTCAAATCTCCTGAAATGCAGGATGTTAAATCTCCTGAAACAGAGGAAGTCAAATCTCCAGAAGTAGAATCAGCCAAGTCTCCTGAAATAGAAGTGGTCAAATCTCCTGAAATGCAGGATGTTAAATCTCCTGAAACAGAGGATGTCAAATTTCCAGAAGCAGAAGCAGCCAAATCTCCTGAAACTGACATGGTAAAATCACCTGAAATGCAGGATATTAAATCTCCTGAAACAGAGAAAGTCAGATCTCCAGAAGTAGCAGCGGCCAAAACTCCTGAAACAGAAGTGGTAAAATCACCTGAAATGCAGGATGTTAAATCTCCTGAAACAGAGGAAGTCAAATCTCCAGAAGTAGAAGCGGCCAAGTCTCCTGAAATAGAAGTGGTCAAATCTCCTGAAATGCAGGATGTTAAATCTCCTGAAACAGAGGAATCCAAATCTCCAGAAACAGAAGCAGTCAAATCTCCGGAAACAGAAGTGGCCACGTCTCTTGAAACAGAGGGCATTAAATCTCCTGAAACAGAGCAGGTGAAATCACCTGAAATGCCAGATGTCAAATCTCCTGAAATAGAGGACATAAAATCTCCTGAAACAGAGCAGGTAAAATCACCTGAAATGCCAGATGTCAAATCTCCTGAAATAGAGGACATAAAATCTCCTGAAACAGAACTGATTATATTTCCTGCAACTGAAGCGGTCAAATCTCCAGAAACAGAAGTGTTTCAAGCTCCTGAAGGAGAAGTGGTCAAAAGTCCTCAAACAGAAGCAGTCAAATCTCTTGAACAAGAAGAATTCAAGGATGCTGAGATAAAGGAGATCAAATCTCTAGAGAATGAAGAGGCTAAGGTTCCAGAGATAGAAGTAGTCAAATCTCCCAAAATGGAGGAGTTGAAGGATGTTGAAATGAAGGAAGTGAAATCTCCAGCAACAGAGGAGGCTGAGCCATCTGAAACAAAAGAGACCAAGTCACCAGTAACAGAACAGAAATCTCCTGAAAAAGAGCAGACTAAGGATGTAGAAATGAATGAAGTAAAATTTCCAGAAGTGGGGGAGGGCGAGGTTACAGAAATTGAAGTGGCCAAAATTCCTGAGACAGACATAGTTAAGACTCTGGAGGCAGGCAGTGTAGATATAAACAATGCGACGTCTCCAGAAATGGAGGCGGCCCAGGCCCCAGAAATAGAAAAGGAGAAGACACCAGAGGCAGAAGAGGTTAAGGCTTCAGAGGCTGATGTGTTCAAGGTTTTTGAAACAGAAGAGGCCACAGCCCAGCAGATGAGTGTAGCTTCCAGCACCATGGACACCAGCGAGGCCCTGCTTACCATAGAGTCAGATGAGTCTCCGTCTGCGATAGAAATGGAGGAGATTCCTACTGCTAAAGTGTCCATGATCTCTTGGGATAGAAAAGCCCTTTCTGAAAGTGCGGGAGACTCCACAGGGGCAGGCCCAGCCCTGGGCGAAGTAGGAACAGTGGTAGCAGGCCTGCCAGTGCTTGAGCTGCGGTTGGAGGAGGAAGGAGAGAAGCCCAGCCCTGAGGGTACAGAATCAGTCCTGTCAGAGGAGCCCGAAATGGAGAGTCTCTTCCCGCAGTTTGACTCCCTTGCTGTTGGAGGGGAGGTGAAAAATGAGGCCACTTCCCCTGTCTCCTCCATTGGAACCACCTATTCTGTAAGTCTCAACTTTCCAGCAGATGTCTGTCTCGATTATAAATTACCTCTGAGATTCAAATGCCTGGCTCAGATGAACTAATGCAAGCATATCACAGGATGGCTGGGAATGAAATCCTACCTCATCCATGCTACTAATTTCCCTATTTTACAGCAAGAGCTGCTGGACATGTACACTATCAACCTGCACCGCATCGAGAAGGACGTCCAACGCTGTGACAGAAACTACTGGTACTTCACTCCTGCCAACCTGGAGAAACTGCGCAACATCATGTGCAGGTATGCATCAGTGGTTCTGTCTATGCAGATGCACACAGATGGGTTGAAATTCAGCATGTTTGAGAATCACTACTTCTTCCTCATGTGTATCATTAAATGTACATTGTTTGATGAAGAATCCACATATCTTCATGGATTCAGAGGGTACTCATCAATCTAATGTCCATTTTGCATTCTGAATGATTTAGGATGCAGACTGTTCGAAGCATTTCTTCTCAAAGCAGTCTTCTCAAAAAGCAGTTCGGTTGAGTCCTTAATCCAAGAAACTGTACATATATTATGCATACAATTATAGCTGCTGTGTAATGACTCTTTGCAGTTACATCTGGCAACACCTGGACATTGGCTATGTGCAAGGCATGTGTGACCTGCTTGCACCTCTCCTGGTCATTCTGGATGACGGTGAGTGATTGTCCAGTTCATGAGCGGTGTGTGTATTCCTCCCTCTCCAGACTCATGCCTCTTTCTCTTTCTCTCCCACCCTGCATTCTGTGTCTCAGAGGCTATGGCCTTTAGCTGCTTCACTGAGCTCATGAAGAGGATGAACCAGAACTTCCCTCACGGGGGGGCTATGGACACCCACTTTGCAAACATGCGCTCCCTCATCCAGGTAACTCACTCACATACACATGCTCCTGTACATAGCTGTAAATTTATGCATTAAGTCAAAAGTAGCATATTATTCTTTTGTAGGATAAGCTTTTTTGGAAGAAAAAGTGCTTGTAAAACTTGGAAGTAATCTAACATGCATTGCATTCTCAAGAGATAGCTTTTATTTAATCCCCGTCAGGCATGCAGTAATACTGGGCAGAAAAAATCTGGTGTAGATCCAGTGCTTTCTACTCCTGCTGGAGACAGTATGGAACAGATGGTTGAGAAAATTACTCAATAAATGAATCAACACAAGTGTAAACACAGAACTGACCCTGAATAGAGGCGTCTCCAGCACCTTATCTCTGTTTTCCTGCATGTATAGATCCTGGACTCTGAGCTGTTTGAGCTCATGCACCAGAATGGGGACTACACTCACTTCTATTTCTGCTACCGCTGGTTTTTACTGGACTTCAAACGAGGTAATGACGTCCTGCTGGGGGATTTTCAGAGCACTGACGGTGACTGTTCAGAGCCAATTACACTGAGGGGCTTCTGCTCCATCAATGTGCCTCTTTTCCGCTAAATGCAAAATACCTCAAAAAAGCTTACACGATTTGCTCCTAACGAGCTCTTTCACTTCAAACAATTTTGAGAAGCCGCAGACTACACTCCTTTTGACTTAATTGGCATTTCAAGAGAGTCCTAGTGTATGGGAGGGTTTTATTAAATATGTGATTTTGAATAAAAAACAGAGATGGATCAATGTTGCCAAATGACAGCTAAAATTGCTCACATCTGGCATGTTGTATATAGCGAACCTGGTGACTAAGCCCCAGCCCTCACTGACAGCTGCCTTTTGTGATCTGCCTCCCTCAGAACTGGTGTACGACGATGTGTTTTCTGTGTGGGAGACCATCTGGGCAGCCAAGTACACCTCCTCTGGCCATTTTGTCCTTTTCATTGCCCTGGCTCTGGTGGAGCTCTACAGGGACATCATCTTGGAGAACAACATGGACTTCACCGACATCATTAAGTTCTTCAATGGTGAGGCAAACCTACACCTCATCTTAGATGGACCTTGGTATCGGCAGTGATTACTACTGGTTATCTTCACTTTCTTGAAACTGGATGGTTACTGCTCCTAATTTTAGTGTAAATGTGTGGGGTGAAACTATCCAACCATTATGTGTGCTTACTGTTAATAAGCACCCTTCATTTTCCACAAAGACAGTTGTGCATTATAAGCATGTAAAGCTGCTAACTGCATTTCCTCTCTACACAGAAATGGCAGAGCACCACAACGTCAAGCAGGTCCTGACGCTGGCTCGAGACCTGGTGTGCAAAGTGCAGACGCTAATTGAGAACAAGTGATTCTGAAGAAGCATCTGTCTCTCTGCTAAGTCATTCTGTAACAGGCTTCCCAGTGTCCTCTCTGTCCCAGCTGTGTCCAATCAGAGGCCTCACACACCAGCCTTCGTAGAAGGGAAACCACATATCCTTTCTACACCGTAGCCCATTCAGCATTCATCATTATCTACCTGATACCACTCAGTGTATTCCACATGAATTGATAAGCTGTGAAAGTAAGTACTTTTTCATCAACCGGTTTTCCTTAGGGCCACATGGAATGATACACTGGTTCATTTGTGCAAAACGTGTCAATTGCTGGTCTTTCACTGTGCATTGTTCTTGTCCTAGACTGGCGCCAGTCTGGGTCTGATCCTTTTTGGCATGTTACAAGCCATGTGGGACTATTTGATCATGCTGTTAAACATTACAGGCTCAAGTGTACAAGCTCCCATCAGGAAGTAGCCTTTGTTTGAAAGATTGTAGTGAACATAGAGTATTGGCAGCCATGTCGAGTGATACAGGTGTTTTGAAGTCAGTGCTGCCAACCTTAGATCTCTGCCAACAGAGAGCCACGGTTCCATGTGACCCTTTGCCAACACTTCAACATTCCAATGAGACACCAGCTAGTCAAAGCTGTACAAGTTTTGGGGCAGTCCAGCGGAGAGCTGGAAACTTATGAGTCCGCACATTGTGCTCTCATGCGGTCCCCGTTAACTGAAAACTATGTTGTTTACGTTGTGACTTTGAGAACCTCAGCTATGTTCAGTTTGGTCTTGTGATTGCTAGTATGGGGGGTGCTTGATGTATCCTCCACTCTGTTGGTATGGTGTATGATCACCACATCACTGAGTAATGAAGAAGGCTTGATTGGCACCACAGAAAGTCACATGGCTACACAATGAAGCTCCACAGTGTCTTTGACTGGTTGTGCACTGTAACTACTTCCCTGTCCGATATTTTGGTATGCTTTGTACATTATTCCAATGTCATTCACAGAGCCATACACATGTGCCATAGAACAGGCTTTTACTCTGGAGTGATATATCAAAGGAAGACCTCAGTGTATTTTTGCCTTAATTTGAACTGTCCTTGCATGGTTCATGTACTCCAGTCAAGGGATGTTGTTAGTGGTTATTAATACAGATCACTTGCATTGCTGCAGTTACTTCACAGCCTATAGAAGTGATGTACTCACAGGTAAAGCTTAGTGAATGCCACCATTAATTCTTATCAGTAAAAACTCCTTTTGTCTCTACATTTGTGCTGTTGTTATGTATGTCAGAGAAATATTAGTTCCATCATTCAAAATGGAATCTTGAAACCGTTGTGTCAAATGTCTTCACATTGTCCTGTTCCACGTCACTATTTTACGCGGACCTCAGTTTCCAGGGAAACATCTGTCAACGACATAGTTCAGGCAAACCTGTAGCTTTCCACACAAGAAAATAGCACACTGACAGAAAGGCTGTGGCACTTTTTCTTGTGCTTCTATAGGGAGGTGATGATTTGTTAATTCAGTGGTGAAAGAGAATGGCCCCACCTTAACAGAGCTAATGGCAGTAAAATGGACACTGCTGAGACTTTGGAAATCTTGCAGTATCATTATCTTATTCACTCTTTCTTAATTCGATTTTATGACTTTACATTGTTTTCTGTGTTCTTCAAAACAAGGCTGATTTATTTCAGACTGAGACAAGCTGCTGCTCTGTTACCCTGTGTGTAGGGACATACTGGACATATTGCATTCTGGGAAGAAACATGAATGCAGGAACGTGTTGAAACCTTGTCAGTAATTTAGTCTAATTGCCAGTGTTTTCAATGACCTTTTTCCCTTCATCTGGCATTTGTGTCCATGCTGATATGTCTCTGTATATTGCTGTCTGTGAATCGTACTGTAACAAGGGGAAATTATCAACTCTAAAAGTGGCACATTATACACACAAACACACACATACACACACACAGACACGCACACACACACACATATTTATATATATATAATTTGCCACTTTGTGTCTGTGTATTTAAAGAGAAAACAAAATCATATATATTATATATAGAGAGAAACGTATATGATGTACATGTGAATTATGGTTTCCTGGATTGACATGGGCAAACAAAAAGCAACAAAAGAAAATTAAAGAATATATAACAGTGCTCTTATTTATTTTTTCATTATTCTTCAGTCAATCATTGTATATTATGTAAATCATGTGCTGCTTACTCAATATCTTCTATTGTCGTTTTGCATAATTTTTAGCACTTTGAGGCTTTTTTTTTCTTTTAAAATTTGGTTTTGGTGTAAGAGCTGATGAGTTCACCCTAAGTAAAGGTTGAGGAGAAGGCCGTACAATCGGAATGGAGTCCAATGCAATTTATACTATTGCTGCTGCAGTAAAATTAAAATCACTCAGAAAGGGACAAAATAGGAAATGAATACTAATCAATTGTGATATTTTTAGGATGATTGTATACAGTTGTTTGGACATTTAAAGACCATTTTAAATCTAAAGACAGTTTTATTGCCATTCAGCTAGAAAAGAAGTTCCCTTTAGTAATTCTGCGTAATTTGTCTCAGAGATTACCTGTAGGATATTTATTAGTGTCACATGAAATTAATAGAATAGATCATGTCTTCTCTTTTGTGAAAGTAATGTATTTCATGGTTTTTCATGTAGCATGGAAGCATGGACATTGTGCCACCTGGTGACCTAATGATGTAAATACAAATTTGCTCTGCAAGAATCTACTTACTTGTAATTTCTATAAACAATCTGACAAATTTAGTAAATTGATATTGTTGCCTTTAGTAATGGATATAATTTCAATAAGTAAACAAAAGCCCAGTTTTCCCGTCACCAAGTGCTTGTTCCCAATCACTGAATGAAACTTATATGATCCCGCAACCTACAGAATACATTGTCTAAAAATATGACTTATATAGGCCTTTTAATAGTTTTACTGCATTGCAAAGTAACAGAGTAAGTATCAATCATTGGACTCCTCATTCATGTTCT
This sequence comes from Megalops cyprinoides, assembly GCF_013368585.1. Classification (NCBI taxonomy): domain Eukaryota; kingdom Metazoa; phylum Chordata; class Actinopteri; order Elopiformes; family Megalopidae; genus Megalops; species Megalops cyprinoides. The sequence continues at coordinate 16,754,629 of NC_050586.1, forward strand.
TCTCCTTGAATTTCATCAGTTCAGACATTGTTTTATAAGTGTGTGAAATATCTTGTATTGAGTATTATGGTAGCTGTTTGTGAATGCAAACTACTGTATGTTACAGCGAAATAACAAGAAAGCCAACTATTTGTATAATTTATTTATTTATTCATTGGTTTTGCTTTTCTATACTAAGCTAAGATGTTTGTTATTTTGTGATTGGTCATAACAATATATTACAAATAAATGAAATTTAAATATATATTAAATGGTCTATGTATTTATAAAAAAAATCAATAAAATGGAATTGTTATTATTTTTCCAATTGCCTTTCTACTGCAGTTTTTTTTTGATGTGCATATTTGGTTGTTACCTGCCCTTTGTCCTCTCTGTGTCTTAATGAATGCAGCAATATTTTCCTGTCAATAGTGAAACATTTCTATGGGGATTTGCCTTTGAAGTTTTTAGAAATAACCCAGGCATTACCTCTGATATGTGCTTCTACAAAGCATAACTACGGAATCCTACAATGTGATAAGTATTAACAATATAATTATAAAAACAACAATATAATCATTAACAGATTATGTTACATGTTGGTCACACACCAAGAAACGCAGGGTGTTTATGCCAGTTGGGGTTGTAACCACTGATTTGATGTGGTTCAGTTAACATTTCACACTGACCTAGTTCAATTTAGAGCATTTTCATTTCCAATCTGCAAACCATAACAGCATTGTTCTCATTACACTTTTGAATGACTGTCATTTCATGAATATTACTGATAAACAATATGATTTCACAGCAAAGATGAGAATGTACTTATTCCATTACTACTAATGTGTAACTGCAAAATTTGTGTCAAGAATTTAATTCTGCACTCAGTGCTCTTCACTTCAGTTGTTCTGAATAAGCAGGTCACAGGAAAAAAAAAAACTGAATGTGTGTGTTCACAGATAGTGTCTCCATTGAAAGGCAACAACGGGATAAGGCGAATGCATCCCCAATGTGGCAAAGTGGTTTTCTGAAAACCTTTAACCAATTCATCCTCCAGGGCAGAGGAGTTGTTTTTTTTTTATTATTTGATAGTCACAGCAAGTCAGCTTAGCGTCTCCTCTACCCCCACTAGTTCTTCGTCAGAGATGAGAGACACATTTACGTCAGCCTTCATCGCCCACTCATTGGGCGTCATTAACATGCCCTGGAGATACACTGAGGAGTGCTGAGGAATCAGTGACATCAGTTTATTCTGCCCCTTTAGAACCTTACACGGGTGAGTCACCAGAAGCAGGGAGTATTCCTCGTGGACTTCTGTGACTTTTCAGCATCACACATTACTTCTCAGCTCAGACCACAATTCATAGACAGCTGCACATAGACATGAACATACACCAACATCATTTTCCACAGCAATGATTTGAATTAATAACTATAGAAATTGTTTTCATTAATATGCGTTTCAAAAATGGAAAATGAATTGTTTCCATTGCACTATTCCAGCAGTTATGTGGGCTGGCTTAAGTGATAAATTGAATTATACATGGAAGATGTAGAATTAATATGGAACATACCAAGAAAAACAGCAACACAAATTCATTTTAAATAAATTAGTTTTACACTTATGCATTTGTTTATTTAGCTTTAGTGTAGAAAATAATCTTTCCTACCTATTTAACACCTAGAGGAAAAACGTGTAACAAATCAATTACACTGCTCTCTAAAGTATCCTAAAACAAGATATTGTGGATAAATAATTCTGAACATGTACATTGGACATACCTAGGTGTTTACCAATGTCATAATGATTTCTTGATAGATTTTTCCCAGTACAAACCAATATCCCTTCATGTCACCAGTTGACCAGCTATACTCATTCATAGGAGATTAATCATACTTGAATATACTCACAACTGCTCCAATGAAGATGCTTACAACATGACATCTCACAAAATGTCTTGATATGAAAAATGGCCATGTTCATACAACTTTAGGACAGAGCCACCAATGGTCAAGTCAAATACTTCTTTCAATGAGTGCCTCTGACTCTTTGAAACTCTGAGCTTTGAATACCCCCCCCCCCCCCCCCCCCACCCCCCCTTTCATTTAGACTGATTACATTAGTTCATTAATTACTTCGTTAGTTTCTGTACGAAGTTCGATGCAAAATACTGTACATCCGATTGAGTAATGGAAGTGTATCCACTAGAGGGAGACATGACACCAAAATGGCCAATAACCTTACATATTACAAAAAATGAATGTGTTGTTAACACCTATCGAGTTGGGTGGCTGCTATGTCAATCCCTCATTCAGTCTCTGCATTCACAGCTGGTTTATTTTTGTCGTTGTGTTAAATTGCATTTCAAAGAAAATGCAATTTAATTAAAGTTATCACTTGACTTTCAAAAGATGTCATCAATACTTCCTGTAATATTTCTAGAGATCCATTTAACTATATGGACCAAACAAAATATTTTTTGATTGTCTGTATTACTCCTACTAGCAATTCTATTATTACCTGTATGAATTCCCCTCACGGTCTTCTTTGTGTGCATTTCACTATTTCGGTAAAGCAGAAGGAAATTATCAAGGTGGTGTTTTCGTGTTTGCACAAAAAATGATCTTCGATGACCACGAGCGTTTAACGTTATTTAACTGTAACCATAACGACCGATAAAAATCGACGGTCCGTTGGTCACACCATACGCATGTCACGTAGAATTGCAAATTGGTGTATCATTTTCTGAATAAAATAATAATATAAGATTGATTATTTTCACATTGGTCGAGTATGAGAGACACAATTTACTAACACTTCTACTTTCAATTTTAAAATAAGGCAGACAATATATTTGCAGCTTGATGTATCATTTCAGAATAAAATGATCTGAAAAAAATCAACCATTCTACACGATTGTTTAGCCGAGGAGAAAGCGTTGTGATTATTTTCACATCACTTAATTTTGGACAGTGTAGACAGCGGTCTTTAACTGGTCAGCTCGCAAAGGACAAAAAACGGGAGGTGTGGTGGTTGCCAAGGCAACACCAAGCTTTTCAGCGGGTTGAAAGCCCAACAAGCTGAGAAAAGTTTGCTTGACTTACATATTTAGTTTATAAATGTATTTGTTGGTCAACGAATTTGAGAGACAAAATGTCACTCGATGACCCCCGTGTAGAATGGATAAGAGACCGTGTGTGTGCCTCTTTTTATCTGCAAAAACTAGACAGTTTTGAGGACTTGTTGAGTCGAGGGGATGGCGAGGAAGCGCAGAAGATCATTCGTTTTCTGAACGAGGTGACTGAGGATGAGTCTGCCTCAGCGCTGCTTTTCTATAAAGAGATAAGGGAGGAAGAGGTTGAAATCGAAATCCCAATTGGTAGGTGATGACGACGAACGATAAACTCGATTGCTAATCAGATGTCGCTAACAGTATGGCTTTAGCTACTAGCAAGACAGCTGTCCAGCATTTGAACAGCTAGCTAGCTAACGTTGACGCGGACTTGCATCACAGTGTTTTGGTATTAACGTAGCTAAAATCTAAACTTACTGCAAATACAACGTTATTCTAATATTGTAGTTTATTGATGTTGCCTAGCAATGTAACTTAGTAATGTAGCGAACGTGAGCTGAAACACAACAGGATCAGGGTGAAATTTCTAACTTCCCCTACCTATCTCAAGGTAGGCTGGTACAATAAACTAGCTATCTGGCTAGCCAATGGCAAAGTTTCGAACGGAGTAGCTTGGTCACCATAGCCAGTTAGCTAGCTGGCAAGCTAAGCTTGACTGAAAATGTTGCATTTTTGTTGAGTAGTCTACTCAATGCTAATACTAATACTACTTGTCAGAACAGTCGACATTCAACATTTAGCTAGGTTGATTTTCAATAACATGAGTACACTGGCCGAACTCATTCTGTTTAGGCGCTGACATGTGTTTATGTTGTGCCTGTATTTGCGTAGTGTTTAAACGATTTTATGTCGTTTCTGTAAAGATCCGCCAGAGGTTGAGAAGCCAGAGGGTGATATTGATATTGATAAGGATAAGGATAAAGATAAGGATATTGACGCAGCCAACCAGCCAACCACCACCGAAACCCCCGCCACAGAAACGGAAATAGAGAGTGAGTATGGCACCCATCAGTGCTCCCTGTCACTGGTTGCAGTGTCTTGAAGTCGTGACATTATTGAGTAAAATTTCTGCCAACAGCTGACTTCAACGGACTTTTCTTAGTCAAAATTACCAGTTAGAGGCGTTTCAAAGTAGTCAAAATTTCTTATCTAAGTAAAGGTGTATTTCAAGTATCATTGACTTGTGAGACAGAAAAGATACATGGGCAAAGATATGAAGCATTTTTGCAAGACTGTAACATTTCTTATTGTCTTAAATGTTTTTCATTCAACACATTTTGTGACCAGTTTCAATTGGCATGGACAGCTCAACATTTTCTCAGTCTTCTCTTTCCCAGGTGAGGCTGCAGAAAAGAAGAATGGTGGGGAGTCAGAGGACTCAGGTGTCTCTGAGGTTGAGAAAAGGGTGTCCCCAAGCACTGCAGATAATGCTGAGACTCCCACCCCAAGTACTGATGCCACCTCCAAGTCTGAAAAAGAAGTGGACAGGCCACCCCCTACAGTAAGATTATCTCCCTGTCTCACCTGTCTTTATATGCTCTCTAAATAGTTGTGAATAAGGGTCTCTGCTGTGCATAGTACAATAATCATTTTTGCTTGTTATGTGTGTTCATTATGGATGAGCACCATGTGTATGTCTGTGCATGTTTACATGCGAGAGTATCAATCTGTGTCTTTGTTTGCTGGTAATATTGGCTCCCCAGAGGACAGAGGTTCAGGTAGTGTACCACACGGAGCTTCATGTGGCTGTGAACATTGTCCCTGAGAGGTTCTCAAAGTCCAGTATCTTCTACTTCCTCAGAAATACAAAAGGTAAGCTAAAGAGACACAGCCAGGGATACAGGGATACATGATAGCTTTTCAAGGCAGCCTTTAAAGAAGTAGTGCATGTCTTCTGTTTGAACCTTTTTTTTATTTCATTAAGTTTGAACTGGCCAGCTCTAGGCCATTTTGCCTAGGCTCATATTGACTTTGTTTTGGGGTGTGAGGTTTATGACCATATTGAGTTGTCTGTGTACACAGACGAAGGCAGGTTCAGGTTGTTCAGATTAGGCTGTGACCATTAGAATTTGTCATTTTGTTCATCTTAAGTGGGTTGCCCAAAGTCAGTGGCTTTTGCTTCACCAAGTTCTTTAAACAGTAAGCACATGTGTTATGGGTTCCAGAAACCATCATTGAGCCCCTAGATATGACAGAAGCCAACAATGTGATGCCCAAACTACTGGAGACCGGAATGCTCACAGGACACCCCTTACTGATGCTGGAGGAAATTCTGAACCATGTATGTAGTAAGAGGTTGCTTGTTTTTCACTATATCTCTGGGGCTGCAGAAACTTGAGGTAGGCAAACAAGTATGTCGACTGCGTGATAATGAGAATGGTGATAACAGCATCACTTCATAACATTTAACAAAGTGTGCATGTTGGAAACGGTTCCTGCTAATGTTATTTACGCTCTTGCCTGTGCGCCCCCATCCCATCCCAACCATTCCTCTGATGCCCCCCACTTACCACCACCATCACCACATCACATCCCTTCTGGTCTCGCAGGTGTACATTCCAATGCTGTCAGTGAACCAGCTGAAGACCGCTGATGGTGGCTCTGATCAGGCGGACCAGGTGGCCCAGGAGAAGGAGGGTGGTGAGGAGCTGCAGGCAAACAAAGAGGAGAGACCGACAGAGTCCAGGGGGATCCGCATGATCCGGGACGAGCTGCTAAACACCACTCACAAATTCCTTGGACACATCGACTGGACTCTCCAACAGCTCGAAGGTGTGTGCATTCCTTGCTGTACGGTCAAGCAAGCATTTGTGTAAGTGGTTATATGTGTGAAAATGTTGTTTTTGCGGTGCTAGTGTCTGCCTTGCTCTGCAGGTGAAATCAAGCTGCATATCCCAGACCTGGACTTGGAGCCAGAGGTGAACGTGCTGTTGTCCATGCCGGATGTGGTGGAAAAACTGGAGCAGTGTGTGATGAACTGGCAGACCCAGATCACCATTGTTATTGAGGAGCTGCAGAAGAAGAAGCCACAGGTGAGACTGAGCCCTTCTACCATACCCCCTCTCTGATCAGCCAAGCCTCCACCAATCAGGTCTGAAAAAAACCCTGTCCATATGTGGATGTTTCCTGTTACTTACTGCTCTACCCCTGCCTTCAGGCTCCAGGGCCAATGGCAGAGATTTACTTCTGGCGGGAGAGGACGGCCATCCTGAGTGCTCTGAATGAGCAGCTGAAGCTGCCTGTGGTGAAGAAAATCTTGGAGGTGATGGCCCAGGCTGACCCAGTGACCATGGAGAACCTGGACCAGACCATGACGGACCTCAGCAAGTACCACGTGGAGTCAGTGGAGAACGTGCGCTTCCTTAGCACATTGGAGAGACACTTCAAGGTGCAGAGTTGTGCTCAGATGTTTGAGTGATCTGACGTTGCCACCAACTTCATTTGCCATTGTATTTTTGCTACAGATGACACCTAAATGGACACCTAAATATTAATACCTAATAATGATACCTAAATGAGGAAGAATAATAATATCTAAATCTTGTAAAGAATAGAGAATAAAGAATAGCTTCCTTTTTTCTGTGTGTTTTGACTCAGAACATGGCCACAGGGGTGGATTTCGGCGTGATCCTAGACACCATCACACCGATGATGAACGGCCTGCGCATGGTGTGGATCATCTCCAGCCACTACAATAAGGATGAGCGCATGGTCCCCCTCATGGAGCGCATTGCCTGGGAGCTGTCTGAGCGGGTGGCCCGCGTGGTTAATGTGCACACCCTTTTCAAGTGAGTGCCCAGCTGAGCTTCCACTAACCAGAGTATCACATGGTTTATCTAAGTGAGATGACTGCACAAGCTCGTCCCTGAATACACATTCATCAGATTGGAAATGGATGCAAAAGTGCATGCTGGACATTTATTCATTCATGTACTGTACTGTCTTGACTTTGTTGACTGTCTTTTTGATGCGATGATTCTTTCATAATCGTATTGAATGGCAACAACTGGCAGAGAGAAGAGAGAGGTGGCAAAGGCAAAAGCCCTGGGAGGTAAGGAGGTCCTGGACAAGTGGAAGTCCTGCTACTTCGAGATGAGATCCATGATTGAAACATCGGGCCGGGACCCACGATGGGAGTTTGACCGTAGAAAGTTGTTTGAGAAGACGGACTACATGGCCTCCATTTGTCAGGACTTCTACAACATTCTGCAGGTCTGTGAAACTAGTTAACATAAACAGCAGTCTATCTGTTCCTCCTGTTCAATCACTTAACTGCTGAGCTCACCAATGACTCTTCTACACATCAAACTTTTGTAATATCCTATCCACGAATCTCTCAGAGCTGTGATCATCTGTAAGGAGTCTGAGTTTTTTGCCATCATGAATTCTTATGCAGAGCTTGAGACAATGGCCTGGTGCTGTGTTTATTATATTTTGAATTTGAGATGCATCAGAATATAGTGTGTGTCACTGCGTATATGTCATGTTGTCATTAATTTGATGAGGTTTTACAGAATAAACATGACCATCCAAACAAAATAAATTAAAGTAGGTCCATTTAAATAGAATTCCCATCCGTATGTTCTGGATGGCAGATTCTGGAGGAGTTCTACAACATTTTCGGCCCGGAGCTGAAAGCGGTCACGGGAGACCCAAAGCGCATTGATGACGTGCTATGCTGGGTGGACAGCCTGGTGGTTCCAATGGAGGAGCTCAGCTTTGATCCTTTCAACATCCGCAAGATGAGCAGCTGGAAGGAGGTCATGCAGGAGTTCAGGTCCAAAGTGGAGGTGAGAGTAGGGGAAAGGGACTGACACCCTTACGCTCGCATTCTCACTTGTTTGCAATGCCACTTATCACCTGAATTTGTGTTTCTTCCCCCACCCAAAGACTATAGAAGAAGAGGCTATCCATTTCATAGACGACTCCTTCAAGACTCTGCGCTCGGCAACGGCTGCCTTCGATATGCTCTTGAAGTTCAAGCACATTCGCTCCAGGGAAGCCATAAACAAGAAAATGATGAAGAAGTTCAATGATATCTTGGTGCAGTACCGCAAAGAGGTGATGAGCTCAGACTGTTATTGAAAATGCCTGCAGCAACTCTGAGAACAAACAACTCAAAAAGCACAGTGCATACCATGGGTTTAAGTGCAGAAAATAACTCTCAGCAAAACCGTATGAACTGACAATAAACCACAAATGTGGTTAGAATGATGATTCACCCCAAAAATTACATTTCTGTTTAAGCAAGGAATATGACATGATATATTAAATTATATATTATTATACTACAAATTTCATTATAACGTAACTAGCAATCAGACATTCATCAGGATTCACCAGGATTCATCTGCTGCCAGAATGCAACTGAGAAGGACAGATCATCCCTTTTTTACCTGTTGTTTTTTAGCTATGAATATGCAAAATCATAATTTCAGTTTTACAAATAACTATATGTTGCCACCCATATGCAAAAAATCCTGTCTGTCTTTCAATTTTCTCTTACTCTCTGAGTAAGCCAGATGCAATCCCCTCATTGGACTGCAGGCCAAGTAAAAGTACCACTATAACAACATCAAATGCAAGCTTAACCCTGTGATTTTATGGAAATTCTTTAATGAATGATTTTTAAAATTCATTTAAAATTCTTCTGAAAAGCATTTTCAGAAGGCTTTACATGTTACTATTTTACTATTCTGCTGGAAGTCACTCTGGATAATAGCATCTGCTAAATGCTTGTAATGTAATGTACTGTTTTGGCTTTACCTTTTACTATTGACTTTATGTTTTACCGTTTACTGTCGTAGATGAGTCAAATGTTTAAATAGACCTAAATTATTGTATGCAGCTGGGGGTTCTCTTGTTGAATGTGATTTTCAGTAGCAATGCTGCAGCAGGTGGAGTATCCAGGCATTTTGATAGTGCAAAGATGGCTGCAGTTTGAAAAAAGGAAAGGAAAGGAGAAAAATGATACAGTAGAGTTTTGTATTGTCTCCTGTCTCACGGCCTCCATTGTGTTTGTTCTCTCTCATCTTGGCTCGGATGTCTGCCATTGCTGTGGCTGGTGGCAGGTGGACATCATCAACGAGTTGTTTGAACAAAACAAGCACAATCCCCCGCTGAGCAAGAACCAGCCCCCGGTGGCAGGAGCCATCTATTGGGAGCGTGCACTCTTCCAACGCATAAAAAACACCATTCTCCGCTTCCTGGAGGTGCCGGAGATGATGGAGAGTGAGGAGGGCAAAGCGGTATGGCTGTTCCTTAGATCAAGGAATTTTCAGTCCTGGTGATGCAATGCTGCTGTTTTTTTTGTTACCAAATGAATGCTCCTTACATGGGTATCTCACAGCTGAATTCAAAAATATTGGTAAATGTTGAAATTTTTAAGATGTTTGTACTCAAAGAGGCAGTGCTCTGTTCCATCTGCCTAAGTACAATTCATCGAAAGGCTAAAAATGAATATGGCAGTTTATGGCAAATGTGACTATAGGAGCAAGCTAAGATCTAGAAATCAGAGATGCCAACCCTTACAAATTTTGTATAGTTTAGACAAAGCACAAAGTGTTCTGCTGCAATTCACATGCTAATTTTTATGATGTTGTATTGATTCAATTTAGAAAAAAGGGACACGCTGGTTAGATATGGCTACCTATTTCCTGATAAAGTCTGCCTGAGTTAATCGAATCACACACTGATGGTAGTTTCCGACATGATAAATAGAGAAGTGATTGTCAGTATATGGCACTACATGGCACTACATGGCTTTCTGAACATGTCTGCTTTCCATCCATGGCAGTGTGTATTCCTTTTGCGTGGCAGATAATATTAAAGAAAGCACAAAACTGCTAAATTTGACACCTCCTGTTCCTATTTGCTGGTCCTTGAGGCTGTAATATCTGAATCAAAAAGATATTTTTCTGCTTATTTGTGGAATTCTTGGATTCTTTGTGTTATCTGTGTAGTGCTCATAAAGCAAGAGTGCTTAATTAATATGATTTTCTAAATCCCTGAAACAAGTTCCAGTCATGCCCTCAGGCATCAATATACCTTTAACTGCTTATCCAGGACATGTGGAGATTGTTCATTTGTATGAATTTACCAGTCACATACTACCTCTGTCGCTGAAGGCCAAAGCCAGGTACCTTGAGGTAGCCATGAGCATGAAGGACTACGAGGTGAAGAAGTTTGAGAAATGGAGGGATGAGACAGAGGACAGGCTGCCCTTGCTGATGAAGAGGAACCTGCTGGTCATGACCAACAACACGAAGATCACCGCTGGAGACCAGACCACCACCAGCCAGGTTAGCATCTCACCCCTTAGAGAATCTCAGATGAGTCACTAAAGCTTTGTAGTCCCTCGCATTATCATAAAGCTTCTCAAAGTAAGTACTTTGGGCTGCCAGAGCACTTGAAAATCATTCAAAAATGATTTTGTCCTGGAAAGTCATTGAAGTGTTAAGGAAAGTGCAGATCCTTTCCCGCTGCCCTTGAAATGTTAGTTAAGAATCTGTTCTCACTTTTTTTCTTCTACACTCAGTGGAATGCAGCCATCTTTACTTGTCAACTTGATGTCACATACTGTCAAGTCAAGCAGTGTCAGTTTGCTAGTAGTCACTCCACCAGAAGTCATTAAAGACTAGTAACTGCTGCTGAGAGCATCTGCAACTTTGTGTCCAACTGATCAAACCAGTTTTGTGAGCATGAAACAATTGCCACAATCTAAATAATCGTTGAAAGTGGTGTGTCTGAGGTGTGCCTGCTTTCACAGACGGGGCCGGGATTTGACCAGGGTGTGGAGAGGGGGGTCCGCTACAAGGTGAACTTTGCCCCTGAGTTGAAGGAGATCATCTCGGAGACCAAGTACCTGGAGCAGCTCGGCTACCCGGTGCCCAAACTGGCTCGCAATGTAGCCCTTCAGGAGGTCAAGTTTATAAGGTCCGCTGCTCTGCTCTGACGCTGGATTGCACAGAGCCCCCCTGTACAGTTGTACCATAGCAACGCAAAGTCAATCAGATTTAATTGTCCTTGGTCACTACCAGGTGTGTGAGACTTGTATGTCTAAGATATGCCCTGATAATGACCCAGCTGTGTTCTGCACTGTGCCGTGTGTGTTCAGGTATGTGAATGGGCTGAAAAACCTGGTGAACCACCACCATGAACTGATGGACTCCCTCAATGATGCTGAGTTCAACCTGTTGACTGAGCAGATCACTGAGCTGAGGAGAGTGATGAGCTCTGGGCACAGGAGACTCAACTGGAATGCCTTGGGTGAACCTCTCCGGCCGTTTTCACCTGCACACGCACATTTCCACTGTTGCATGTTTCAGTCTTGTGGAAGGAATCGCCCTGTAGCTTTCTCTTTTCAAATAGCTGAAGCCATATGGGCTAGGTTTGGTTTGGACTTGCATGAGGCACTATCTAAAAAAAAAACAGGTTGCTGCTGCCAGAAGTTGGGAGTCTTCCTGCTGCAGCAATTAAAAAGCAGCTGACCCTAACAGAGTCGCTAGGCCCTAATAGAGTCATTAGAATGGAAACAACTAGTAGAGTTTTTTCAACCTGTTTAACTTAAATGACACAAAACAGTATACAATTTTACTTATCCTAGGGTTACAGATCCTAGGGTTTCATAGTCAAATCATTGTTGATCATTACTGGTATAAAATATTTTCAGATGCAAAGAACTTGGCTGTCTTTAATTATAAGTTAATGATCTTCTTGTCATTGTGTTTGTCTTTGATGAAAGATGATGTCTGCTTTTTCCTAATGCGTAGATCTCTCTTTACATTAGGTATCTGGGAATATATGAATCGTTGCACTCAAGCCACTTCCAAGTTTGAGTCATTAGTGAACCAGATTCTGAAGAATGAAAGGGATATTGATATCAAACTGCAGGCCATTGACTCTGCCGATCTGTTCAAACTCCCAGTCATGGATAAAGGGGATGACCTCCCAGGTATGATTGATCTCATGACTTGTTTGAGTTCACAATTATTGGTTAATCTGCATTCACACTCTTAATGTATGTCTTTGAATCATTTGACATATGAACAACTTAGTTGTTAAATCTGAAACTGAAGATGTCACATTATCATCGATGGCCTGTGGGGTAAAAAAACAGAGGTGGAAATTTTACATTAATACTGATCTTTCTCTAGGCTGTAAATTATCTGAATAATCCATACCAGCCAGTGGCTAATTCCCTTTCTTTTAATTGCATATTGTGATTGAGCTTTATTTCTTTGTGTAATTAACTTGAGCAGCACTTGCACATATCCACTATTTGACCATGTAGATAAATTTTCCATGCCCACAGGTAATCATGCAAAGCAGACAAAAACAGATGAACAGCAATGATCAGCAAAGATTTCTGCCTCCGTGTCAGGCTCACGAGCTGTTGCTGGTTTGTATCATACAGGTCTTTTTGCTTTTTTTCCAGGGGTAAAGAAATTCTGTGAGCTTATCGAGAGTGAAAGGGCAAAGGACGTGAACTTGCTGAGTAGAAAGTACACTGCCATAAGCCCCTTGCTGACCAAGATGGAGAGCCTGATCATGCATACCAACACTGGCAAGGCCAAGCGAATGACCTACTACTATGCCTACTGGGAGAAGAAGGTCTTTGATGCCCTCATAAAGATGGTGGTGAGGTGGGCCTTGCATCCAAACAGCCTCAGTGCACTCTGTCAGTCATCATCAGATGTGACTTAATGCTCCATACTGATGTTTTCCTTCTCTCTTTACAATAGGAACATCCAGACTTTCAATGCCGCCCTGATGGGTAATGTTCCACTATTTCGAATTGAAACAATTCTGTCTGTCCCAGACATTATCTTGAACCCCAAAAACAGCGAAGTGTACAAACTCATCATGCACTGTGTCAGAGACTGCGTAACAAGCACTAAGGTAAGCTGGAGGGTGGCCCTATACTGCCGTGTCTTCAAAGTAAATTAAAATTTATTGAAATACAGTCCATAGGAATGGTCCACAGGAATACAAAATGAAAAATTTTGGAACTGAATTGGGGCAATATCTCTGTATTTCCATTAACCATGATCTACATGAGATGGGGTACATGGCAGTCATTTTGAAATGGTTTTTGTTTCAACAACCATCCTGTAGATGGCCTAATGCTGAAAATGCAGTGACCCACGATCTCCACAGGACCTGGATAGTCTCACATACATAAAACCTTTATTTCATATAAATGAAGGTTATAAATTTTTTTACCTAGGGCAGCCTTAAATGGAGTCTAGCACCAGTACTGCATGTTTATGAGTCTTTGTTCTCCCCCCCCCCATAGAAATTTGTGCGCTGGATGCATGGAACCTGCATTGAGTGCCCCCCCCAGAATGTGGAGGGTGAGGATGAGCCTGTGGTGTTAAGCTTCTACGGGGACGTGTCCCAGCACCCCCTGGTCAACGAGCGGGCGATGGCCGTCTCACAGAACGTGCACCGCCTGCTCAGCTCCGTGGGCGTCTACCTCAACCGCTGGAAGAGGTACCGCCCCCTCTGGAAGCTGGACAAGGCTATCGTCATGGATAAGTTTGCCTCCAAGAGGCCCTCCTGCGTTCTGTACGACGAGAAGCTGCAGTTCTACACCCGGGTCAGCCACGAGGTGGCGCTGCAGGCGCTGGTGAAGAACGAGCACTGCATTCGGCTGAACCTGCAGCCCCTGGCCCGCGCCGTGCAGGAGCACGCCCAGGCCTGGGTCAGCTCGCTGGGGCGGCTGCTTGACGAGTCCGCTCGGGAGGCCCTCTACAGCCTCCGCAATGAGCTGCAGGTGCCAAACTGCGTCACCCTGAGGGTCAACTTAGCATTATCTTTTGTTTGTTTGCACAGAAACATACTGTATCTTGTGTTATGGATCTCGTTCCCTGTCTGTCCCATTGCTGTGGAATATGTGGAAATTGTTGTATGGAATGTATTAGTGGGCAAATTCACCAGTGAGATTTGTTGGGGGCCTGTTTTTTTTAAACCTAATGTAGACTGTGTGTGTGTGTGTTTGTTTGTGTGTGTGTACAGCAACTGTCAGAGAATCTGAAAAAGAGCCCTGACACATTGGAGGACCTCAAATTTGTGCTGGGCACAATCTCAGACATCCGAGCCATGTCTCTTGCTGTGGAGATGAGGTTCAGAGACATCCAGGAGAGGTACAGGACCCTCAAAATTTACAATGTGGAGGTAAGGGGCCCCTCAATTAAGTTCCATGCTGCCATTTCAGTACTGTTTTATACCAGTAAATAACAATGCACATTGAGTGTATGTGTAGGGGAGAGCTACACTCTTGAGTTGCCACTAAAGCTTGATTGGATGTTGACTGTAGTTGGGAACACATGCTGTGAACATTTAGATAACAATGGCGCTTCTGCAAATTTTGAAATAAGGAGGGAATAGAGTTTGTTCTTCTTTCTACCCACTGCCTTTGGTGAACAGTTGAGTTTATTTGGTTATTTTCTATAAATATTTTTGAGATTGTGCTGTTTTTTGCACTATATTGATGTGCATACTGTGTGTTGACAGTGATGTGTTTTGTAGTCTTTGAATTTGCTCTTTCTGATAGTGTCATTTTGGATGTGTATGCCATTTTTGAGTTTTTTGTTGTGCTGCATATGCTTCTGCTTCACACCGTTTCAATATGCTTCTAGTGTGTTGTATTTTCTTCTATCTTTGTGTGGAGGCCCCACAGGAAGAGCTGGATATGGCAAATAGCATCGGCCAGCTGTGGCTTGACCTGTTTGCTGAGGCTCGGACAGTGGATCGCAGTCTGGGGCGTGTCAAGCTGACCTTCACTGAAGTGAGTGCCGCACTATAATGAGTTTCCCATACTATAATGAGCAGATTTTCTGTCAGCTTATATTGGCAGTGTGGCATTGGCACTGGCACATTTCCAGGTACACAAAGCATGCTCTTCCTCATGCCTGAAGTTAGTAGCCATTCACTTTTGAAAGCCTTGAGGTTGCCTGCACAGTCTTGCATCCTGTATTTTTGATCATGGGATGTTTTTTTTTGTACCTGGATGCTTTGAATCAGCTGACTCAACACCCACTGCACACCTTCTTCTCCCCCAGATCACGAAAAAGCAGATTGATGATTATAAGGAGGAGGTGGCAGTGTTTGCAGAGAGCTTCAACGTCTCGGGACCAGGGGCAGTGGGAGACAACCTGGATGAGGGTGAGAGGCTTAGACCTTAATCCTCTCAATTTCTCAGGCCGCCCTCTGAGACATGACTTGACCGATTTCTCATCTCCCCCTCCCCTCCGCGATCAGGAATGAGACTAATGTTGACCTACGAGAAGGAGCTGGCACAGGTTGAATCTGGCCGCCAGGAGCTCGCCAACGCAGAAAAACTCTTTAGCCTCCCCATCACCATGTACCCGGAGCTGGTCAGCGTGCAGAAGGAGATGATAGGCCTGCGGCAGATCTACGAGATCTACAAAGAATACAAAGTGAGCTGGGGGGAGCGGTGGGGTGCTGTTACAACCCACTTTATGGCTTGCAAATTTGTCTCGTCAGAAAGTGGATGTAGTAAAAATTCATCCCTCAGCCATGCATGGGGCATTTGTTCAGTACGGACATTGAGAATAAGCATGAGAAACCAGTGAAGTAGAATTTTTTTTTCTTTTAGGTTGTTTTTTATGTTGTGTCTGTGCACTGTCTCTCTCTGTCAAACGCAGGTCGGAACACCATGGTTTGCATCTTTTTGACAGCTGCTACTGTCACACAGCATGTGTCATGATATTGAAGATTTATACTGTACTTTAGCCATATAAATACACAAATATCTGCACTTTATATCTTTTGCAAATTAAAACATCTTATGTTTATGTACCCTTTCAGAAAATTTTCATTTCCAGTGCATTTCCAGGAAACTAACCCCAACTTTCTATCATTGCAAAAAAAAAAAAAAGAAAAGGAACAATTTACAATGGGGTTTCCAGGAATGCATTTGGTCACAAAGAGGGGTACAGCCTGTGCGTCTAATCATCTACTTTGTCTTTATTCAACTTGAAGTGACTGTTGACTCTTTCCTGGGAATGGAAAATTGATGTAAATCTCCAAGTATGCATTGATGTTACATGTCAATGAGCTGGTATGTTATTAATCATCTTTTAGATAATAGCCTTCGGTGCTCTTTAATATCGAAGGCTCAAGCTCTTGGCAGAAAGTCATAAAAAACATTTTTTGAAGTTGTAGATGTGAAGCAGTTGTGGATCCATGTGCGTTGCTTCCAGGTGGCCAAGACAGAGTGGTCCCAGACGCTGTGGGCGAATCTGAACACACAGCTGCTGCAGGAGGGCATTGAGGGCTTCATTAAGAACCTGCGCAAGCTGCCCAAGGACGTGCGCTCCCTGCCTGTGGCCTTCTTTCTCGAGGGTCGCATGAAGGAGTTCAAGGACTCACTGCCCCTGCTGGTTGACCTGAAGGATGAGGCCTTGAGAGACAGGTTAGGAACTTTCAGTCACAGCAGACAGACTTCTGTTACTGTCTTCAGCCGAATAAGTTTACCATCAAATGCATGACACACTGCCTATGTAAAAATTAAGTAGCCTGATTAAAGATAGCAGAAAGAACCACCTCCTCTAAGTTTGCATATAAAAGCCATTATACCTTGTGCCATATAACCTGCAGGATTTTTTAAATAGAAATTTCGGTTTCATTATTATTATTTTTTGGAGTATTTTCCAGATTTATTTTGTAGGTCTTGAATAACAATTTTTTATTGTGTACAACATGCTGCTGCTGGATGTCATGTTGCAAGAGTGGATTGTGTGGATCTCTTGTGCTTGTGAAATGTGCATGTGTGTGTCTGCATATGCGATGATGTGTGTTTGTGCTTTTTTTGTGTGTGTTGTGTGTGTGTGTGTGTGTGTGCGCGCGCGCACACTCAATGGGGGCCCACTCTACCCCTCAGACACTGGAAGGAGCTGATGGAGCGGACCGGCACTAATTTTGAGATGAATCCTGAAACGTTCACCCTGGAGAACATGTTTGCCATGGAGTTGCACAAGTATGGGAACGTCATCGGAGACATTGTTACATCTGCTGTCAAGGAGCTCAGCATTGAAAAGGTCAGGACAGGGCTGTGAGAGCTTTTTGTGAAGCCATTCAGCACTGAATAGGGCTGCTGCTTTTGCTATCGTTGAGTTAAAGACAGAACTGTTGACTGTTGTATGAATTTGTAGATCCAGCAGCATAAGCATGTGATTGTGTGCATGCAGGGTGTGAAGGAGGTGGTGGACACCTGGGAGAACATGAGGTTCAGCGTGCAGCGCTACTTCAAAGGCACACAGGAGCGCGGCTCCATCCTAGGGGCTGTGGATGAGATCCTGCAGAACCTGGACGACAACGCCATGAACCTGCAGAGCATGGCCGGCAGCCGCTTCGTAGGGCCCTTCCTGGGCACCGTACAGGAGTGGGAGAAGAACCTGTCCCTCATCAGTGAGGTCATTGAGGTCGGTGCTCTCCAGGGTCAGAGATCACAGCAGGGACCTCTCTGTTGTCGTGTCTGAATCAGCCTGTCAGTGGGCCCAATCATCATGAGGAATGAACAGTCGTAAACGAACCTCATACTGTTTGACAGTATGTGGAAGTTTAAAACGATTACAATGGGGTGGTGTCCCCACCAGTTTTAATATTAGCTGAATGCATGTGTTTGTGCCTTTTTCATTGTATATAAGTGTTGTTGGTCTTATGGACAGGGGTAATCGTGTGTACATCAACATTACCATTTATGAGCTATTAGCACTGTATATGCAGTATGGGCTCACACACCATTTTGCGCAGCATCAATCTCATTGTTCTCCCCAGGTGTGGATGCTGGTGCAGCGCAAGTGGATGTACCTGGAGAGCATCTTCATCGGAGGAGACATCCGCTCGCAGCTGCCCGAGGAAGCCAAGAAGTTTGACAATATTGACAAAACGTTCAAGAAGGTTCGTGCTCAACCTTTGAAAAAAATCCTCCTCTCGGAACAACCACATTTATAATAAATGGCAGCAGTGTAATTCTTTACTTTTGTTTTCGCTGGAACATTGGTAACTCATATTACAGTCTTCAGCTTTCACTTGCCAGGAGACTATTGTCTTCCCTCAAAGGTATTTGTGGTACATTACATTACTTGACATTATAGTATTGTCATTAACCAAACGGTCTTATCTAGAGCAAATTACGTAGTTTACTGAGGCAATTGTGGGTTAAGTACCTTGTCCAAGTGTACAAGGGCAGTGCCCTAGCGCGGAATTAAACCTGGTTACAAGCCTTGCTCCTTACCACTACACCATGCTGCCGCTGGTAACGGTGTATTGCATGTCTGTGTATGTTAATTAGATCATGATGGACACGGGTAAGGATCCGGGGATTAAGAAGTGCTGCCTGGTGCCGAACAGGCTTTCGGACCTGCAGAGTCTCAGCGATGGGCTGGAGCGCTGCCAGAAGAGCTTGAACGACTACCTGGACTCCAAGCGCAATGCCTTCCCCAGGTTCTTCTTCATCTCCGATGACGAGCTGCTCAGTATCCTGGGCAGCAGCGACCCCACCTGTGTCCAGGAGCACATAATCAAGGTGGGTGTGCGTCCATAGCAACATGAAAACCTAAGCCCTTGCACAGGTCAGAGCATGTGTGTGATCACTACATCTTTAATGCACCCTGGTTTATGTTTATGTCTATGTAGAATGAAGACTGATTTTGAACTTGCCTGTCCAAGGCATGCACAGCAAAATTCTGTAACATTCTCCACTTAATTCAGTTGAGCCCCTCTTCAAAGATCAAAGTGCTGCAATTAGGGCTGCGCGTCACCAGCAGCAATCAAAGTCCTCTTGTTCCCTGTGGTCCAAATTGCCAGCAGACATTGATAACCGCAGCTGAATTTCTCAAAATTCATGCATGGATTCCACATTGAAGAATGCACAGCTTTAAGGTGTGGTCTCCCTCACGTAGATGTACGACAACATCGGGTCACTGCGGTTCGAGGAAGGGCCAAATGGAGAGGTCTTGGCCGCGGCCCTGGTCTCTGCAGAGGGGGAGACGATGGACCTGAGGGAGCCCATCCCAGCTGATGGACGTGTGGAGGACTGGATGACGGGGGTGCTGCAGGAGATGAGGAAGACAAACCGACTCATAACCAAGGAGGCCATTTACTCTTACTGTGAGGACAGGAGCAGGTACATGCGCTTGTCTGTATTTGTGTGAGGGGTCTGATGGGGATGTGGCTCTATGGAGGTGAGGGAATAGCTGTGAAGACAGATTGCACAACAGCTGTAACTTTGCGTGGCACTACTGAAGTCAGTCTACTGTACTGGACTTGACAAAAGTCCTAGCAAAGCTACCTATTACCAGTCATTCAACTTGAATGGATGCACATATGTTCTATTGTGCTGGAAGTCTCTCGGGATTAGAGCATTTACTAAACGCATGTAATGTAATCAGAACACTGGTGTCCTGTGTGTGGTACAAATTTAGGTGTCTAAATGCATCTTAACATGGGAAACCATGCTCTGCGGTGGGGTTTCCCTGAGCATGCGATTACCTAGTTTCTGATTCTGCACCTCTGTCAGGGTGGACTGGATGCTGCTCTACCAGGGCATGGTGGTGCTGGCCGGCAACCAGGTGTGGTGGACGTGGGAGGTGGAGGACGTCTTCAACAAGATCAAGAAGGGCGAGAAGCAGGCGCTCAAGAACTACGCCAAGAAGATGCACGAGCAGATCGACGAGCTGGTGACCCGCATCACGCAGCCCATGAAGAAGAACGACCGGCGGAAGATCAACACCGTCCTCATCATTGATGTCCATGCCAGGGACATCGTGGACACGTTTGTCAGAGACAGGTAGGGGGCACTAAAGAGCTCACCATGCTCCCCCGTCACTTTCAAGCCTACATTACATTACATTACATTATATTACTGCCATTTAGCAGACACTCTTATCCAGAGTGGATATTCAGCTGGATATTTTCTGAGGCAATTTTTAGGTATTCTAAGTACCTTGACCAATGGTATAGCAGCAGTGCCCCAGTGGGGGTATCGAACCAGCAACCTTTCTGTTACGAGCCCTGCTCCTTACACTGCTGCCTACATTGTGGGATGGAACAGCAGACATATGACACAAAATGTTTAACACAGCACTTTAATCCCATCTAAAGACGTGTTGTGAAATAATCAGAGCTGCTTCAGTTATCAGTGGCTGTGAGAAGTTGCTCTTTAAAAGCCCAGCATTTTCCACTGCTTTCCCCTCCCTCATGTTCCCAGTATCATGGACGCCCGCGAGTTTGAGTGGGAGAGCCAGCTGCGTTTCTACTGGGTCCAGGAGCCTGATGACCTCTTTGTGCGGCAGTGCAGTGCCACCTTCTCCTACGGCTATGAGTACATGGGGCTGAACGGCCGGCTGGTCATCACCCCGCTAACCGACCGCATCTACCTCACGCTCACACAGGTGAGGTCCCCTCATCCTGGATGAACAAATGATTAGTGGGTACCAGGAGCGATGGCTGCCAAGCTAATTAGTGACACCGTCGCGAAGTATGCACTTTGGGCAAGCTAGTTGCTCCCATGTAAGCTGTTCTGTACGGTGTTTGTGTGTGACCCAGGCCCTGTCCATGTACCTGGGTGGAGCCCCTGCTGGGCCCGCTGGCACAGGGAAAACGGAGTCCACCAAAGACCTGGCCAAGGCCTTGGGCCTTCTGTGCGTGGTCACCAATTGTGGGGAGGGGATGGACTACATGGTGAGTGAGCCAGTGCCTCTGTTCTCTGCCATCAGTAGTATGTCTTTCCTATTGCAACAGCCTTAGTGTCTGTTTTATACAGAAGGTACATGGGGTCAAAATTACACATGCTTTACTGGACCTTGTCAGAACATGTAGTTGTAATGAGTTTATTCGTACAGCACTTTTTTATACATTGTGCTCAGTACACTATTCAACTAAGAAAATAGAAAAATGTAAAGGAGGCAGTTTAAATCAATACACACAGGCAGATAAATAAGAACAAGTCATAAAACATAATGTAAACCATGTATCAATGATCTTGATCATAATGACTGTGTGTAGCTGAGTAAAGTGCTGCTGATGAAGGATCCCTGTGCAACAGATGTTTTGCCTGATGTTTTCCTGCCTTCTTGTCTCCAGGCCATGGGGAAGATCTTCTCTGGTCTGGCGCAGTGCGGGGCTTGGGGCTGCTTCGATGAGTTCAACCGCATCGACGCCTCCGTGCTGTCCGTCATCTCCTCACAGATCCAGACCATCCGCAACGCACTCATCCTGCACCTCAAAACGTTCCAGGCAAGCCATAAAATGAACCCTGTTCACTCGCCCCTTCACTAGTTTGGAGCTGGGAGTAAGATGAACTGGACGTGAAATCAGTTTAGATGCACCATGAAATGATCTATTCCTTGATTTGCTTTGAAGGCAGAGTGAATTAAAGCTGAAGAAAATGTGAATTTCCCAGTTTTTATCCATATGTTGTTTGTGTTAGTTTGAAGGGCAGGAGATCTCCATGGACGACCGTATGGGCATCTTCATCACCATGAACCCTGGGTATGCGGGGCGCACGGAGCTGCCTGAATCGGTCAAGGCCCTGTTCCGTCCCGTAGTGGTCATCGTCCCTGACCTACAGCAGATCTGTGAGATCATGCTCTTCTCCGAGGGCTTCCTCATGGCCAAGGTGACATGCACATGGACAAACTCACATACATGCACACAAAACGTAACAAGTGCACATACATTTGCACACTTGCATATCAATGCAAATCTACACATGTGCGCACCCATACATGCACCACATACAATAGGCATGCTCATACTCGCACGCGCATACTCGCACACTAACATGCAAATTATGCACACACTCACCTGCATAAACAGAATCACACGCACACACTATTATGCTGTGTCTCACACACAGCATCCATAGTCACACACTTACTTGTGAGACTCTGCACTGATCTACCCCTATCTCCTTGAGCTCAGATTCTGGCCAAGAAGATGACAGTGCTGTACAAGTTGGCTCGGGAGCAGCTGTCCAAGCAATTCCACTATGACTTTGGCCTGCGGGCACTGAAGTCTGTGCTGGTTATGGCGGGTGAGCTGAAGAGAGGTTCCCCCGACCTGAACGAGGTAACGGTCACCATGACAACAAGCGGGAGCAAGTGCTTCTTCAGCAATGACTATTTAAATGTCAGCAACACCAGGCAAACCTCAGTCACATCTAGTAAAAAAGGTAGAAGCAGCACAAGAATGAATGGTGGAGACAGTGAACCCTTCCAGTTGCTGTGAGAATTATGAGCCATTTCTTTTGATGGAGTGGGGATGTTATTTGAGTGTCTTGTCCTGTGTTGTTTGGCCCATTCTGCCTGCGTTCCTGGCAGGATGTGGTTCTGATGCGAGCCCTGAGGGACATGAACCTGCCCAAGTTCGTGTTTGAAGACGTGCCCCTGTTCCTGGGCCTGATCTCAGATCTGTTCCCCGGGCTGGACTGCCCCCGTGTGCGCTACCCCAGCTTCAACGATGCCGTTGAGCAGACCCTGCAGGAGAACCAGTACATCATGCTGGCCAACCAGGTGCCCAGAGCCCCGCATTCCCGCATTCGCAGCATTTTAAACAGACCAGAGCTATAAAATCATCTCAGTGTTTCAACACTAGCTTTCTTAAGTTGCCAAAACAGACAGCCATTGTAGTCAGTGAGCTCTCCTCAAAGTTCTCCTCAAAGCAACCGCTTGTTGACTTGCATTACCAGAAGAAAAAAAGTAAGTAAATAAATTATTCTGAGTCACCTCTGGTCTTCAATTCCAGGTGGACAAAGTGGTGCAGATGTATGAGACCATGATGACCAGACACACCACCATGGTTGTGGGTCCCACAGGAGGGGGGAAGTCTGTGGTCATCAACACACTTTGCCAGGCCCAGACCAGGTCTCTGCCATTAGCGGTTGTTTGTCTGTGTTGCCCTCTCATGGGAGGATTAAGCCGAGTGGTGGCCATTTAACAGTCATTTGGTTTTTCCATGTAGGTTGGGGTTGGTGACAAAACTGTATTGCCTGAACCCCAAGGCCATGAGTGTGATTGAGCTCTATGGAATTTTGGATCCTGTCACTCGGGACTGGACTGATGGGATCCTGTCTAACATTTTCCGGGACATCAACAAGCCCACTGACAAAAAAGAAAGAAGGTAAATGGATGCCACAGAATTCAGAACACTGCACATGAATCATCAGTAGATAAAGCTGGATGGCTCTGAATCTCTGTAGGGTTGCTGTGAAAATGGAAAAATCTTGTAAAGCAACTGGCAGAGCTTTCATGTTGATTGCCAATATACTTTCAACATCACAGCTATGTGAATATGTTTCTGCAAAGTTCCCAACATGTTTTGAGAACATTACGCATTAGCCTGACACTAGATCTGTAACGGGGTACATACATTGACCTGCAGATACATACTGTTTGATGGGGATGTGGACGCCCTCTGGGTGGAGAATATGAACTCTGTAATGGATGACAACAAGCTGCTGACCCTGGCCAATGGGGAGAGGATTCGCCTGCAGAGCCACTGTGCCTTGCTGTTTGAGGTACAGTGACACCAGCAGCACATAGTGAAACCTCAGAGCTGAGGGGCCAGAGAAGAGCCACGTGCTCCTGAACCTATTCCACACTGCAGTCAAAATGCAGTATCTGCTGCTCTGGTGCCTCAGCATGATGGAGCAGTCCCTATAACATGCACAGGACATTAAACACGTCAGATTTCAGGGATTCTTAAAGCCTTTATGAGTAATACTTCTGAAAGTAATAAATCTAGTGCCTCGCCTGATTCCCTCTGCATTTTGAGCTGTTCGAGCAATTACTTACAGTAGCAGTGAAGTTTGGAGGCATCTGACTACATAATTCCATTTGTGTTATTTTATAGTTTTTATGTCTTTACTATTATTCTAAAATGTGGTAAATAGTGAAAATGAAGAAAAAACCTTTCTATGAGTAGGTGTGTCCAAACTTTTGACTGGTACTGTAGGTTTGATTGCTTGTTTCTTATTATGGAGACTTGAGGAACAGGTATGATAATACTGGTAAGTTTGAAAAACTGACAGGTGCTATTGAATAAAGTATGTGTCCATTAGGTTGGAGACCTGCAGTATGCCTCCCCTGCCACTGTCTCTCGTTGTGGGATGGTGTTTGTGGACCCAAAAAACCTGCGCTTCGCCCCCTACTGGCAGAAGTGGGTCAACAACAGACACCCAAAGGTAAGGGAGCTCATCTGCATCATAGCTGTTGTGTGGTTTCTGTTGGCTTCAAGTTGTATTTGAAGCCTTTTCTCCTCTTTCTGTGGTAGGAGCAACCAGAGCTGAACAAGCTGTTTGAGAAGTATGTGCCCAGCACCATTGACATGATAGTGGACGGAATCGTGGATGGCAAGCAGGGGGAGAAACTGAAGACCATTGTTCCACAGACTGACTTAAATATGGTGGGTAGACAGTCGATTGTTGCAATACTGCTAACACCAAGTTCATTCAAACACACACCCGATATTACAGCACCTGATATATAACCACGCAGGTGACGCAGCTGACCATGATGCTGGACGCCCTGCTGGACGAAGAGGGTCTGGAAGCTGGTGTGCTGGAGTGTTTCTTCCTGGAGGCCATGTGCTGCTCGCTGGGGGGCTCTCTGCTCGACGCTGGGAAGCTCAAGTTTGACGAGTTTATTAAGCGTATATCCTGCTTGACCGCTGTCCATGACGAGAACACCCTCGCAGGCCCCGGGGAACTGCCAGGTGAGTCTTATTGAAAGGATGAACAGTCTTGTTCATTTATACTTAGGCTAAGATGCGCTCAGGAAAAGATAACCTTTTTCTTGAAAAAGCTGTTGTTGTAACATTTTTTTTTAATTATAATAATTATGTCTTTGAATATGAATGAAGAACATGGATTGCGTGTGTCTTTACAGGAAGTCTGCCGACTCTCTATGATTTCCATTTTGATGGTCAGCAGAAGAAGTGGGTGCCCTGGAGCGCACTGGTCCCCACATACATCCATAACACTGAAGTCGAGTTCATAGACATCCTGGGTAATGAATGCTTGTGTTCTCCGGTATGTAAGCTTTCCTCAGCGAGGAACAGATACTCATGCTGATACTGTTTGTCTCAGTCCCCACAGTGGACACTACTCGTGCTAGCTGGCTACTGGAGCAGATGGTGAAAATCAAGCGGCCTGTTGTGCTGGTGGGGGAGTCCGGCACCTCCAAAACGGCTACCACACAGAACTTCCTGAAAAACCTCAACACGGACACCACTGTGAGTTCTCTGCACTTGGAGAGTGGTTTTCAATGAGATTTGTAGTTTCAAGTCACTAAATTGAAAAAAAAACATTCAAACTGATGTTTGATAAAGGCATTTTATCAATGTATCATCACTGTATTTTTGCTAACGTCATAATTAGACATGAAAGAGCTCAGTTCTTTTTATTGGACACCTAATATCAATGTTTCATGTTTTCTTTTCCTATACTGGCATTCATCCACATTATACAACCAGCAAAGCTTTGAACAGTTTGGTTTAGGAAGGCAGGAGTCCTTTCTTTTTTTGTTTACTCTTAAATTTTTGATGCTTATTTATGTCTGTTTTTTCAATAGTTATAGTTACCAATATTTACAGATGGAAACTGATTCCAGCCTAATTGTTGCCTACACTGACTTAGATGATGCTGACAATCAACTTCTCCTCACGTACCACATCCATGGACCTGCAAAGGAATTTGGAGGCCAATGTTGAGAAGAGGACCAAGGAAACATACGGCCCTCCGATGGGCAAGAGGTTGTTGGTCTTCATGGATGACCTCAACATGCCACGGGTGAGACCACACCTTTCTGCTTCCTTTCTTGCCAGACCTCCTCTCTGCTCTTCTTCTTACTCCTCTTTCATCCTTCCTCTTTGCTGTCCTGTTGTTACATCTCTGTGTATGTCTTGCAGGTGGACGAGTATGGCACCCAGCAGCCCATAGCCCTGCTTAAGCTGCTCCTGGACCGGGGGGGCATGTATGATAGGGGGAAGGAGCTAAACTACAAGATCCTGAAAGATCTGGGCTTCATGGCTGCCATGGGGAAGGCTGGAGGGGGGCGCAATGAGGTGGACCCCCGCTTCATCTCGCTGTTCAGCGTCTTCAACATCCCTTTTCCCGAGGAGGAGGCCCTGCACCACATTTACTCCTCCATCCTCAATGGCCACACCACGGTGAGGAACACACTCAGCATTGCTACAGTTCTGAGTATCAGTGTGACTGCAATTGAACACTCTGCTTTATCTGGGAAGCACAGTTTATGCTCAGAATTCAGCCTGTGTGAATAACAGGAACAGCACCAGAACTCTACCATATGAGGAAATTAACTATGAAGTGAATCACAATAATAACTGCATTTCTGTTTTCCCCCATAGTCATTTGAGGACTGTATACAAAACATTTGTGACAAGCTGACCTTCTGCACGCTTGAGCTGTACAAGAGCATCATTAAGGACCTGCCTCCAACACCCTCCAAATTCCACTACATCTTCAACCTGAGGGACCTCTCCAGGGTCTATAATGGCCTTACTCTGACCAACAGTGAGCGGTGAGGCCTCTCATCTTCCCCCTATTTGCTCACTGTAATATCACACTCAGAGATATTTCAATTCATGTTTTTGTTTGGTGTATCTCGGCAGATTCCCGGAAGTAAACCAGTTTGTGCGCGTGTGGAGGAATGAGTGTTTGCGAGTGTTCCACGACAGGCTTATCAACGAAACTGACAAAATGCTCGTACGTTTCATGTGAAGGGCGTCCATATCAGTAGCTTCTGTGTGATGTTTCCATTTGTAATCCACTTATTGCTGTGGGTAGATTTTTACGTCACCCCTCTTTAATTTTTAAAATGTAATTTCATCACATACAAACCCCTGTGTCCTGTGTCCTTGGACTCCATCGTCATCCCTGTGCTGCCATCCTCTCACAGGTCCAGGGTCACATTAAGAACCTGGTACAGGAGCACTTTCCATCTGACCTAGAGTACGTCATGAGGGATCCCGTCCTGTTCGGAGACTACAGGAATGCCCTGGTTGAGTCAGAGCCACGTGTCTATGAGGATATCCAGGACTACGAAGCATCCCATGCCTTATTCCAGGTGCCCATACAACCACTCCAAACCTTCACTCCCGCCATTTGTTAAACCCATTAATTCACACACACAAGTAGAAATACATGTTCCAGTAGGAATGTGGGCACAAGTAAATTTATGTAATGATGACTAACTGATTCAATTTGTTGGCTCCCCGCGTTATCCTTTCTGCAGGAAATCATGGAGGAGTACAATGAGACCAAGGCCCACATGAACCTCGTTCTGTTTGACGACGCTCTGGAACACCTGACCCGTGTGCACCGCGTCATTCGCATGAACCGTGGCCACGCCCTTCTGGTGGGGGTGGGAGGTTCCGGCAAGCAGTCCCTCACCAAGCTAGCTGCATTCACCGCAGGCTGTGAGGTGAGGCGGCTGGCACAACATGACAAGATATAGTACATCAGCGCGGTACAAACAGTGGCGTGCACCTAGTGTGTTTTTTTGCCCTTGTTTTGCCTTTTTTTTTTTTTTATTCACAGTAGCGTGGTTGCTATGATGTTGATGCCATGTCTGCACCTTTGATTGTTGTTGTTCTGTAGCTGCTCTGCTGCTGATGTTGCAGCTAAATTGTTGCTCTCTTGTTGACTGTTGTGGCTGTCCTACCAGGTGTTTGAGATCACGCTGAGCCGAGGCTACGCTGAGTCCAACTTCCGCGATGACCTGAAAACCCTCTACCTGAAGCTGGGCATTGAGAACAAGAAGACGGTGTTCCTCTTCACGGATGCCCACGTGGCTGAGGAGGGCTTCCTGGAGCTCATCAACAACATGCTCACTTCAGGTTATCAGTGTCTATTCTCTCTTTCATTATTCATGTAATGGAGTTAACAATCTGTCAAAACACAATACATCCAGTACTTCACATATATTACAGAATTAAGACATGACTCTACAGTAAGTATCATGCCCTAGGGAGTCTTGCTGTGTACACTTGTAGATATTATGTCCCACTGGGATTGTACTCTATGCCAGCTGTACCAACAGCTTAACCTTCTGTCTCACAGGTATGGTGCCAGCTCTGTTCCCTGACGATGAGAAGGAGTCTGTCTTGAATCAGGTCCGTGACGAGGCCATGAAAATGGGTGCCGGCCCATCCAAGGAGAGCGTCTGGCAGTACTTTGTGAACAAGAGCGCCAACAACCTACACATTGTGCTGGGCATGTCACCAGTGGGAGACACACTAAGGACACGCTGCAGGAATTTCCCAGGTAAGGTTGTGTGGCATTTTTACATTATATTGAGTCATTCCTTTGCTTAACACATTCCTGTTTGACTCACACTGATAATGTGTGCTAACACATTCTTTAACCCCTATTTTTTGCTTATGAGAGCAAGAGAGGTTAAGAATCATGTTTTAGTGTTTAAAAGGACCCCCTCCCCCCACAGACTTCTGCTGTATTACACCCAAATGTTTCTGTGTCTGTCTGCCCCTCCTGTTGTTGTTAATCGGAGGGAGATAACGTGTTTTCTGAATGTGTGTCAGGGCTGGTGAACAACACTGGGATTGACTGGTTCTTGCCCTGGCCACCTCAGGCACTGCTTGCTGTGGCACAGTCCTTCCTTGGTAAGTGACTGCTGTTGGTCATTGTTAATGTCAGGTGGTTGATGTGATTATTATTTGCAGCTGTGATACTGCTCATTTGCTTCTGTCATCCTTGACCATGATGACCCAGCCTTCCCACCATAATACTAATCATACGTTTAGATCATTTCAGTCTGTCGGGTCATAGTCTGTAGCAAATGCGCATTTTTTTTTGGAGATGGCTAGGAATGATTGATTTGAACTGTGGGCGTCCCTGTCAATGGAGCTAACCAGTGACTGTTGTGCCTTAGGTGAGAATCCAATGATCCCCGCCTCACACTTGGATGCAGTGATCAACCACGTGTGCATGGTGCACAGCTCTGTTGGAGACTACAGCAAGATGTTCCTTCAGAAGCTGCGTCGCAGTAACTACGTAACCCCAAAGAACTACCTGGACTTCATCAGCACTTACTCCAGCTTGCTGGAAGACAAGGATATGTACATCCTGGGTATGTGCACACAAACACACACATGCACACTCATTTTCTGTGGAAGGGTGGGAGCAAGGAAACTGGTCTGTCTAATGTATCTTGTTTGATTAACTCTGTATGTTTAGCTTTATGTCAGGCTGTATTTTGTGACACAGTGATCACAGTTATCCTGTCCCTGTACTAGATGGTAAAAAGCAACATGGTTTTGCTCTGCCATCTGCATTGTTTCAGCTCAGTGCAAGCGTCTGGAGGGGGGTCTGGACAAGCTGAAGGAGGCCAGTGTGCAGCTGGAAGAGCTGAATACAAAGCTAGCCGACCAGAAGGTGGTGCTGGCTGAGAAATCTTCCGCCTGCGAGATCCTCCTTCAGGAAATTTCCACCAACACCGCTGTTGGTGAGGGTCCAGCCCCCACATGATTGCATGATATTTTGAGCATGAATATGTGCCTGTGTGCCTATTGGAATGCATGTGATCATGTGCTGTGCTTCAGACAAGCAACTTGGTAGATACAGTGTTTTTACCCACGTTTTGTTAATGATGGCTGTATCTGTGTGCTGAGAGCTCAGCATGTGTCCATATGAGTTTGAATGTAAGGGGCTGTGTGTGCTAACTAATCTATCATGAAGTAAAACTGGTGGAGACAATGCAGATGTTCATGACCCCCCTCCTCTGTGCAGCGGAGGAAAAGAAGGCAATGGCTGAGGATAAGGCCAAAGAGATTGAGGAGCAGAACAAAGTGATTGCTGTGGAGAAGAAAGACGCTGAGAGCTCGTTGGCAGAGGCCCTGCCTGCCCTGGAGGCTGCCCGCATGGCCCTGCAGGACCTGGAAAAGTCTGATGTCACTGAGATCAGGTGAACTGCACTGCTGGTGTCGGATTTTCCTGGTGGGACTAAATCACTTTAAATAAATAAAGTTTACCCATCGGCTAATAAAAAATTTTAAATCCTGACCCTGATGTTGGAATTTCGGTCCATGGTTAATTTAAAGTTGTTTTTCCTTCGGTCGTGTTATTCCAAGGGTGTAGCCTCAGACCAGATCCCTCACTCAAACTCAAATTCTCTGTCGAGCTCAGTTCAAGTTCGCATGAGTTTTAGAAGTGGGGCATTTTCTGTCACTTTTACAAGACTGTCATTTGGGAACAACAGATGGGTCAAAGCTTTTGTCTTGGTCTATACAGCACAGGGAGGAGTATGTCTGGTGGTTGAATGATAAGGTATTTTCTAGCACCCAGAGATACAGATGAGGAATTAATGTTGCTTAGGATTTCAACAGCTCTCCCAAAAATTCTTGTTTGTAATGCTGTAATCAGACAGTCTGGGGTTATGAGATTGTGCCCCTTGTGTGAGGGCAATTTCCTATCTCACTCTGCACCAGAGACAGACCAGGCAAAGCTAACCTCAGGTTAATGAAAAACTTGTCCTCTTACTTTTTTCAATCCCTTTTGATTGAAACTGTTACCTCTGTATTTGTCATATACCCCACGTTTGTGTCTATCCGCATGTACAGATCATTTGCAAAGCCACCCAAGCAGGTGCAGGCCGTGTGCGAGTGCATCCTGGTGATGCGCGGCCACAAGGAGATCAGCTGGAAGGCCGCCAAGGGTATGATGTCAGAGGCCAACTTCCTGAGATCGCTTATGGAAATGGACTGCGATTCTATCAACTCTAATCAGGTCAAGACTGTCAAAGGTACAGCACAGTTGCAACTAGCAGAGCAGCCATAGCCACTACTGGAAAATAACT
The DNA here is from genome assembly GCF_013368585.1 of Megalops cyprinoides. Taxonomy (NCBI): domain Eukaryota; kingdom Metazoa; phylum Chordata; class Actinopteri; order Elopiformes; family Megalopidae; genus Megalops; species Megalops cyprinoides. The sequence continues at coordinate 16,785,608 of NC_050586.1, forward strand.
TGTGGTATCCATCTGCGTCCTTCTAATGTCTAATGTGTAGTCCCTATAATATCTGTTTGTGGGAATCAAAACATACAGCATGACTGAGTTTTACTGTATTGTTGTCTATATTGTTTCCAGTATTTGTGTTGTAGTCTCCAAAAAGAGGTCTGTTTAATATGTTTAAATGAATTTTATATCTGCGTAAATGATGTCATTTGTATTAGCTGATTCAATATACTGTATTACTGCTACTATTACTATACTATATTTTAGATTGGATAAGATAAGGTTGCCTCATATTGTTGCTGTTCCATGGTCCTTTGCTTGCATTATAAGTGCTCTGACATTAACCTGTTTGCCCTGCCCCTGCACCATCTCAAGGCTTCCTGAAGAGCCTCAACACCACCTTCGAGGAAATGCAGGCTATCAGCAAGGCTGGTTCTGGGATGCTCAAATTTGTAGAGGCTGTGATGGGCTACTGCGATGTGGCCAAGGAGATCAAGCCCAAGAGAGAGCAGGTAGAGGGTGTGTGCATGTGAGCAGAAGCCTACAGAATAACCCAGGGGTTCGGACACAGCCCGGTCTCACGAAACGCTCTCCTCCAGGTTGCACGGCTGGAGAAGAACTTCTTCCAGAGCAAGAGGGAGCTGGAGCGGATCCAGGAAGAGCTGGGTGCCATTCAGAAGGAGCTGGGGGCGCTGGGGGACAAGTACGACGCCGCCATGGGGGAGAAACAGCTGCTGCAGGAGGAGGCTGAAGTCATGGAGAGACGTCTGATCGCCGCTGACAAACTCATCTCCGGCCTGGGCTCTGAGAACGAACGGTGAGCGCATACACACAGACACACATATGAAAAACACACTTACCCACAATACATTACATTATTACATTGTTGTCATTTAGCAGACGATCTTATCCAGAGCAACTTCCATAGGTTACAATTTTATCCATCTACATTGCTGGGTATTTACTAAGGTAATTGTGGGTTAAGTACCTTGCCCAAGGGTACATCAGCAGTGCCCCAGTGGGGAATTAAACCAGCAACCTTTTGATTACCAGACCTGCTCCCCACTACTATGCCACACCACTGCCCATACACTACACTCCATACAATGGCACATCTGTGTTTAATTGCTCCGCTTTTCTCTTCCGAGTCATTTGATGTCCACAGCTGGAAGATGTTGCATTTTGAGTTTTTTTCCCCTCCTCCTCCCAGCTGGACGGAAGACCTGGAGGAGCTGAAGCAGCGTCGTGTGCGCCTGCTCGGAGACTGCCTGGTCTGCGCTGCCTTCCTGAGCTATGAGGGCGCTTTCAGCTGGGAATTCCGAAACGAGATGGTGTACGAGGTGTGGCAGCAGGATGTGCTGAACCGAGGCATTCCCCTCAGCCAGCCCTTCCGTGTGGAGAGCCTGCTGACTGACGAGGTGGAGATTAGCAGGTGAGGCACGTGTGTGGCGCCAGCCAGCAGAGCTGCTGTTTGCATAAACGTATGTGTGTGTGTGTGGGTGTGTGCCGCGTTGTTTGTGTAGGTGAGTGTGTAAATTTGCATATTAGTGTGCACACGTGTACGAGTGTGCCTGTTGTACTGTATGTGGTGCATGTATGTGTGTGTGCGCATGAGTAGATATGTATTGACATGCAAGTGTGCACATGTATATGTGCTTGTTCATTTTTGTGTGCATGTGTGTGAATTTGCCCCTGCATATGTGTGCTTGTGGGTTTGCACATGCTTCTGTGTGTTTGTGGATCTGTATGCATGTGTGTGTAAATAAAAATGTACCCTGTCTCAGGTGGGGGTCTGAGGGCCTGCCCCCTGACGAGCTGTCAGTGCAGAACGGGATCCTAACCACACGAGCCAGCAGATTCCCTATGTGCATTGACCCGCAGCAGCAAGCGCTTAACTGGATTAAGAAAAAGGAAGAGAAGAACAACCTTAAGGTGATGGGGATAAACATCACAACTGTAGTTTTAATGTTAGCGTTTCAAGGGCTCTGGAAGTTATTCACTTAATAGCTTGATATGTCAAAAGGCTATCACTGTATATCTTGTAGCATTATAATGGTCGGTCTACCATCTGTCCACAGGTTAACCTTGTTTTGTTTGTAATTTTTCCTGAGAAAATAATTATATCTAAATATATCTAATTATATATCTAATTATATCTAAATCTTACACAAATCTTACACAAATAAAATATTATATAGCTACAAATCTATTAATATGTTTCTCATTATTTATTCATCATTTTATTTATTTTTCACTTAATTATTTATCATTTTTCATTTAGCGCCTAGGTCCACCTAGATTTTAGCACAAAATGAATGCTTTTTATTAACATTAGCTATTCTCTTTCTTTATGGATGTATAGAAAGTAGTACATAATGTCTTCACTATGTGTTTTACTTCTATTTCTTGTAGATCTCCTCCTTCAACGACCCAGACTTCCTGAAGCAACTAGAGATGGCCATTAAGTATGGCTTCCCCTTCCTTTTCCAAGATGTGGACGAGTACATTGACCCGGTCATCGACAACGTCCTCGAGAAGAATGTCAAGGGGGCGGAGGGTCGACAGGTCATCGTGCTGGGGGACAAGGAGGTGGACTACGACCCCAACTTTAAACTGTACCTCAACACCAAGCTGGCTAACCCCAAGTACTCCCCCTCGGTCTTTGGGAAGGCCATGGTTATTAATTACACCGGTATGAAGTATATCCTCAGGTTTGGATGCCATGTAAAGTGAATGCATAAGCTGTGTGTGTGTGTGCGTGTGTGTGTGTGTGTGTGTGTGTGTGTGTGTGTGTGTGTGTGTGTGTGTGTGTTTGTGTGAGAGCATTTGCCTATCTCGATGTGTGTATAAGTGTGTGTGTGTGCGTTTGTGTGTGTTTGTGTCTGTTGAACTTGTATATGCATATCTGCATATCTGACCATGTGGGACGGTGCCTGTCACAGTGACCCTAAAGGGACTAGAGGACCAGCTGTTGAGTGTGATTGTGGGCTTTGAGCGCAAGGAGCTGGAGGAGCAGCGGGAGCGCCTGATCCAGGAGACCAGCGATAACAAACGCCTGCTGAAGGACCTGGAGGACTCGCTGCTGCGTGAGCTGGCCACCTCCACTGGGAACATGCTGGACAACGTGGAGCTGGTGCACACACTGGAGGAGACTAAGTCCAAGGCCAGCGAGGTAAGACTAGAGTGAGCACCCAGCCAGAGGGCCAGTAAGATGACTGCCTAACACTTTAAAGACCATGGGTGACTGTAGAGCCAGGTGGAATGGTGGGGAGATAGAAAGGGCTACTTGAATGCTGTCTGTATAGTTAATCTGTATTTTACTATTAACACTCTGAGCTCAACCTTAATATGATTACAGTGGAGTTCAAACACACTGATTTTAATGATGAATGATTATTTCTTTGGGGTAAAACTTACAGGTGTTTGAGAAACTGAAGCTGGCGGAGAACACCTCAGTGGACATAGACAAGCTGCGTGACGGCTACAGGCCAGCGGCTAAGCGGGGTGCAATCTTGTTCTTCGTGCTGGCAGAGATGGCCCTGGTTAACACCATGTATCAGTACTCTCTGGCCTCCTACCTTGAGGTGTTTGACTTTTCACTGCGCAAGTCCCTGCCTGACTCTGTCCTGAGCAAGAGGCTGAAGAACATCATGGACACCCTCACGTACAATGTGTACAACTATGGTTGTACAGGTGAGAGGGGCCGACTGCGTCACATGTTGATCACGGCTACCTCTAGGTGCCCTGCTCTCAACTCTCACAATGTCTCTTTTCCCTCCTACTAAAAGTGTGGTATAGTCATCTCCCTAAAGAGATAGCCCTATGTCATGTCCCTCCCCAGGTCTGTTTGAAAGGCACAAGCTCCTCTTCTCCTTTAACATGACAATCAAGATGGAACAGCCGGAGGGCAGGGCACCCCAGGAGGAGCTGGACTTCTTCCTAAAGGGTGAGTAGCTTTACTAGCACATATATAACTGTGCCATGCACCAGTTATGATATTTATTTCAACAACACTCTCAACAATCTCCCCCTCTCACAAATCCAAACAAGCTCCACATGGGAGACACACACAATAAAACACACATTGAACACACGCTGATAACTACAAGCGCCAGACAGTTTTCTGTAATCTGCGTGTGTAGGAAACCTGTCTCTAGAGAAGAGCCAGAGGAAGAAGCCATGCGCGTGGCTCCCGGACCAGGGCTGGGAGGACATTGTGCGGCTGGCAGAGCTCTTCCCAAACGAGTTTGGCACCCTTCCCGATGACATTGAGAATAACATGGATGAATGGAAAACTGTGAGTGTTAGGACATGCCAAAGCGTCCATGCATTTTTAGCAACGTTTCATCTGTCTCACACCTCTTTCTCCTGCCTCTGTTTTGCCTTGTCAGTGGTACGACCTTGATGGGCCAGAACAGGTTCCCTTCCCCATGAAGTACAAGGAGAACCTGACGACGTTCCAGAAGCTTCTGCTGCTGCGCTGCTTCCGCCTGGACCGTGTGTACCGAGCTGTCACGGACTACGTAGCCGTCACTATAGGAGAGAAGTGAGTGACTGTCTTCTCCACCAATGCAAACTTGCACCAATTGGCAACACTCCTCCTTATCTCACTTTGTGTACAATACCACAGTTGTCTTGCCAGTGTGATGCAAAAAACTGACAAAATTCTAAAACAGCAAACAGTAAAAAAAGATGTTCTTATTAATTTTTTTTTACTTTTCGCCCAGATGTAAGTTGATGTAACTACAGTGCCCAGACTGTATTGCTGTAGTTAAGCTGCTTTGTTGATGTAACTTTCCTGTCTGCCACATTTTTACTCCTTTTTAAATTCAGATATGTGCAGCCCCCAGTGATCAGTTTTGAGGCGATCTTCGAGCAGAGCACGCCCAACTCTCCCATCGTCTTCATCCTAAGCCCTGGTTCTGACCCTGCCGGTGACCTCATGAAGTTGGCTGAGAGATCAGGCTTCGGGGGCAGCCGGCTCAAGTTCTTGGCCATGGGGCAAGGACAGGAAAATGTAAAGAATAACACTTACAAGTGCAGTACCATTATGATGTGTAACATTTTATGAGATAGTGTAACACTGAAGCATAGTACAGTCCAGCTGTCCAGTCAACTCATGTACAGCACCACATAGCATGGCAGTATCCGTAGCAGAGTAAAACATCTTTCAGTCCTTCTTGGGAAAACCTTAAGGTCTGAGATACAGTATATATATGTTAATAGATATATATTACTCTGTGGTGTGTCTCTGTGTCTACCAGGTGGCACTGCAGCTACTAGACACAGCAGTGTCACGGGGTCATTGGCTGATGCTTCAGAACTGCCACCTGCTGGTGAAGTGGCTGAAGGATCTTGAGAAAGCCCTGGAAAGGATCACCAAGCCCCACCCTGACTTCCGCCTGTGGCTCACCACTGACCCCATCAAAGATTTCCCCATTGGCATCCTGCAAAAGTCCCTCAAGGTCAGACTGCAGCCCCCATTTGGGGTTTCTATATGTGTGCATAAGCAGATATACCAAACACCTACAGACTAAATGGTAGGACTTGGTCCTGGAGGGTCAATCCACTTTTCAAGCTGTCTACCTTAGTAACATGTAAAAAAGGAGAGAGTGAATAGAGTGGGTTCATCATTTCACAAGTCAGATGTTAATGTGATTAGGGATAGCAAACTCCAGAGGACACTGATCCCTACACCAGCAGGGTTGTACCGGCAGGCTGTACAGGACTCATTCTGTTCCTTATTGCCACTGCCCCCTCCTGCATTCAGGTAGTGACAGAGCCCCCCAATGGGCTGAAGCTCAACATGCGGGCCACTTATTTCAAGATCTCCCACCATGCGCTGACAAGCTGCCCACATTCAGCTTTCCGCAGCCTCGTCTACGTGTTGGCCTTCTTCCATGCTGTGGTGCAAGAGCGCAGAAAGTATGGCAAAATCGGATGGAACGTGCCCTACGACTTCAACGAGTCTGACTTCCAGGTGAGGCCCTTTTTCTTTGCCACTACCTGCTCGCCTTTGGTCTTTCAGTCATGTTTCACCTGCACCACCAGAATAACAAAGCTACATGTAAACGTAGGGCTTTCCAAGGTACTTTTCCTTCTTAGAACAAACTCAAAGGCATTCTCAACATACATGGGACAGGTCAGAGTGTTTAACACTACTGTACAGTTTATCAAACTGACTGCCATTTAGATAAAATTGTACTTTTCATGAGGTGGATATTTACTGCGTTGTAACTTCACCAACATTATAGACTGTGGCCACATCATCTTTCTTTTTTCATTCCTATTGTTGACAGCATCATAACATTTGCAGCACTTGATTTGGGGAATGTGCCTGCTTTCTAGGTTTGCATGGAGATTCTGGACACCTATTTGACCAAAGCCTATACACAAGGAGATGACAAGATCCCCTGGGGGAGTCTTAAGTACCTCATTGGAGAGGTGAGGCCTAGTAATATTTTTTATTTACTTATTTAATATTTAATATTTTTATTCCATCACACCCATATCTCACGATACATAATTAACAATCATATCACGATTGTCACTGTTAAGAACAACCCGTCAAATATTATAGTTTGATAAGGTTTCTACAGAGGTTCAAAACAGATGTTTTGTGTGTGAATGTGTATGTATGACTGTGTCTGTCTGTCTATCTCTGTATGTATTTATATACCTGATATTCCAGAAGCAAAACAGCCTCTGTAATGGATGTAGAGTTGCACTATTATAGATGCAGAATAGCATTGTAATTTCACAACATATCCTAGGCATCCAGTCCACTCCTTGCATTCTTATCTTAAGCTGTTAGTCCAAACAACGGCCCAGTCTCGTAATTCTGTATCAAGGTAGGATGAATACCTTGGGTTCATGCAAAGTAGCAGAAGCATGGTTAGCAGCAGTAGATCAGTATCAGCCCTATGCACTGCCTTTCTCAGGTCATGTACGGGGGCAGGGCCATCGACAGTTTCGATCGCAGGATCCTGACAGTTTACATGGATGAGTACCTGGGAGACTTCCTCTTTGACACCTTCCAGCCCTTCCACTTCTTCAACAATAAGGAGGTGGACTACAAGGTCCCCTCTGATGGACCCAAGGACACCTATGTTGGTGTGTTGCACAGCTTTGTCAGTTCCCTGATTCAGATTTTTTAATCTGTTTTACTTATTGTTTAACTATCTATGCCTACATTCAGCTTCATTTGGTAGTAGTGCCACCCTACTTTAATGCCTTTTGTTTTTAATGTGCCATGAGATAGTCTGAATGTGTATAAATTTCCTGATAAATGAAAGCATTTGGGATTACATCAATAATACAGTACTGGAAGTGGCTGAATTGTTGGTGCCTCCTTTTCGTGATGAATGTCCAGTGTGCTGAATTGAAACATTAGTTGCAGCTATAGTGGGTGGTGCTGAAAGGCTCTGAGCCCCTGGTGTGCTGTGTGTCTCAGGGGAGATCGAGAGCCTGCCGCTGGCCAACACTCCGGAGGTGTTTGGCCTACACCCTAACGCTGAGATTGGATACTACACGCAGGCAGCCCGTGACATGTGGACGCACCTAATCGAGCTGCAGCCCCAGACTGGTATCAGCACCTCCATGCAAGCCCTCAGCTCCCTCAGCTCCCATGTCACTGACATCACAGTCTTAACATTATTTATTAATGAAAAAATGACTGACATTATTTATTAATCATTAATTATAATAAATAAATAATTGACATAAAGAACAGTAGGGATGACTGTCAGTGATCACAAGTCATATTATTAAACTGTGCATGGACCGCCAGGACCATTCTTAGAATAAATATACTGAAAAATACTTTTATTACATTACTATTATTACTTAACATGTTGTTATATTACATTATATTTCTAAATATTAAGGTAACATATATTGAGCAAACATCCAGCACTTACGCTTTGCTGGGCTAACAGATAAACACTTGGTACATCCAACATCTATATTCATTTCACCTGACTCACAGGTTAGCTTTACTTGCCACCCCTCTAATGGAACTCCTCTCCTCCACAGGCGAGTCTGGTGCGGGCATCAGCCGAGACGAGTACATCAGCCAGGTGGCCAGGGACATCCAGAACAAACTGCCCTCGCTGTTTGACCTGGACGCAATTCGCAAGGACATGGGGCTGGATATCTCGCCCACCTCAGTGGTGCTGCTGCAAGAGCTGGAGCGCTTCAACAAGCTGGTGGTGCGGATGGGCCGCTCACTGGCAGAGCTACAGAGGGTGAGAGACAGTGACACTGAGAGGGGGGAAATCGTGAGGAGACTGGACATCCCACGAGCAAGAGAGACAGAGTGTTCTTAATGTGTACATAACGAGTGTGCTTAATTCCATCGGAACGCCCATCTCCCAGGCTTTGGCAGGTGAGGTGGGCATGAGCAGTGAGCTGGATGAGGTGGCACGTGCCCTCTTCAATGGACAGATCCCAGCCATTTGGAGAAAGCTGGCGCCTGACACCCTCAAGTCCCTGGGCAACTGGATGATCCACTTCAAGAGGAGGTTCGACCAGTACAACTCCTGGGTTAGTCTCCTACACCATTCTGCTTTGGATACATACAAAAGTAATGTATGGGTGGTTTTCTGAAAAAGGGGCTAAAATGATATGTCCTAATAAGTACATGCCCTGTGTTCAAGTTATATGCATTTTAGCCTTTGAGAGGAGTGTAAAATTAATTTCTGAGATCTGTGTTTCTGTGTCTGCCTGTCTTATTTTTAATTCATTTTTTCATTTCATTTCTTTTTCTGTTTGGTGGGTGTTTGGGGGCCACTCTGCATATGTGTATGTGTATGCGCATGTGTGTGTGCAGGTGAATGAGGGCGAGCCCACTGTGATGTGGCTGTCAGGGCTGCACATCCCAGAGTCATACCTGACAGCGCTGGTTCAGGCCACCTGCAGGAAGAATGGCTGGCCCCTGGACCGCTCCACTCTTTACACACAGGTGACCCAATACAGCACAGAGGAGGAGGTCAACGAGAAGCCCGGACAGGGTGAGCGCTCATTCTTAAACACACAGACACACATAATGTCAGCACACAACTCCCAATTTTACACACACACACGGTCCATTTATTCACCAGCCCATCTGTCTGAGTACCTATGAATACATCTGTCTATTTCTGTCACAGTGTGTCTTTATCCATCTCCCTGTCTATCTATCCTGGATCTTAACACATCTTTATCAGTCTTTTCCCGGATTATGGCTGTCTGCTCCTGGTGTAGAGGGTGATGGTTCTATCCTATTGTCCTCCAGGCTGTTTTGTGTCCGGACTGTACCTGGAGGGGGCAGACTGGGATTTGGAGAATGGCTGCCTGGTGCGCAGCAAACCCAAAGTACTAGTGGTCCAGCTGCCAATCCTCAAGGTCATTCCAATCGAGGCGCATCGACTCAAACTGCAGGTAGGGCATGTAGCTTTAACTTGCGCTTAGCTTCCCTGTAGCCAGTGCTTGGATACTGAGGATTCCTCCCTAGAGAATGTGCTGTTGCAATTGTTGATACAATACTGTCCTGGGTATGGTTGCGCCTGTTCTGTGCAAATAGCTGATATTTAAGGGCAAAGTCCATAATTGTGTTGTATGAACTATTGCACAACACTGCAAATGAACAAATTAGCTATCCTTAAGCTTTTTCTGTTTATTTTTGTTTTGTATTGCGTAAAGACCATATATTGTCATTGATGTATTTCACCTACCCAAGTGATCACAGATGCATGTGCCATTGGTAACATCGACAAAGCCATGTTTACACACTGAGTTAGTAATGTATGATGTCTTTTAATGCACTCCACTTTCTTCTGACTGTTACAGACAGGCAGAAGAGAGTACTCTGAAAACAGTCTGTTTTGGTACTTCCCATTTTTAATAAGCTATATCGTTCAGCAGGACTTTTCATCTAATATCCAGCTTTTTAATGACAGAACAAGGACATGTACATGTTTTTTCTGTATTTGCACTTTAACAATCTGTCTATGTGTGCTTCCCAAACAGAATACTCTGCGGACACCAGTGTACACCACCTCCATGAGGAGGAACGCCATGGGGGTTGGCCTCGTATTTGAAGCAGACCTCTTCACTACCAAGCACATCTCTCACTGGGTGCTGCAGGGTGTCTGTCTGTGTCTCAACGTCGACTGAGGGGGGTAGCCCACCTTATTTGTGTTGCAACTGCTGATGAGATTTTTTTATTGTTTCTTCACATAGAACAAATATGTAGAAAATATTTTGTCCATATGTTGACTTCTCTTCCTTAAAACGTTCTATTTGCCTTTTTCTCGTATTACCAACAAAACCATTCCAATAAACCAATATAACTTATGATGAGTGGTGCTTCTTATTCATTCTTTTGCGACTTATTTTTATAGTGCATGATTCTGTATGGAATATGGTCACTGCAATAAAGCTGATCGTCCGTATTTTAACATACAAATGAAGTACAGTGCTCGCCCCAGTTGTGAACACTAGGCGGCAGCACGAGTCGAAAAATTGAACCCACCTATGTAACCACGCAGTTTTTCACACGCTGTACAGAAGCTGGGGGGCGGGACGACTGCGTTTTCCAAGAGGCTTGGCTATACTCATAATTGGATATTGTGCGGTTGTATTATTTGTTTTGAACAAAGGTCTTGTTTCCTAGCTCCCATACATAACTTTAAGTGAAGTCTTCGTGAATATTGACTTCAGCAGCAGACACCATGTGTCGATTAGTATAAAATGCTCCTTCTCTGTGCTTTTCTAATTTATATTTGGAGTTCAGGTTCGTGTTTAATATGAAAACAAGGAGTCATTGTAAATGTGCTGGTCGAGAGAAGTCAAACACGGTCGTTACTACGTCATCATTAAACGCCAGCCGGTGAACCACGTGGTTCATGAAAAGTCAAGAACGATCAGCACGGAAGACCTTTGGAGTAGGAATTAGTAGCAAGAAAATAGCCTTGTGGATTTATTATTTTTACATTCTCTCAGTTTTTGTACTCTGTGGTTTATAGTGAATTAATTGATGTGTAATGTTGAATTATTTGAATATATGCTGTAAGTTCATAGAGTAGTTATAAGGCGTGAGCACACTGTCTAGCTAGCTTCCCAGCTAGCTGTTGGCTAATTTTGGATGATGAATAGTGTTGGGGAGGGATGTACGGACCTCAAGCGGGAATACGATCAGTGCTTTAACCGCTGGTTCGCAGAGAAATTCCTGAAGGGAGACCGGAGTGGAGACCCTTGCACTGAGATGTTCAAAAAATATCAACAGTGTGTTCAGGTAACGCTTTGTCAGGAGAGACGACAAACTAGCTACTCCAACTAATTGTGTCTGGCTAGGTTGTATGCCTGGTTGTTGTAGTTTGTTAGTTAATTGAAACTATCAAGGCCAGGCAAATCCGTCCAGAATTCCAAATAGCAAGCAAGCTAGCTAGTTACCTAGATATTTTATGATGTCTTGATGTTCACCAAACTTAAGTTATGGGTATAATAGTATCGATATTCTTTAGGGACGAGTATGTTACATTACATGTTGTATTTAAAACCAAAGTAGATATTTGTGAAGTTCATAGTTTCACAACCATGAACTGGCTAAAAACTAAAACGTATTTTAAGCCCATGCGTGTTGTGCTAATAGAGTAAAGTTAGTTATTTAAGGGTATGGTTGAGCATGTTTACCATGGTGTGATTGGAATGTAATGCAGTGCAACAAGTCTGTAATGTAGACAGGATTCAGCTTTTGCTCTTGAAATCTTATGTTTGTCAAATAAAACAATTTCAATTAAAAATATTATATCCATTGATAATCACAGAAGGCCATCAAGGACAAAGACATCCCCATCGATGGTGTGGAATTCATGGGACCCAACAAGGAAAAACCAGAGAGCTGATGGATGCCTGCAGTCAAGTAGCATCTGCCTCATCTGCTTCCATCAATGCAGGCTGTGAGGAGTTGTCACGAGGGCATACTGCTCTTACTATGGAAGGAAGATTGTAATTATTATTGGGGCAGTCCCACCAGTTTGATGATATTTTTAACCATTTTAAAATCACAAAAAGAAACCCTTGACTGGATTGACTGGACTGGTTGCACTTTCTTTCAGTGTATAAGAAGCTAGCTAATCTGAAAATAAGAATGCATTCAGGAAAACTTTAAGATCTGACACCCTGAACAAAAACACTGGAAGATGCAGGGAATCATACGTGCCTGCTCTTGCTTAGGGCCTGTCTTGTTCAGACACCTTTAGGTTAGTATGCCTCTGCAAGTGTCGGTGTTCGGATATCTTATGCGGATGGTACAGTGAAATAACATTTAACCCACATGCTTCTATACTTCTTGTTTAAGTTTGTGTTTTAAAATGGAGGTTGGTTTATTTTCTTGTTTTACTGCATTTTGTGTTCTTTGTGTTCTTTTTCTATTTGTTTTTTTCCTCATTCAGTCATGTTAACACTGGATTATGTATTGTTCTTATTTTGAACTGGTGTGGATATACACATGCTTAACAAAGAAGAGCTGCAGCCATTTTTTGGTGTTGTTTTTTTCATGCAGTACTTCAAGTGAACAGCCACTGTGTCATTTGGAATTATGCATACAAAATAATAAACTGTAAAATCAAACTCAAGTTCAGATCTGCTTCTGTTATAAGCCCCTTTAAGAACCATTTTTTTGTGAGAAAGATAACAAGTACTGAAAACAATCCAATATGCCTTATTTCAAAATAAGCTCTGGTAGTCATGTTACATTGAAACAATGTTAATGGGTACCACATTTCTATTGTTGAAATGTACTTAATTAAAATACTACTACATGTATTGGTGATAGCTTGAAGAGATTACAGATGCACATCAGAACAGCACATGCTCACATTCCACAAGGACAAATTCCAACTTTTTTTAATCAATTCAATATGTAGTTCAAAGCTAACTATGCTCCATTAGTTATCTGAAAAATTACACCACTTATACTACAGGAGCAATGAACAGAAGAGGTCAAATAAAAGTTGAAAAATAATCATACATATTAGTTACAGTCAGTACCTGACATGGACGTCTAGAGTAATATATAGTCTTGATATGTTTGAAGATAAAGGTTTACCTAGTTACTAGAATCTGCTCCTACTATCCCTCTATTTTAAGACCTACTGATCTTAATGCAAGATATCTTTAACTGGTCATCCCCATCAGGACGTGCTTCTCTTCGAGAGAAAACTTCTCTTACTTGTGTTAAGTTCTTTTTCTTGTCTGTTACAAAGTCTGTAATTTGATAGAATTATACACATTTAATCAGATGAGATTATGATCTGGGAGAATATTGTCATCCACAGATCTGTATTACACCAGTTTATACACTAGACTTTCCCACAGGGCCTATTCGTTATTCATGATGCATGCCGTTCAAGTAAAATGTATATATGATAATTGCAAGTGTTTCTTTTGCACGGTTTTTAACCAGGGACAAACTGGAATCACTACCCACATATTCCGGGAGTACACTGCTGGAATTTATGAAGTAGAAAGCATTGTGAAAAGCATAATGATTCCAACCTTAGAATGCCTATCTTGCATAGTAGACTATTATTAGCAAGTCATTTCTATTTCTAAAATGAAATAAAATACTGATCAATCTCACATCATCTTCAGTCTATCAGTCCGTGCTGTTGTTACTGAGACAAACACCTAATTTATGTGATACAAATAATACAAGTGAAGCGTCAGAAAAATTCTGACTTCCTTTGTGAGAGCAATAATGGCAGAATACTTGTGAGCAAAGTTGTTTAATTTTTTAACAGTTTAACAGTTTGTACAGACGTTACTGGATTCATGTACAAAAGTGTATAACATTGAAAATTCAATAAAAAACGACCTTGATCGTTATAATGTTTTACCGTTTACTTAATATAACTATTTATCCCAATACGTCAATATGTATAACTGTCTTGCAAACTAGCAAGTTAGCAGACTACCAAGCTATCTTGTAACAGTTTCATCGAAATAATGACGACAGTAAAATAAAATGGTCAAAAACATATTAATAAAAAAATCATAGTTGGCTACACAGTAACTGATAAAATCTTGCAACCTAATATGAAATGCAATTTTCCAACGTACTTGCTTGCTTCATAGTAGTCCATGACCAAAATAAGAAATTGGTTAAAATAAGTCAAAAAGTAGCAACCAAAAATCAGTCGCAAATGTAGGATAGCCTCTGCAGAGGGAACGTATGCCTGAATGTAGATGCTTCTTAGAACATAAGCGTGACTTTGCTGGATTGCCGAGATGACTGCTACAATAACGCATGAACGGGACGATAATGGGGTTCAGTCAAAGGTTACAAATGCCATGCACAGTACTAACAGTCTTTAGACTTGTAGGGAATAGGCCTACACAATGCAAGTTGCTGCTACTTGCTGGAAAACCAGTGCCACATTAATGACAAATACGGGGAGAGGGGTTGCATAAAAACAAAGTGACATCATCTAATAATGATTTATTACACATTTCTAATTAAATCAAAGAAAAAAAAAACTTACGCCCGAACAGGGACTTGAACCCTGGACCCTCAGATTAAAAGTCTGATGCTCTACCGACTGAGCTATCCGGGCTCTATGCGAAAGCTGTTAAGGAAGACCTACTTGTACATGTATGCTGTGAGGCATGTGTCGTTCTTTTCATATTTTGGTAGTTAGCCTATATGTCTGTGCCAGTCCCGGTTCTGTGATACTTTTTTTTATAATGTGATAACCGTGCTAACAATAATGTTAGCTATATATTGTGATTACACCGTAAAATAGCATTTAAGATCTAACGCCAAGTAAACCGGATATTAGCTAATGTTAGCCAGCAAGCGAGTACATTATCGAAAGCCTTGCCATGCAGCCAGCCGTAACTATGTAGCTGGAAATAGCGCCGCTATATATCGTATTTACAGCAAGACAACGGACAGGCTTCGTGGTGTCTTATCGAGATAATTACGGATAGTCAGTCTGTCTACGTAGATTAGAAGCATGGTAGCATTTACGTTAAGAAACCTAATTTCGAGGTTACGGAATCCAAGGCCTTTACATCGCTGTGCCGGAGAAGTTAGACTTTCATCGAAACAAACTCTAACCTGGTGTCGCTGGTCTCATGACACAACGTCAATACCCCATGAAAAGCAAAATTCTCATTTTCGTAATTCCAAGGTATGTGGTATTCTTGGGGGTTAGCTAAGCTAAACAAAGCATCGCTAATGTATGGTTAGCATCGCTAACAATATGTTACCAATATGGTTAGCTAGTGTAGCTAACAACTGTTGGCATAAACGTAGCAAGGGTACTACAATGTCATGTTCTTTGTTATTCAACAAAAATGAGATGGATAACCCTGTTAAATAAACAATGGGATGTACGTAGTTTTTAGGCTTATCTGAAGTGTCGACCTCCACTCGTTATTCTTCAGGTACCACAGACACCAACATGGGAACCTGTGTCAGAAGAGCATCTACCCCCGGTACAGTTTTGCCCGTTATATTTGTAGTTAACCACATTCTAATAGACAGTTTCGTTCAGTTATGGAACAATAACTTCTTGTTCTGTGCAATTGAAACAACATTTCCTTAAATCCTTTAAGCAACGTGATCAGTCTTTGTAGTTTAATGAAGAAGTTATACACAGAATCATCCATTGTGTTGCTTGAGGAATTGATTCCACTAGTTTTCCGTTTACATAGAAGTTGACTACGTTTCACCTGAGAAGAAGGCCTACCCAGCCTATACTGACTACAAGTGCACCATAGTAAGCAGTAATCAATCAGCTAAATGACCCAACATTGCAACTGTATCCCTACTGTAGCCCACACAAGTGCCCCTAGATCTGGTGGATAAATTGGAACGTCTGGCTTTGGTGGACTTTCGAAACCAGGACGCAGTGGCTTGCCTAGAGAAAGCCATCCGATTCGCTGACCAGCTCCACATTGTGAACACAGAGGGGGTAGAGCCAATGGATTCAGTTCTTGAGGACAGGTAAGTCCTTTTGTAGTACTTCGGTGATGTGTCCTCTGCTCCCAAATTACTTATGTTTTTAAGTCTAGGAGTTATTTTAGGATTTTTTTTCTTGCATTGTATTTTTCTTCATATGTGTATTGTATTTCCTATTTGTGAGGTCTTGTAAATGATTTAGACATACATGGTTTGTGTGTAATTATGGCACAGATATACTACAATATTTGACAAGGTAGGAGTGTTAAACAAACCACGTGTATATTTTTATAGCCCGTCGTTTCACACCAGATTTAAAATGGGTCTTCCTTTGCTTTAATGCAAGAGAATTTCAAGTACAGCAAACAGTTGGACACAACACAGATTCAGGGTTCCTGTCTTCATAAATTTCATTGAAACCCTTCATTCCTGTCTGCCTTGTAGAGCACTCTACCTGAGAGATGACTGTGTGGAGGAGGGCGGCTGTGCAGAGGAGTTGCTCCAGCTCTCAAAGAACATTGTGGAGGAGTACTTTGTTGCACCACCAGGTCAGAGATAGTGATCAACTGTTTTGTTACACAGCAAACAAACGTAGTATGCTTCGAGATTGCATCAGTGACATGGCTTCATAATGCAAGTGTTTTGCATAATGCAACTGTTTGCCTTGATGTGAAATATTTAAACTTTACATAAGTGAGACAAGAAAATCCTGTAGCTCTTCATGACTTAACTTTACTGAACTTTGTTTTAGAGACTGCTCATACGTGATATTTTTTATCAACAGGTAACATCCCACTCCCACAGAGAGATGAGAGGACTGCTATGCTAAAAGACTCTGAATTCTGAATGATGGACCAATGAAGAAACAGATTCTTACCCTGAAGTCTGTGACATTTTGACAAGGATATGAGCAAGCTACACCTAGGAACTCCACTTTTTAGTGTGTGAGCAATGGCTTTAGTTGACCTCTGTTATTCATTGTATATATTTGTTGCTCAGAAAACTGTGCCGCTAAAATAAAAAAACTTGGACCTGCCCATAGAGCATGGAAGATGTGATACAACTGGCATTTCCAAAAGTAACACTGGTGGTAGTTCTGGAAATAAGACCTGATTTGTAATAGCATAATGGCAGTTTAGCTGACCAAATATGATGGTAAGCAAGAACTATCCCAACAAAGGAGCCAGAATTATTGAGTAAGCCACTTGCTTCTTGTTTTGATTATGGCAGGATTTAATATTAAATATTAAAAAATATTAAAAGTTCTCATATATAATGTAAAGGTGAGTGTGATCATTGTAGTTGGTCTAAGAAATGTTTGCTTGAGAATGACTTTGGTGTACCAATGTCTACACAAAAGGCAGGTTTTGATTCCATCTTTTAATTGAAAAAAAAAAAAATCAATCTGGTTTTGTACACAGGCATTACAAGATACAAAGGAAGAATGAGGGAAACTAGTTAAAATCTTCTGCCTTCTTTAAAACAAATGGGGAAGAGAAAAAGAAAAATGACTCCATTGTCTAGAACAGAAGTTTGCAAGGTGACCATCCAGAAGGCAGGGCTGTCCAGAAAGGGCTCTTTCAAAGACTCATCCACAACATGATGTGAACTTCATAGCAGTCAGCATTTTTAAAACAGGACCCTAGCGGATTGGTGTTCATATTCTGTGGCTTTACTACACTCTGAAGGGAGACTTCTGCTCCAGCTGTAGTCGCATGATGTGACGACACAACAGTCAACATGCATTTACTGTCACTCACAGTCGTTTGTGTAGCCAGAAAATACTCCCAGCTCTCCAAGCGAATGCAGAACCTCAACCCTCAATCCACCATCAGTGGTCTCTCTCCGGAACGGTCCTACACATTAAAACCTTTGAGGACAGTCCTGGAAATGGAATGTAGATTACAGACTGAAACCGAAAGAAAATAAAACAAAAAAAAAGAAATTTAAAAATTGTTACACGCACGCGCACACACACAAAAAAAAAAAAGCAACCTCCAATTGTCGGTCCCTCTTCCTGGAGTTTACCGATAGTGGCGGGGAGGCGGGCTGTGGTGCTGTGGCGGGAGGCGGCGAGGAGGGGGGCTATGGCGGGACAACGAGTGGCGGGGGGGCGACTGATATCGAGGGGGTGGGGATCCACGGCTTTGGTAGGGGGGTGAGTAGCGTCCCCTGGATCTGGAACGGGACCGCGAGCGGCCCCAGCTAGATCCCCGTTCCTCGTGGACTCTGATGTATGATGTCTCCCCCTAAGGAACAAAACCAATATACAGTTTTCACTTCTGTTGACTGTCTTACTTGTGTCCTCACCTCTGACCTTAAAGGGACCCCAAGAGTCATATGAAAAATAGTTCACCTTAAAATGATTTACCATGCACAGCTGGGAGCTTATGATTCATTCTGCTTGCTATAAAGGCTCATGCACTTGAAAAGGTGGACAGCGCATTTACCTGGTGTGAGCGGAACTCTGTCCTGTCAAGTCGGCGAAGGGCATACTCCATATCCTCTCTCCGCAGAAACTCCACCACCCCTTCCCCGTCCCGCTGGACATCAGCGAAACACACATCTCCCGCCTCCCTCATGTGATCCTTCAGGTCCTGCCAGCTGCCGGTTGGGGGCAGGCCTGTGGGTAGAGAGGGTTGCGTTCAGCTTCCAAAGGGCGTTTTCAAACTGTCCAACTCAGATCGCGTCACTGACAGTCAGGAGATAGGCGCAGCCATTTTGTCTGGGCCTCAAGTCACTCCCTCCCAAAAGTGTCCACCTTAAGAGGTGACCTGGACAATGAAAATGCCTTGATTAATGGAAAAAAAGCAGTGATCAAATTAAATATCCTGGGCATACAAGGACCACTGGGACAGTGTGAAATAAAAACGTAAAGCAATAAGGACTCTTCTACAAATATAATCAGACGACATAATTCAAAATGAAGATGTCAGATGTCACCAACTGGTCCATCCTTGTATTTCCTGAAATACATCTTGGCCTAAAAGCATTGGGGGCATGGATGACAATCTCAAACAATCCAACCAAACAGTTACTTCATATACACTAGGGTCCAAAATTTTGTGGCATAGTGTCGATGTGTCCATGTAGCTATTAGTTTTATCACTCGAACCTAATTTATGGTGTGGCGAAAAAAGTTACATGTTTTGGCAACTATTAACATTTTCAAAACATCTCCTTATGTGGTTGGCACACGATTGCCTGATGACTACCCTTATTTCCAACATTTTAATAGTGTGTATGACATTAATTCTGCCAAACAAACGGACAATTCCATGACATTAACTTAATTTTAAAAGGTACCTACATACTTATTGAATGCAGACAAGTGAACAAAAATGACCATCACTTCAATTAGGCCTGATTGAACGTTGCCCTGCCCCCTAATTGAACACTCATACTGAAGCCTACATAAACCTAACAAGGTTGGAACATGGTCACAGAAGATGAAGCTGAAATTGACATTGACTTAAATATGACTTCCCCAATGTCTGATGAAATATGCAGCAAAAATATTGCGGGCTTTCAGAAAAAAAAAAGTGAGTGTCCCAATAATTTTGGACCCCAGTGTATGCACATAAAAATGCAAGTCTGCCATAATGTAAAGTTTGTGTACAAATGCACTATATTTAAGTTACGCAAGCTGAAATAAAAGAAGTTGAGTTTGAAGCATTTGCAAAATTGTAAAAGGTCTGTTATCCATGATGTTATAACAAATACTGCAGAAAACTGCAAGTAGCCCTTAAATGCACTCGCGTTGTCTTTGAATCTGCCTTTCATAACATGCAGACCAGAGCACAATACAAGCAGCAAATAGAAAATGATATGCACTGCATTCAGTAAGTAAAAACAGCGTAATTATTACCATAATGAGCCTTTTCCTGTATGTTCCAGGGTGCTGATTACTCGCCCATACCCATGCCTATATTCTTAGCATGTTTAGGGGTTCATTGGGAAGCATCAAAACAGATCTTAGTGGATAAGTAAGCTTCTACCTACCAGTCACTATGACTCTAAATTCAGATCTCCGGGTGGGTGGCCCAAATCTTCCCCTGGGGCCTCCACCCATGGGGCCACTAAATTTGGAGGCTGAGGAGCGGGGGTACTCCACACGTAGCTTGCAGTCTCCGAATCCATATCCATTCCTCCCATAGACAGCATCCTCCGCATCTCTACATGAAGGGAAGAATATCCCCTGTCAATCACTTCAACAAGTACAAATGCTTTGTAAACAATATTAAAAATGGCCTTTGCTTAAATTTGTTACATTACTAACAAACCGCTCAGCAGGAGGACTGAAGACGCAACCAAGTCAAATCAGAAAAAAAAAAAAAAAAAAAAAAACTAACCGTGGATCCTCAAAACGAACAAAAGCAAATGGGATGGTGCCTCTGTTGTTCTTCAGCTCAATGTCTCGGATTTTCCCATATTTGAAGAAAAGATCTTCGATGTCTCTCTCCTGCACATCAGTCGGAAGGTTCCCCACATAGATCCTCCCATCTGCCATGACGTCTTAGGGACCCCTGAGAACAGAAACCAAAGGAGACATCAATAAGAATCATACTGTGTGTTTAAGGGAAGGAATCTAGCACTTTGTTGACAAAACACATAATCCATCCATAATTAAAGTCAACTAATTTTGTCTAAATGGCTTGAAAAGACCAAATAAACCTGAACTGCAAGAGGCAATTGTGAATCAAACATACAACTGCCAAAATATCACCAATATCTACATACAGACCAACAAGTTACTCACACTAAACAGAGTAAACTAACTCAGGTTTGAAACTCAGGTTGACAGTATGTGAATACTAGCATGAATGTGTATACTACTTAATGAATGTAATGCAATATAATAGTAATTGCACAGCTGATCAATAATTAAAGAGATATTCCTAGATAAGAAATGCTAGTTTGGAATTATCTGTAGGCAAACTGGAGGAGACTCTCCAGCATCTAAGATCACTACTTTAAAACACAGGTGAACAATTCAGACTAAGGCATAATCCATGTGTTACTTGAACCATTTTTTTTTTTTTTTTTTACTTGAGCCAAATTCTAACTCTAGCACAACATATGTAACCCTTTGTAACAGTTTTATGTCATAAAATGTTAACCTTTTATTGGACGGTACAATTGATTTTTAACTATTAAGTTCAGCAACTATGTGAGTGACGTTACTGGCAAATGACTAACAATACATTGCCCACTCCCTAAAGCTACCCAGTATGGTAGTATGGCCTGGTCTTTCTATCCTCAATTTTCACTGCTGTTCGGGTCATGACGCTTGAACAGTTGTGGATGTATGAGGTCCTTTGGATTTGACAAAAGCCTTGAAATTTTTTTTTATTTTTTTCGAGGATGCACCACCGTGTTGTGGATGAAGGCGGGATTATAGTTTACGTGTTAATAGTTAAAATGCATAATGTTAATTACGTTTAATAAACACAACTAGCTAGTTCCATCCACCCAGTGTTTCTCACACCAGCCGTGTTTATGCAATTTAACCAACTGGCTAATCACTACAGCATGTGGGTCTTACTTAACCAAGTAGACTAGCAAAGAAAAAAAAAAAGTCTACCCGCGATTTCAACAAGCGGAAGCTGATTAACATCACGCTCTCTTAACTGCTATATAGGTAAAAACACAATTCCCAATTTCCTGTAGTGTTAAATATATCTCCATACAACTATATAAGCAGAATTGAGATATATATATACTCTTAGGGCTGTACGGTGAGCTTTCTAGGTAATGTTATCTAGTTAAACTCCTGTCTGAGGCGTTGCGCAAATGTCCAAGCCAGTTATTTCAACAAATGGCCAAACCAACCAGACATAAATTTCTCAAACCGACTGATGAATAACTAGCTGGCTGCGTCTACATGATGCGCCCTATATGGCAAGAGCACATGCTCCAAATAGTGTAGCAAATTCACTGATCGCTAGTTCGTTTACCCAGCTAAGGATATCGAGACATGATCCGCTTGGCCCCGTTTATGTCGTTTTTCCTACTTCTCGGCGTCCTTTGTAGCTCACTTTACACCCACCTTTAAGATCCAAGGCTGCACTTTAAAGCTATTTCTAGCTAGTGAGATAGCGAACTTAACTATCACTACCTACAGGCTCGCTGGCTGCATTAGCTGGTCAACTCTGAGGCCGGGATTGTATTCTCAGCAAACATGAAGACGAGTGTATCGCTGAATAAGTGTTTACGTACACTGAAATGGAAGCCAGGTAATTTACCTAACGTGCTGGTATATATGGCAACTTTTTCTCTGACATACGACGGCTTCGTTTCCCCGATTTTAATCTGCGCCTGCAGAAAGCTAACGTTAGCTAGCTAGCTCTTTGTTGAGATTTCCATCGGGCGAGCTAGCAAACAAGCTAGACGACTGATGAGCCAAGTAGCGAGTTCTTTCAACGAACGATCTCTAGCAGCATTTCAATTTACACAAAGCTTGCACGATTCGACAGATATTTTACACATACCTGTACCAATGCTGTGTCGTTAGCTATAGCTATGTGTGTGTATGTATTTTTGAAACCCAGTCTTGGATTGCCTCTCTCTTCCCCCCGGAGCAGGAAGTAGAAGTATGGCCGCCCCTCCTCGTTCTGGTAGCCCGCCTCCACAAAGGTCATAAAGGAAATACGCTGTCGGAGTGTTATTTGTTCGGGTGCCTTTATATATGTAAACGATCCGGTGTAAGCTTACTCAATGAAATTTTTTGAAAATGATTGAGAATAAATGTGAAACTGAACATGAACCAGCTTTCGAGAGACAATTGTTCTGTAGCTACATCACGCATATGAAGGTAACATAAAGGGGCATATGTTCATGAGTTTTGTACATATCCTTTCTCCTGGTTGGGTCTCGTGGTCCTTATGACCATATGCAGTGGTCATGTTGCTAAAATACAACCGACTCCGAGATTAGTGTATAAGATATATTCAGGGTTGCTACATAGGAGAATATGTGCAGAAAATTAAGTGCATAAGATTATTGTCTTATAAGTGCATTGTCACACACTCATAGTTTACATTTACATTTATTTATTTAGCAGACGCTTTTATCCAAAGCGACGTACAAAAGTGCATACAGTAAGTATATAACTTACGGTTACTATACTTACTGTATAGCATAGTTATTTGTAAACTTTAATCTTTTCCTTGTTTTCTCGTCTAACAAACACATTTGAATACAGCCAAATACCACCATCATTTGGAGAGTTAGTGAGTGCGGTGCTGGCTCTTTGTCACCCACAGAATGAAATTTGGTATAGGCCTATTTTCATGTTTAGTCTGTCTCAGATGCACAACTGTAGAATGGTTCTGACTTCTGAGGCACTACACTGAAACACTTGATGGGTCCTGATATCAGAATTTCAGTCTGATACAAGTCTGACAAGCTCAAAAGCTACATGCACCACCTCACCAGAAATTACAATCATCAACTGGTTTAGGCTCCATGGACTGTGAGATTCCTGCACAGCAAAACCCAGTAATCAATTACCTTCAGTGTGAACGACGTGATACTGCATGTGGCAATGACAAACAGAATTCACTACATGGAGAGGTGAAGCATAAACTTGAAATATTTTATTAAATGACCATAAGATAACAGGAAAAATTCTAACAGCAATAACAATAAAGAAATACAATTAATAAGCATGTTCATTACATAGGTAAAACACAGTAAAACAGTAACATAAAAGTAAATGAAAGCATCTTAAATGTTGTACGTTCTTGCTGTTTTTTATAAATATAATTTATAAAAATTTAAAATATTCACAATTTAAAAGTGCATTAAGAAAACACTTTAAATGCAATAAGGGTATTCAGAACACGTTACTAGTGCAATCTAATCACTTTTTACAGCAAGAACAGGAGTCAGGAACCAGGAGTCAGTTACTCTTGATATGAACCTCCTCGGAGTCGCAGGGTCTGGTGGACAGTTGAGTTGCCCCTGATGCTATAATCGGCCATTCGCTTGCTCTCATTAAGTGCACGGCCATCATAAATTAGGCGCTGTTGTTCTTGAGGGACACCCTCTTGGCGTGACACCCTGCCACTGAAGTCAGCCACACTTTCGCTGGGATTGAAGGAGTAACGATGATTTTCCCCTTTGTGGTTCTTCAGAAAGACTTGCTCCTCGGTAACTAGGACAGCCACAGTGTCCCCGTCCGACAGGTCGCTGTAATCGTCCAGCCTCTTGCCATTCTCCAGTATGAGATTCCGTCCGTCCTTCGTGATGGCTAATTTCTGAGATGTCGCAGGCACATCGGTCAGCTGTTCAATCTCTTTTTTCAGTTGACTGACTGTGGCCCCAGGATTTATTTCAACCTCACGGTATATTCCAGTAATCAATTTCACCAAAAGCTTCATCGTTAGGAAACGGTTGTGAGACTTTCTCTGCAGAGAAATATGGTGGCAACAGTATCAGTTATGTCGTGTTGAACATCATCAATTAAAACTCAATCAAAGCCAAACGACTTTGTAGTAAAATGTACATACTGTATTTTGGAAACACTGTAGATATATTGTTCAGTAACTTTTTTTTCTCCTTTTCTGAAGCTGTACTTTATGCTGAAATGAGACAAGAAGTATGAATATTTTGAGAATAGCTGTCATTTGTGGTACTCTTTGTAATACTGGTATACCATAACATGTAGCATAATGATGCTGAAAAGTATATTATAGGGATATCATTGTTGTATAACATACCTGTGTGTAGTGGTTCCTGTTATTGGTAGAGAAGTCTGTCCTCAAGAATCTGAAATGCTGCGTCGCTGCGCGGGCGGTTTTAACGCAGCTGTGCATGTGACGTATTAGAACACAGCCTATTGCAAGTATCCTGACATAATGATGTACAGAAGGGTGGGGCAGTGGGAAACTTGTCTTTCATTGCAGTGTCATCAGAACTGGAAAGTCCCATTTTGCTTTCAAATGATAATTTCATTAATGCACGGGTTACAGCATACAATTAATAAATGCTAATAAATATTTCACTTGAATTTGTGATTAAAATGTGGTACATTGGCATGGCTTTAAACCTGGAAATGATGCACCTCTGGGCTGTTTGTGTTAAATACTGCTGCATCTCTGCATGCATCATCTTTCACTTTCATTTCTTTGAATGTTTACTGCAGTACTGTTTACTGTGAAGCCAAGTAAATGCAGTCCAATATGAAAAACTTCCGTGAAGGTGAAACACATTCCTTTATCAGACTCTGACGTTCTGGAATTCCCCTGTGCAAAGTCATGAGGGTTTGACCATTTTCTGTATGCATCTTCTTTTGTATATATGTATGTGTGTGTGTGTGTGTGTGTGTGTGAGTATAGCTATTCATGTACCCCGATTTCTTCATGGAACTGTAAGCAGTAATTGAAATTGTGGGCTTTGGGAATTGATTTTAATTGTTTCAATGGTTTTGAAGCATCATTTCTTGCTTTTTAAGAGCTTTCCTTTTGTTCTGAATATGACCCCTTCATTTGCAGTATACAAAATTCTGACATTATGAAAAAAATCATGTTAATTTTTATAAACATGCATAACATTATGAATAAAGCATTAATTATATGACAGCAGAATCAGTCAAAGCCATACATTGCTTTCAAAACCCTTACCTTTTCGGCTGTTCATTGACCTGAATCCTGAAACACCACTGCCTACTGTTCATAAGTATGCTTAAGTATCATTTATACTCATCGTTTTTTTTTTTTTTTTGGGGGGGGGGGGGGGGGGGGGGGGGTAGTTGTACTGCAGGAATTAGAATTTTGTAGCCTTCTTAGGTCACTGTTGCTGGTGAATATACTGCTCTGGTTGTAATAGTATGGTAAAGAATCTATAGTATAGTATAATAGTATAGTAAAGAATCGATACTAACTAGTATCGATTCTTTACCATACTTCCTGATGCTCTGTAAATATTAGGGTGTCAAAGTTAGACTCCCAACGCATAGCTGCAGTCTTCGTTGTCTTTGTGGTGTGGAACATATATTCCCCGTTGAACAGTAGTGATGCACTTGCAAAAGAATACAGAAAGAAATTACATACAATTAGGTAACATAACATCCTTAGATGATGAGAGACGTCATTGTGAAAACGCGACCAAGAAATGGAAACCGAAAGGGGTGTAATGTACCAGGCTGGAGCTGAGAAAACGAATCTCAACTTGACGTAGTTTTGAGGAAGGGGCGGACCTCTCAGCTGTTAAAAACATAGCTCCGGGTGGATAGCGGTGCACAACGAACTCCTGAACGACACACGTCGTTGCAGTATCGAAGATACAATTAATCTCAGTCTTGCTAAAAGTCTCTCACTTTCTGGACACCAGATACTACTGATCGTTGAAAACATCGACACCGAAAATCAAATATAATATAAAGGTAAGAACATTTAAATTATTTTGAACAATCACCGTTTCGTGTATGAGTTATGACATTATGTGGTTCATTGCTAATCACTGCGTATAAAAACCAGTGAGGACAGTTGATTAAAACTAGCGCAAAGGCTCTAATAAAAAGGTAGAGTAGAAGTACAGGTGGTCTTCAACAAAGTTGAAGAGTTGAAGCTCATTCTATAAACATCGGACATGCTTATTCGCATCCTGTAGATTTGATCCCTTTATAGTTTTGTTTCAGGTCCTCAAGAATTGTCATCATGGACCTAACGATCACATTCCTGAATGGGCAAAGCTTCTCCCTGTTCGTGCAGCTGCACACCACCGTCGGAGAGCTGAAAAATGAAATTCAAGCCCGAGCGCAGGTGCCCCGCGGGAAACAGCGGTTAACTGCGCAGAACGGTCAGAGAATAGACCTTACCGACGACGCAAAAACTCTGCAAGGCTATGGGCTGCGTTCAGGAACCATGGTCATGGTGCTGATCACGGAACCTGCTTCCATTCAGGTGTTCCTAAAAAACGATAAGAATCAGACGCATACCTACGATGTTTCTCCGGATGAGACAGTCTCCGAGTTCAAGCGCAAGGTCTACAATAAGGAGAATGTCCCGGTCGACCAGCAGAGGCTGACCTACGGAAGCAGGCAGCTGGAGGATGGTCGTAAACTGGAAGACTACGGCATCAAAGCTGGGAGCACTATCCACCTTCTGCTGCGTCTCAGAGGAGGCCGTTTCTGACTCAACATGCCAGTTTCCATATTTTAGATATTCTGCCACATTTTAATTAGTCTAAGTCAGTTAATACATGTCAAACACATTTAAAACAAATAGAAATGGGCTATGTTGTTAAGATGTACTTCATTTAGTGACCACTTAATTGTGACTATGCTCAAGGATCTTTGTTTTTCAGCTTTGTGCATTTGTTTTATTCTGTCATGTCCTGTGCCTTACTTTCTGAGAATGCCAGCAGTCCCTTTGTATATATATGATGGATTGTAAATAATATAATTTTATGCTTTAATTGTATGGAATAATATAAAAATGTAAGCTTTATATTTGTCTGTTATTAATAAACAAGCCACATGGGAGGAAGCACTTGTTTTTATTTCAAAGGTATGATGAAAAAAGGCTGAACATAAGACATACAGTAAAACACACACGTGTAGTGTAGGTGTTTTCCTCAATGTTATCCGACCTAGAAATGATGAAGCAACAACAGTAACTGGATCGAGTTTCTATGTAAAGCATGAATGGACAAGTAAAGTAACAGCAGTCTTTGCTTTTAAGCATAAGCAATAAAAATGAGGCAATATTAAAGTGCACAGTACAACACTCCTTATTGTTAATAGTGTACAATCAAACTGTGTTTAGTTTACACATGAAATGAAATTAACAACTGCTTTGCGTGAAACATTTTTCAGTACTTCCTAAATTAAAATATCCATTGATTTTTAAGACATGAGGCAAAATGTGAATGACTCAGAGCACTGTCTTTGATCAACACTTAAATTACATTCAGTCCATATGGCTGAAAATGGCCCTCCTAAAATTTCATTGCACATGAATGCATTGAAAGCCCTGCTTCATTAGTGGATGTCAGTTTAATCCACCACAGCACTGGATACAGTTAACCACAGAGAGTTGTCCTGGTTGTCTTCCCAGCACACACATTAGTACTAACAGGCCTATGTTAAAGGCATGTCCTTGTAAAATATGTACATCCTGTGCTGAATTCAGCCAACTGGAGGAAGATTTTGGAGGCTTCACTTCCTCACAGAAGCAAGGTAGGCATACCAAAATAAGGCCACCAGGTTGGCAAACAGCACCCGGAACTGCAAAAAGCACAAAATACAGAATGTAATTGTATGATTTGCAGCTATAACTGTGTTCCCTCCACACAGACACACTTGCCTCTTACCTGTACTGGCACATAGTTGATGTTGATAAACTGAAAAGGGGTCCATACTTTCCAGTTCATCTTCAGGGCTGGCCAGTATCCTGCTCTAACTTTGCCTTGGAACGCTGACCATTTCTTACCCTGGAACGGCATCAACAGGTTGAGACAGCTGCTCAAGCATGTCACTCCAACTGGGCACTCACAGGACAAAATGCCTTATGTTTGAAATTTGTAAATGTCCTGTTAGACTATGACCTTGATACTGTCTTAGTGTATCCAATCTTCTATTATTCAGCCAGAGGCTGTTTGTCTAGTGTTCTCAGCTTACTCTCCACTACAGCCATGTTAGAGGCACACACCGTCTTATCCACCACACTGTATCAATATTTGTGTGACTGCAAATACTGAAAGGTATGTTAGCTAAATTTTAATGGGTATCTCTGGTTTTGTCCTTCACCTCAACAACACGTCCATGTTTTTCAATATAGATTACTACAGTAGACACTCACAAAATTGACTAAACATTTTCAGTAACTCAGTATGGCATGTGCTAATTCCAATACCTGAAATAGGGGACCACCTCAAGGGCACCATAGTCCTGTCACAAATCATGGGCTATAGAGGCCCTAATGTCACTGCTGTAAGCAGTTCACTTACATCCCAGATGGACTAACCTCCAAGATGTTCATGATGAAGAAGAAGAGCAGGAGGAAGGCTGGGGCGAAAATGAGGCGGTCCAGCAGCAGCCGCTTCAGCATGCAGTATGGCACAGTGGAGGGAAAGAGCAACTCCAACAGCTGGTAGAAGTAATGGCTCAATGGTCCCGTGACACATAATCTGAAATGGGCATGGACAAGTGTACAGTTTTATCATTTCAAAGCTAAACTGTTGTCAATCACAAGCGTGTAAAATTCTGGAGATCAAGGTGTGAACCACACAATCAGGTAAAAATGTACATACCCATAAACTGCAAACCGTGCAGGTCCCAGAAAATCAATGTCCTTCGTTAAATTTTTAGACTTTTTCCTTCTCTCTAGTGCTTGAGAAAGCAGATTTCCCAAGGCAGACAGAATTCCACTGAAAAACAAAGCTGTTTGTCAATTTCGCGGTAGTGGGCGGACCACAAACCTGACAGTTTCTGCTCTTGCAAGTCGCGTGTTGATCTCTGTTCAGTCACTGGAACAGGTTCATTTTAAAAGGGGGAGTACCCAAGCGGACTACGTGATTAGCAAACAACTGGACTGTAGAATGGAGTGCAAATGTCACTGCTAGCGAATAGTCTGTTAGTGTATGGAGTCCAAAACAGGGCCCAAAAACTTATGTAGCCTGCCTGTCCTTTTAGCAGTGAACAGTTTCGTAATGGATTTAAACAAGTTGCTACCCATTCCCTTTATAATAAGGCAATCGTTCAGCACAGGCCAATTCAGCCAACACATTTAAGATGCATTTTCTTCACTCTACTCGTTCAAAAGTTTGCTTGATAGGTAACTCACTGCCTACCTACCACAATTTCACCGGAAACAGAATAGCTGTCACAGGAGGCTAGCGAGCGAGCAAAATAAACTAGCTCATAATGACGTCTGACGACAGCACGTGTACATTGTGTCCTGTTGTGTCTGTAGCTATATGCTGCTATTTTCTAATTGGTGAAAAATTGCCACACGCTCTTTATACCAAGACATAATATAGCTTGCGACCTGCTAGGGACATCGGTGTGTCATGTCAGCTAATGTCTGGTAGGTTACAATGCAAGGGTAGCGTTAGATATACGTAGCAACATTTATCGCTCGATCAGTGTACATTTAACGATAGCTAAGCACATGCAGCAGAATACTGAGGAACCCATTTAGCAAAACAGATCTTACAGTAACAAGCTGAATGGTTGCTTATAAAGACTACTGTCTTCGTTTCGGACATTTTACTGCATTCGGCAATACTCCACTCTAGATTGACATGTATCTCAGGCACTTCAGCATTCACCGACCTGGTCACAGATTTAGTGAGAATTGGGTATTTCTTTAACAAAATCAAGTATTCCTGCAGCAGTCGACGATGGAAGGCCAAGTCTCGGATTGGCACACTTTCCACAGGCATCGTCGGGAGGGTAGTCAAACATTTAATCAGAAAGGCACAGAACTGCAGGCGAGTGTAACTGAAACTGCGAACTGTTACAGCAGCCAACCAACCAGTAGCATTGCAGAGTTTTTCGACGAACCACGCCCTCTGGTTTTTTCTTTACCGTAATGACTATAAAAACATAACCTCAAAAAAATGACACAATGGGGAAATTCTGCTGGTTATGTTTACTAAAGATTATTCTTACATTACAAACGTAGGGCATTGGATTTTACAGGTTGCTAAGCAAAGGTGATAACACCTCTATTGCTAATGACATTGTAGATCTTACAAAAAAAGCCAAAAGTGTAACGACATAACGAGTTACGTACACAGAGCTCTGCATCGTGAGCATAACACTACCTAAAGGTAGCAAAGTCCTCTCCATGTAGTACGGCTATGACCGAAGGGAAGGACCGTCTGCTAAACTCCCATTGGTTTACAGTCAAGGCACCAAGCCCTAGCCACGCGGGGCAAAGCCTCCGCGGAACGCCTGCTTCCTGCTCTCGCGGCAATTACAGACAGCGCGCCAAATTCCGTGAACTAAAAGACGAAGTTGCAGCACTGCAACGTTGAGGGGCTGTCTGTGTATCTGGAGCTACACTTGAATTGGGATTATTATGACATGGATTCAATGCAATCCAAATTCATGGAACTGTTGATTTAAAAGGCGTTTGTTACCTAGACAGCAAGCTTCCGAATGCAAGATAGCTTAGTCTATCGACTGTTTCACATCTCCACTGCCGAAGTTAGCTGTCTGACATTGCTAGCTAACTAGCTAAGACTTCGCAGTGGGTTAAATCTGAACACTGGCGCTACAGGGGCACGATAAAATCACTCGGGTACAATTAGCAGTGGACATTTATTTTTTACAAAAATGGTTTTACAAAACAGCGGAAGGTATAGGGCGGACCGGGGACAGGGTGGAGACCAAGATAATCAACAGTAAGTCATCAATACTTTTAATTCATTGACTGAAACTTTCCGTTTAGCTATCTAGGCTAGCTGGACATAGCAGCCACTGTTGTAACAAGGCTATTTTATTTCAGCTGATTGTTGTCTCGCTTTCTTCTGAACTGTATGTACCAAAAGGCCAAGCTATGAACAGCGAGAAATCCTGTACCTTCCATAAGTCGTGTGTATATACGTTAGGTAGCTTAGTTTAAAAAATGGTGTCATTTAAAGCATTGATACTTATGACATCAAAATACAAGTGACGTTGTAGGCGTTATTTTTCACACAAAAATCTAACGTTACTGTTTCAAACGAAAGATGGCTGTTTTGCTCAGTTCTGTTTTCGTCGCTTTCTTTGCCCCTATGTGACAATTTTTAGTGTACGTGACATCCAGTTCGAGTCAAGGTTATTTTCCCATTTAAACTTGTTAGCCCCCATGCTCTGTAAGAATGAGTGCACCATTGCGTCTCATTATTTAGCTAGGTAGAGCATTTAGCTATCAAGGAATCTTTATTCATTGAATAGGAGCAGCTAGCGACTTGTTACTTGTACTGGCACAATTTCTAATTGAAACACTCTCTTTACATATTCTTTAATGCTCATATTGAGTTTATCACTGTTGTGAGAAGCTGTGGTGAATGTGTGAATTTCTGCAGGGATGAGGGGTCCTCCCTTTCAGCTGTAAAGCGGCTGGAGCGCAGCCAGTTCACTGATGAGATGGACTCACGTTTCGGTTTTGAGAGAATGAAGGAACCAGGGGAGAAGACAGGCTGGCTCATCAATATGCATCCGGTACGGCTGAGCACAGACAGGGGTAGATATCCCCATTCCACCCAGAGTTGTATTTGGAGAGATTTTCTTCCTCTCTGTAGATCAGTGCTCCTAAAAGCACCCCTGTGATTTGGGATGAAATGACTGGCCGTCATTGATGTTATAAGGGACTAAACTTTGGATCATGAATTCGTATTCCTGTTTAAACATGGGCAGTAGCTAGAATATGCAAGTATATGTCTTGGACAAGTCTATTGGACACCAACTACTGTGGTCTGTTTTTTTTTTAATATTTAGTGGTATTTTTAGTCTTTGTAACGTTACCATGGCTTACAGTTTTTATTTTAGTAATTATTTATATGCACTGATGAATATAAAATTCCACTTATCCCCCTCAGACTGAAATCCTGGATGATGACAAGAGGATGATCAGTGCTGTGGACTATTATTTCATTCAGGAAGATGGCAGCAGGTTCAAGGTCAGAGCATTGTTCTTTGCTTGTAAATGGAAGGTCACTTAAAAAGCAGTAGCTTGCATTTGCATTGATCCTGACCCAGTCTCTTGTGTGTTGCAGGTGGCACTCCCATTTAAACCCTATTTTTATATAGCCACAAAAAAGGTAAGCCAATATCTGTCTGCTGCTTTTTTCTGGATGGTTGGTAGCTCACCACTTGTGACACATCGATAGTTACATCCACTGTTCACACAGCTGTTCAAGCCATCTCTTTCTCCATGTGGTGCAGAATTGTGAGCGAGAGGTCATATCATTCCTGTCCAAGAAGTTCCAGGGGAAAGTAGCAAAGCTGGAAATTATCCCCAAAGAAGACCTGGATCTGGTGAGACAGGCTTGTACTGGTCTTTGGTTTTGCTGAATGCCACACAGTGAAAACAGAACAGCTGTAATTTAGGTATACTGATGATTTATTTAAATTTATTCAGTCTGGACAAGTTTGTCTTGTGAAGTAATTTATACCAATCGAGGTGCCACTGTGATTTGACATTTGAAATCTGCTTCCAAAGTCTTCTGACCTAATATTTTTGCTTCTTCCGAACACAGAACAATACCACTTGACCCTACCACATTTCCCGTGATATTGAAGAACATGCCCACATTAGCCTTTTTGATGGCGAACAGTGTGGCCATTTTCTGGGACTGTATCAATTAGACATGTGTTAAAACATAACTACAAAAGCCACGCTACTTTCCTTTCCATTAGAAAAAACCATATTAGAAAGTGTTTCCAGCTTGTTATTCATCTACTTTTAGTTGATGCAGGTCTTTTTTGTTTGTGATTTCGTAAATATTAGTGTGCTACAGCTTTGAAAAAGTACTGACATAGGACACCAATGTGATCTGTGTCCCTGTTCATAGCCCAATCACTTGGTGGGTCTGAAGAGGAGCTACATTAAGCTTTCGTTCAACACTGTGGATGACCTCATCAGAGTCAAACGTGAGATCACTCCAGCCGTGCGCAAGAATCGGGAGAGGGAGAAGTCCAATGACACCTACACTTCCATGCTGTCAAGGTACTGCCTTCTAGCACTCCCAAAGTGATTAGTCAAGCTTTGCCCCTTTGATTGTAAGATGCTGAAGTATATGATGGAGAGAGGCTTGGATTGCATTGAAGAAGACGTATTACATTGATATGATATGATATCCAGTGCAGAATCTTGGGGGAAAATGGGCCCTCGTCGAGGAATTGTTCATTTCCTCATGGCCGTGATAACAAGCCTATTCTTTGTGGGCTGTGTTTTTCAGTGCACTGGCAGGTGGAAGCGTCGTTGCCACAGAAGAGGATGGCACATCCAAGAAAATCGCAGACCAGATGGACAATATTGTGGATATGAGGGAGTATGATGTTCCATACCATGTCCGTCTCTCAATCGATCTCAAGATCCATGTGGTGAGCTTCACACCAAATCATTCCTCACATTCAAAGTCTGCTTAGAATGGATTAGGCGAAATGGCTACTGGGATTGATATCTGACACAGCTCTTGTGTTCTTATCCCAGGCACACTGGTATAATGTCCGGTATCGAGGCAGTGCTTATCCTCCTGAAATTGTGCGGCGAGATGACCTTGTTGAGCGACCAGTGAGTGTGCTTTGCACTAGGACCTTTATCTTTCTACCTGTGATAAATAATATCATATAATGTACCTCTCTAAATAACCTCAAATGAGATGGATGCCTTACACGTTGAGCAATTTTGGGAGATTCTAAGGTGATGTATAACATCCTTGAGATTTAATAGTTCTGGTTTCCTCCACCAGTTTCTTGATTTTATTTTCCTGAATTCAGTTAGGAACATCATCACCACTCATGTGTTACCATGCCACAGTGGTCCTTGAATGTTAATATATATTCATCAATAATTTCTCATTGTCCAGTTAACAGATAACTAATGTATCAGGTTTTGTGTTTTTATCTGTACTATTTTGTTACAGGATCCTGTAGTGTTGGCCTTTGACATAGAGACCACCAAACTGCCTCTGAAGTTCCCAGACGCTGAGACCGACCAAATTATGATGATCTCCTACATGATTGATGGGCAGGTTTGTGTTGATGACCGGTGGATACAGAACATGGTTCCATCATTGTCAGTTTTGCCATTGAGGCTGCCTATATAATCACTTCTGATACAATAACACTGACACTCTTGTTTTTTATGTGACAGGGCTACCTGATCACGAATAGAGAGATTGTGTCAGAAGACATTGAAGACTTTGAATTCACTCCCAAACCGGAGTATGAAGGACCCTTCACTGTGTTTAATGAACCAGATGAGGTGAGAAGCCATCAGGTGGTGCCTTTAGCAATAGCCAGAAAAATAGGCCAGCCAGTCGGGGTTTGTAAGGCTGCGGATTGTTCTTGCTTCTCCGTTTCAGGCCTCTCTCATCCAGAGGTGGTTCGAGCACATCCATGAGACCAAGCCCAACATCTTTGTTACGTACAACGGGGACTTCTTCGATTGGTGCGTCAGGGACGGGAATCCCATTTTTGACACCACCTTGACCTGTTTTTATACAGAAGCAGCTTGTTAGTAACTTATGCTTACTGGATGAATGTCGTTCATTAGATGACACATCCTCCAGTAAGGTCACATTCACCTTCTTGTGTATAAAGGAATAATATACATGCGCAATCTTAAACATGCTTTAGCCCACTGCACATGTCGCCTCTGTCTGGTCCTTTCTTCTCAGGCCTTTTGTGGAGACCCGAGCTGCCCACCACGGACTGAGCATGCACCGGGAGATAGGCTTCCAGAAGGACAGTCAAGGAGAGTACAAGGCGAGCCAGGCTATCCACATGGACTGCCTCAGGTAGGGCATTATCGGACGGCTATTTATGGTCTAGTGGGAGTGTAAGCCTCCACCAGAAACCCCTCACAAATGGCTGGTGTGTTTCAGGTGGGTGAAGCGTGACAGCTACCTGCCTGTGGGGAGCCACAACCTGAAGGCAGCAGCGAAAGCAAAGCTTAGTTATGACCCTGTGGAGCTGGACCCTGAGGAGATGTGCCGCATGGCCACAGAGGAGCCACAGGTACATTCAGGGAGAAAGATCAGACTGCTATGACAGGACGTTAAATTACATTTTGTGGTAATATTTGGTGGTGCAGAAGGCTAGTAAAACCATGATACATGTGTTTGTTGAAAAGTAGTAACTTTTTTTTTCCCCCTCCTTGGATTGCTTCCAGACTCTTGCCACTTATTCAGTGTCAGATGCAGTGGCCACCTATTACCTGTACATGAAGTATGTTCACCCTTTCATCTTCGCTCTCTGCACCATCATCCCCATGGAGCCTGATGAGGTTTGTCCTTTCCTCTGTGAGCTTTTGATTCGCACATGTCATCTGTGCATTAGAGACACTGCCTTTAACCAGTGCGCTGTCCAATTATACACATTCTGATGGTCAAGCATTCATCCCGCTAACACTGACATCACATTTAGTCCATTTATACAGCTGGCTGTTGACCCAAGTGAGCTTTTAGCTCATATGTACAGTGGTGTCTGACCTAGGATCCTAACACATGACCATCAGGTCCAGAGTTCAGTGCGGTAGCTGCTGGACCACACTATATCTGATCTTGCTGTTGGTAAGAAGATAATAGATGTTCAGCTACCGGTCACGCTACTTTGCTGTGTGTTGCAGGTGCTGCGGAAGGGCTCTGGAACCCTTTGTGAGGCTCTGTTAATGGTGCAGGCCTTCCACGCCAACATCATCTTCCCCAACAAACAGGAGCAGGTCTTCAACAAGCTGACGGATGATGGCCATGTGCTAGACTCTGAGACATATGTTGGGGGCCACGTGGAGGCTCTGGAGTCCGGAGTCTTCCGAAGCGACATACCATGTCGCTTCAAAATGGTAGGGCCATCCCGCATTAACCACAGGGTGGTTTTCATTTATGTTTTCAGGTTGGATTGTAAAAGGCAAGAAAGGCATCCCAGTTTTCTAGGATGTCCTTGCTGTTGTGCTCTTCACTGTTCCTGTCCATAAATTTCTGTCTGGTGTTCCATGTGTTCTCATGGGTCAGGATGTGCTTTTTGAGTTATTGAATTGTATTTTGACAGAACCCTGCAGCCTTTGACTTCCTGCTGCAAAGGGTGGAACGAACCCTACGCCACGCTATTGAAGAAGAAGAAAAGATCCCCCTGGAACAGGTCCTCAACTTCAGTGAGGTCAGCCAGATTCGTCTGTGGCCTTGTTTGGGGCTGAGATCTTTACAGAACTTTAATACATCCAGAAGAAACATGTAATTTCTGGTTGTGAGCTGACCACCCTTGGGGACTGTGCACAAAGATAGTTGTGAGGTGAAGGTTACCATCTGTCCCTTACTTTCAGGTCTGTGAGGAGATAAAGAAGAAGCTGATTTCTCTGAAGGAAGTGCCCAATAGAATTGAGTGCCCACTCATCTACCATCTGGATGTAGGGGCCATGTACCCCAACATCATTCTCACCAATCGTCTGCAGGTAGGGGGCTCCAGCTAAGCAGAGATAATGGGTAATTAAATGGTAGTAGCTGGCTTGTGTGAGAGCTGGCTGGATACAGTATATTGATTTGGCTGTTCTTTTTTTGCCCAGCCCTCAGCCATGGTGGATGAGGCCACATGTGCAGCCTGTGATTTCAACAAACCAGGAGCCAACTGTCAGAGGCGGATGACCTGGCAGTGGAGAGGCGAGATCAGTACGTACCGGAGGACATGAAACAGTGCTGTGTGTGTGTGTGTGTGTGTGTGGTCAGGGCCAGCCTTGGCTTGAACAGTTCATATGTCGCCACTTGAGCAAAGCCCTCAGTACAGAATCTGCAGTCTTCCTTTATTAAGTGTTCTTCATTTAAAGACGCCTGCTGTGTAGGTATGAGCTAAGCCTTTAAAGCGCCATCTCCTACTAGCGTGTGAAGTGAGGACTGATTGCAGGCGCACCTCTGTGTCCTCCACAGTGCCGGCCAGCCGCAGTGAGTTCCACCGCATCCAGCAGCAGCTGGAGTCCGAGAAGTTCCCCCCGCTGTTCCCCAATGGCGCGCCCCGAGCCTTCCATGAGCTGAACCGCGAGGAGCAGGCACGCCACGAGAAGAAGCGTCTAGGGGGTGAGTGGCCAATCCACCACGCAGGGTACCAGCACCTGCAACCTGCTTCGTGTCACCTCTGAGGTGCGGTGCTGACGTGTTACATGGACGTGCCTTGTCTGTCTTTCTGGCCGCACACAGATTACTGTAGGAAGGCCTACAAGAAGGTGCACCTCACTAGGCTGGAGGAGCGCGTCACCACCATCTGCCAGCGAGAGAATTCCTTCTATGTGGACACCGTGCGGGCATTCCGAGATCGCCGCTACGAGTTCAAGGGGCTGCACAAGGTACTCCTGCCCAGCCTTTCTCCTACTGCCCAGCCTTTCTGTCGGAGGTCTGACCTGTTACAGTATCTTTTGCGAATTCCTCCTCTCTGAATGTTTTTTAATTCCATCTCTGCTGAAAGGAGATAAGGTCTTAAAACTCGTAAATCCAGAGCTCAGTGGTTCATGGTGCCTCTCCTAATGTGTCCTCACTGTGGCATGGTGTGGTCCCTTCCCAATTAGTGTCCTTTGTCCAGCCTTCGACAGTGTCCTCTCTCATCTCCGTGTCCTCAGTGTGACTTTGTGTCTTCTCTCACCTGATAGGTTTGGAAGAAGAAGCTGTCTGCTGCGCAGGACAGTGGCGACGCTGCCGAGGTGAAGCGCTGCAAGAACATGGAGATCTTGTACGAGTCCCTGCAGCTTGCCCACAAGTGCATCCTCAACTCCTTCTACGGCTACGTCATGCGCAAAGGGTATGCACGTTTGAAATCTCCCTAACTGTCATCAAGTGTTGATGAATTATAGAATTATTTTATTCAGTGACTTTTTTTGTCTTAGTAGTCATGTCTTGTGTATTCGGGTATGGAATAGGTGAAATCCAGGCATGATTGCAGCTATGTAAGAGCAGAATGATGTTCTGATGAATGACATTGAAATTGCTGCGGCCATTCTTGTTTTGTCCACTAGGGCTCGCTGGTATTCCATGGAGATGGCTGGGATTGTGTGCTATACTGGAGCAAACATAATCACTCAGGCCAGGGAACTCATTGAACAAATCGGGTGAGGAGCCTGTCTTTCCTGTTTTCACCTACTGTCTTTTTCATGAGCAGAGAATTATAAGTTAGGAATTGTGTAAGATCTGCCGCATGTGCAAGAATTGTTCACCTTATTCAAGTCCATCTGTGGAGCTTATCTGCAACACAAGGAGTCTGATGTAATGTGCAAAACTGATTATCACTTTGAGAACCCTATTCAATGTGAGTATTGAATATGTGCTTTGCTGTTCTTTTTTCCCATCATAGGAGGCCTCTAGAGCTGGATACTGATGGTATTTGGTGTGTCCTCCCCAACACCTTCCCTGAGAATTTTGTTATTAAATCCAGCAATGAGAAAAAGCCCAAGGTCACCATCTCCTATCCAGGTGCTATGCTGAACATCATGGTGAAGGTATGTTATCTGTTTCTTCAAAAGGAATTTTAATTTTAAAATTGAAAGGTGTCCAGGAAAACATAACTTTGCACAAATTTGACATTTTAAGAACTGAGGCAAATGAAATTCAGAGAAGAGACTAAGCCATCGAATTTTCAGTTTTATTTGCTGTACATAGAATATGCAGTGAGAGCTATTTATTTATTTTTAGTCAAGTGGTCCAAAGTGATAAAATGGATTTCAGGGTTAAAGTTCAGGTGATAAAATTCTTTGAGGCCATCCCTTAATTTGCAGGTGCACCTACCCATCTCATTCGTCCAACTGTTTTTAGCATCATCCAGCACGTACAAACCCAAAAACAGTTAGTGTGGATCCTTAAATACATGTTTGGAACCAGTTAAGAGTGCTCCATTAAATTGCTTTGATATTTTTTCTCTTTGATATTGTTAGCTAAACTCCTATTGGCTTTCAGGTCTTGTCTCCTTGCTTTCACGCCCTCACCTCTGTCTGTCCCGTCCTCAGGAGGGTTTCACCAACCACCAGTACCAGGAGCTGGTGGACCCAATCTCGCTCACCTATGAGACCCGTTCCGAGAACAGCATCTTCTTTGAGGTGGACGGGCCTTATCTGGCCATGATTCTGCCGGCTTCCAAAGAGGAGGGCAAGAAGCTGAAGAAGAGGTAGGTGTGCCTGCAGATAGGCGAGCATCTGCACCCTATTGGAGAAACGGGGTTTCTCAGTGTAGCTCTCACTGTACCTCAGTGGTGCACTTGTTAGAATATGAAATCTTTACCTTACTTTCTGGAAGCTATTGTGTTACTGAGTCAATAAACCCCAGTGTTTGGTTGTACCAAGCTTGTAATAACAAGGCCTTTGACATGATGACGTGTTCTAGTCCAACTAACCCTAGAGTTCCTTTTCAGACATCCCTGTCAGGTATACTAGTGGTAAATTACTGGTAATGTTTCATAGACCAGGTGCCCTTTAATGCTGTTAAAAAAGAAAACCTCTCTGTGGGCAGGTATGCTGTGTTCAATGAGGATGGCTCCTTGGCTGAGCTGAAGGGCTTTGAGGTAAAGCGCAGAGGAGAGCTGCAACTTATCAAGATCTTCCAGTCGTCCGTCTTCGAGGCCTTCCTCAAGGGAACCACACTGGAGGAGGTCTATGCCTCTGTGGCCAAGGTGGCTGACTACTGGCTGGACGTGCTCTACAGCAAGGTAACATCCCCTGGCTTCGAAGCCTCACCAAGTCACATGTGAAGCGTCTCTCATTGGTGAAGCTAGTATAACACCTCTTTGGTTTGCCCTATATCCCGCAGGCGGCCAACATGCCTGATGCGGAACTGTTCGAGTTGATCTCGGAGAACCGCTCGATGTCCCGGAAGCTGGAGGACTACGGGGAGCAGAAGTCTACCTCCATCAGTACGGCCAAACGCCTGGCTGAGTTCCTGGGGGACCAGATGGTGAAGGACGCGGGGTTGAGCTGCCGCTACGTCATCTCCCGCAAGCCCGAGGGCTCGCCTGTCACAGAGAGGTGAGATTGGCGGGTTGGGTTAGAACACCAAGGCAGCTCTGCGTTTGTCTGCATGCGCGTGTTTGTATATTTGCATGTGTTGACACTGAAAGGGGATCCATAGCTTTTTTGCTGACCTGTGTGTGTCTGTCGCAGGGCCATCCCCCTGGCCATCTTCCAGGCCGAGTCCAGTGTGAAGAAGCACTTTCTACGCAAATGGCTAAAGATGCCCAGCCTGCATGACCTGGACATCCGCTCAGTGAGTCTGCTGGAAACTTGAATGGTTTCAGAGTTCCACATTGCCCCTTCTATTTTGTAATAAGGCCTCCCCCTCACCTCCTCTTCTCTAGATCCTGGACTGGAACTACTACATTGAACGGCTTGGCAGCGCCATCCAGAAGATCATCACCATCCCAGCCGCACTCCAGCAGGTACCATTCGGAGGGAGATGACTCCTTATTGTTGCGTCATACTGTGGTGTCAGTACAGTACAGGTCACGCACGCCCCTTGTGTCTCTGACCCCCAGGTAAAGAACCCCGTGCCCAGAGTGCGCCACCCAGACTGGCTCCACAAGAAACTGCTGGAGAAAAACGACATCTACAAGCAGAAGAAGATCAGCGAGCTCTTTACCAGCGAGGGCAAGAGACAGGTACTTTTTAACTAACATTTTAACTATGTTCAAGAAAGAAATTACAGAACAAAATAAAGTCTGTGAGAAGTTTGCGAATGGGCTGTTGAACTGACCCGTTCATCTCTTCCTCAGGTGGCCTCCTTCCAGCCAGCAGTGGGGAGCAGTCAGTGTGCGGAATCCAGGGAGGTGGCAGACATGGAGGACTTTGGGGTACACCAGCGTCCCCTACA
Source organism: Megalops cyprinoides (assembly GCF_013368585.1). Classification (NCBI taxonomy): domain Eukaryota; kingdom Metazoa; phylum Chordata; class Actinopteri; order Elopiformes; family Megalopidae; genus Megalops; species Megalops cyprinoides. The sequence goes on from NC_050586.1 coordinate 16,827,036, forward strand.
GCCGGCCATTCCCATCAGCACCAAACGCAAACGTGTGTCTCAGGGAACAGACAGTCAGACCGAGTCGCAGGAGCTGGAGCTCACGCAGTCCTGGAGAGAGATCCTGGGCCCGCCTCCTCCGTCCGGAAACACTCGGGTACGCCTCCTTATCCATCTCAGTCTCCTACCATATCCTTCATCAAACCTGCCCAGCATGTGTCTGAGACTGAGATATAGTAGCCAAATCTGCACCACGAAATAAAATACCTGAAGAGACAAAATTGCTAGTACTTAAACTAAGTATTGTTGTTCATATTGTGTGTTTAATTAGGACTGTATTATTGGCCTCTTCCAAAAAACTTATATCTGTTTGAAAATGATTGTAGCAAAATTGTTTCATTGGATATGTGAAGCACACATACTAATGGTGTCGATGGCATTTATATATAGCTGATTTATTTAATGCTTGGTATGTTCAACCAAACACTCTCCCTGAGTTTTCTGTTTTTCTCCTGGAGTGGCTGGGTGTGTGCTTTGGTTTGAATGGTAAAACTCTGGGCCTGTTTTACATTACATTACATTGCATGCGTTTAGCAGATGATCTTCTCCACAGTGACTTCCAGCACAATAGAACATAAGCGTATCCATTCAAGTTAAAATGGGCAACAGAAATTCTTGCATTGGCCGGGAATCGAACCCGGGCCTCCCGCGTGGCAGGCGAGAATTCTACCACTGAACCACCAATGCTTGCCTGCTTGAGTGCGTTTCTCTGTGCGTGCGTGCAGGAGGAGCGGCTGGTCTGGCTGCGCTACCACAAGAAGAAGTGGGAGCTGCAGCTGCGACAGAGGAAGGAGCGCAGGAAGAGGCGGAAGATGCTTGACGGAGAAGCCCAGTCCACGGGGGGCGGGGTCATCCGGGGAGGCTCCACCACCGGGCTGGGCAGCTTCCTCCGCCGGACGGCCCGCAGCATCTTGGACATGCCCTGGCAGATTGTCCAGGTGCGCTCACCTGCTCATTTTGAACAAGTCCAGACCTCACCTCTACATCGTCTCAACTGTCCTTCAGGATAAAATTTACTGAATGTTCCCACCTGGCAAATCAAAAGATGCTTCTCAGCTCCGTACCGATTTGTCATTTAATCTTGCTTTTCACTAGTTTTTAAGAATATACCAGAGTTGTAGTTGTTTTGACTGTTGTAGGTGTGCTTTCATGATGGGAGCCCCCATGATGACACGCCCTTTCCTCTCCCCACTCCCCCCAGATTGCAGAGACCAGCCAGCCTGGGCTATACAAACTGTGGGCAGTGATTGGCAGTGACTTGCACTGCATGAAGCTCAACATCCCCCGTGTGTTCTATGTCAACCAGAGGGTACCCAAGCAGGAGGAGGGAGCCACTTATAGAAAGGTCTGTCAAGGCCAGCCCTGCATTTTTAAATAAGCCAGATAAACCCGCCAGTGATCTATAAATGATCTATCACGTTTTATGTAGTCTGCTGTATTGATTAGTGAAGTAGTATATTTTAATTAGAGCTACTGATCATCATGAATATGCCTGTTTTAAAACTCTTGCCCACTTAATGTTTTTCTTTCTAATCACTTTTTATAGTATATAAATATTTTTCATATTATATGGTATTTCTCAATCAGTTTAATATCCCCAGTTTTATCAACACATCAGGTTGTGTTTATTTTTTCCATGAGGTGTTTTACGTTTACTGATTACACCTTTATGTAATAGCACAAATGGTAGTGAAATGCTTGACTTTGCATTTAATGTTTTACATTCCTGTATTTGTTCTAGGTGAACCGGATGTTGCCACGCTCCAATATGGTCTATTACCTGTACGAATACTCTGTGCCTGAGGACATGTACCAAGAGCACATCAACGAGATCAACGCTGACCTCTCTGCCCCCGACATAGAGGGCGTCTATGAGACTCAGGTACCACCCCGAGATGGGTCAGGGAGTTGTTCTCTTATATTACTCTGTTTTATAGCTACTTAAATTGCTATGTTATTTATAAAAATCATGTTTGAGTGCTGTTGAATTGTATTCATGGCTATGTGTTTTTGTTTGTGTAAAATGAACGCTGTTTTGTTTCAGGTGCTCTGTCTGTGCGTGTAAGATGGCAGTTGTGCTCTCTGTGTGTGTGTATTTGTGAATGTATTGATTTGGTGCTGTCCCTTTGCAGTGTGTATTTGTGAATGTATTGATTCTGTGCTGTGCCTTTGCAGTGTGTATTTGTGAATGTATTGATTCTGTGCTGTGCCTTTGCAGTGTGTATTTGTGAATGTATTGATTCTGTGCTGTGCCTTTGCAGTGTGTATTTGTGAATGTATTGATTCTGTGCTGTGCCTTTGCAGTGTGTATTTGTGAATGTATTGATTCTGTGCTGTGCCTTTGCGGTGCGTATAGTTATGCCATATGTGACGCTCTGCTCTGTTCCAGGTTCCTCTGCTGTTCCGTGCTCTGGTCCAGCTGGGCTGCGTGTGCATGGTCAACAAGCAGGTGGTGCGTGACCTGGCAGGTCGCGAGGCAGACACTTTCGACTTGGAGCACCTGGAGATGAGGTCACTGGCCCAGTTCAGCTACCTCGAGCCCGGTATGTCCCCTGAGGACAGCCCTATGTACATATGTGCATAAGGAAAAATGACCTTAAGTTCGCATGGATTTGTTTTTTTCTCCCATGGAAGGCATGAGTGTGTCAGAGGACTGTTTTTTTTTTTTTTTCCACAACCTATTTGTGTGAAAATGTTTGTTTTTGGATGTGATCACTGAGTTGTGTCCAGTGTAGTCAGTCCCACTCTTATCTTTGTTTGCTGTTTTTGCATCACTTGCAGGCAGCGTTCGTCACATCTACCTGTACCACCACAGCCAGGGGCATAAGGCCCTGTTTGGCCTGTTCATTCCCTCCCAGCGCAAGGCCAGCGTCTTCATCCTGGACACGGTGAGTGGCTGCAGTGGCGCCACTGAGGTGGGGTCAGGGTGGGCTGCAGCACTGAATGGAGCCTGGGGCTGACCACACCCCTTTTCGCCTAATCCCAGGTACGCAGTAACCAGATGCCCAGCCTGAGCACGCTGTACGGGGCTGAACGCACTGCTCTCTTGGAGAAGACCAGTGAGGAGCTCCTCCCCCCTGAGAAGCACGCCTTTGAGGTGCGCGCCGAGAACGACGCCAAGGCCATCTACCGGGCTCTTCAGCGCACGCTACTCAATTACAAGGTACCATCTGCCCGACGGCCACCATGTTGCATTAGTGAGTGTATCGGTGCAGTTTAGCCAGGTGTCTCATACCCCTCTCCACCCCTTCGTGTGGTCAGGAGGAGCGACGTGGCCCCACCCTGATCGCTGTGCAGTCCAACTGGGACGTGCGTCGCCTGACGGCGGGGATGGCAGTCCTGGAGGAGTTCCCAGTGGTGCCTGTCCATGTGACGGATGAGATCAGCTACAATGTACTGGACTGGCAGCGCCATGGGGCACGGCGGATGATCCGGCATTACCTCAACCTGGACAGCTGCCTGTCGCAGGCCTTTGACATGGCCAGGTAGGGGACACTCAGGTGCCCCGCACTGTTTTTCCCTTTCCTCTAGGCCCTGCCATTCGCACCTCTGCCCTGTCTCCCAGAGGGTCTGTCACCTCTGCTCTGTCCCCTTCTACTTCAGAAGTGTTCACCCTCTTACCCTCTTGCTCAGGTTAACTACCTGTCCCCTGTATCCCCTCTCCCTCTCTCCCTCATATGCTACCCCCCATATGTCCTCCACCCCCTGTTCTTTACCCTTGTTCTCACTCTTCCCCTCTCACTTGGCTGTACTGCCTATTCTTTATAGCTATCTCCCCTTCCCTGTCATAAACTACCATCTGTACATTCACCCCTTCTCCCTCAGGTACTTACCACCTGTACCATTTCTCCCTTTAACTTAGGTACTACCACTTGCCTGTGGGTAACCTGCCAGAGGACATATCCATCTTTGGCTCTGACCTTTTCCTTGCCCGGCACCTGCGCAAGCACAACCACCTGCTGTGGCTTTCTCCCACGGCACGGCCAGACCTGGGGGGCAAGGAGGCCGACGACAGTCGGCTGGTCATGGAGAGCGAGGACAGGGCCTCTGTGGAGATCAACGCATCGGGATGCTACTCCACAGGTATACAGAGTGTTGGAGTGTCACGTATACCTGGCACCAAGACTTGCTAACACTAGAAGGGTGCTGACGGGACCTGGAACCTGTCTTCTGTGTGTGTGTGTGTGTGTGTTTGCCCAGTGTGCGTGGAGCTGGACCTGCAGAGCCTGGCCGTCAACACCATCCTGCAGTCCCAGCACGTCAACGACATGGAGGGCGGAGCCAGCTTGGGCGTCAGCTTCGACGTCATCCAGCAGGCTTCCCTGGAGGACATGATGTCAGGGAACCAGGGCGTCAGCTCCGTCGCCAGCTACGACGAGACGGCTCTCTGTTCCAACACCTTCAGGTGAACTGGCGGCTTGAGAACATCAGGCCGTGACCCTCCCCCTCCTGCTCCTGATCCCATGTGCTGTTTGCTTCATTGCACTGTGGTGTTTGCATTGCCACCCTTTTCTCAGATTGTCCTTTGTCATATTTGGAGGACTTTCTCCTGGTTTTCAATAGGCAGGCATTTTTGCTGTATGAAAACAACAGGAGGAATATGTTAATAGTATCTGTCATGCTTTTTGTCTTGTGATGGGATCTCACCTGCACGACATGTGTGGTTGATGTTGGGGCTTCCCCTCAAACCCCCCCCGCTCGGTCCCCCCTGCAGGATCCTGAAGAGCATGGTGGTGGGCTGGGTCAAGGAGATCACCCAGTACCACAACGTCTACGCCGACAACCAGGTGATGCACTTCTACCGCTGGCTGCGCTCGCCCAGCTCGCTGCTGTACGACCCGGCGCTGCACCGCACCCTGCACAACATGATGAAGAAGGTCTTCCTGCAGTGAGTGGCATGCCGTCGCCGCCGTCTCTCCCCTCAAACCTTTGCCATTTCCCGTCTTGTCTGGAATCGAACACCAAACCACCCACCTCTCTGTTCTTCTTTCAGGCTTGTGGCAGAGTTCAAGCGCCTGGGCTCCTCTGTCATCTACGGCAACTTCAATCGCATCATCCTGTGCACTAAGAAACGGCGGATTGATGACGCCATTGCCTACGTGGAGTACATCACCAACAGGTCCGGTGGCAACCTTAGCAGTGCCTTGGTGTCTTTTGCCTATCATATATTTATTCCTCCATGCCTGGTATTGTCTTTGTCATTATGAGCAGTAGTCGTATCTATAAGATATATATGACAAAGAAAAAAACAGAAGCCCACTTGTTAAAATTCTGCAAAAAGTCAATGTCTGGAGGGGTTCAGGGCTTCCCACGACTGCCTGCATACATTAATTATTTTAGGCTTTCCCTGACTCACCTGTGTTCCCTCTCAGCATCCACTCCCGGGAGATCTTCCACTCTCTGTCCATCACCTTCTCCCGCTGCTGGGAGTTTCTGCTGTGGATGGATCTTGCCAACTATGGAGGCGTTAAAGGCAAGCTACCTGCCAGTATCCTGTATGGAGAGGTATGTCACACCAGGCACCTGACATCATGAATGGAAGCCAATGCATGTATCTGTAGCAGAATACTGTGCCTCTGAAGGATTCTCTGACCTAGTATGATTCCCTGTGGAGAAATAAGATTGCAATACCAATCTCGATCAGGAGGGGGCGACGCAAAAGAAAAGGCGAGGGAAGGATGAAGCCGAGGAAGGCAGCGAGGATGAGGAGGATGAAGAGGAGGCAGCTGGACGGGAGGACGAGGAAGATGGCGACAATGATGAGGTGGAGGACCTGATTGAGAGTAACTGGAACATCATGCAGTATCTCCCCCAGACCGCCTCCTGCCAAAAGTACTTCTTAATGATTGTCTCAGGTATTCTGTTTGTATAAATTAGAATCATGAACATCTTTCAGGATTGTTTTTTTTTTTTTTTAACCCCTGTCCTTGACCCCACTGTGATTTGTCCCCCTCAGCCTACATTGCAGCTGTCTATCACAGCATGCGGGAGGAGCTGCGACGCAATGCCCCTGGGACCACGCCCATTAAGAGGCGGGGTGGAAGCCAGGCCACCCAGCAGCCTGCAGGAGATGCCAATGCCCTTCCTGGTAAGCTGAAGTCAGGAATAAAATGCACTTTAACACTTGAAGAGTCTGGTAGCCATAGTATGGGTAATTTTTATGCTTTAGCTAAATTGATTTCTTAAATAAAAAAATGTCATGAATTCTCTGTATGTAAATTCTCTGTATGCTGCATATACTGTACATCGTAGAACACTATGCTTTTTAACTCTTTACTGTTGAGTTAAACATTCTGTGCTTTTTAGTAGCAAACTTGTGGCTTCACGTCTTTGGCAGTATCAAGATGTATGATTTTTCTGGAACATTTTTCTCTTTGACCCAAACAGGGATGATCACCTTCTCCCAGGAGTACGTGTCCAGCGAGCTGACCCAGAACTTTTTCACCATCACTCAGAAGATCCAGAAGAAGGTGACGGGCACCAGGAGCGTGACGCAACCCTCTGAGATGTTCCCCGTCCTGCCAGGATCCCACCTTCCCCTGAACAACCCTGCCCTGGAGTTCATCAAATACGTCTGCCAGGTGTGCACTGTGGCCCCATCCGTGCCAGGGCATTTCACCTGCTGTTATTGCAGCTGGTACCACCTTAACTGAATCTTGGCTAAATAGATGTGTCCTGTTTTGGAATTGTATTGGAGGATATCATTATGGGATGCATTTCCTTGCTCTGTGGTTTGGAATTGTATTGGAGGATGTCATTATGGGATGGATTTCCATGCTCTGTGGTTGAAATGGCTCCCCCCCTTTCCCAGGTCCTCTCCCTGGATGCTAACATTATCAATCAGGTGAACAAGCTGAAGCGAGACCTGCTGCGGCTGGTGGACGTAGGCGAGTTCTCGGAGGACGCCCAGTTCCGTGACCCCTGCCACTCCTACATCCTGCCTGAGGTCATCTGCCGCCACTGCAACTTCTGCCGGGACCTGGACCTCTGCAAGGACCCTTCTGTCATGCAGGTCAGGCACCTGCTACTGTCTCCTGTCAGATGATACTGTGCTCCTCTTCCCCCTTCCTGAGGTTCTCCTTTATAGATAAAGATAGTTGAACTGCAATAGCAGTGGGCTTTGTGTTTAGATGCGACATGATGTTCTGTCTAGGCCCTGATCGGAGTTACTTTGCCTAATTTGCTTCTTTGCAAAGGCACCTGTATGGATAACATGTAATGTGAGGGAAGAAATTCAGCACTTTAAGACAAATCCCAATTCAGCACCTAATTAGCAACAATTTGACACCAAAAGACACTGACCAGCGGAGGATGATATGTCCAGTTTGAGCTCCAAATAATACCAATTAATACAATGTTTCAAAAGTTTATTTCAGATTTTCTTTAGTGTGTCAAAAAAATACCTGTACTGGAAAAATCTGTAAGTGGTTGTATGAGTAGTATTAAAAAAATAAACCATGTAGGATCTCGGGCAGGGGTTGGCTGCATAAGCATGTGGAACACAGGGTGGTAAATGTAATGTATTCGATAAGTCGTTGAAAGCCTAACTGCAGGCAGAAGATGTGTACAGTATGTATGTTCTGATATCTTTCTCACTCCGCTACTCTGTCCCCAGGACGGCTCCGTGCTGCCCCAGTGGTTCTGCTCCAACTGCCAGGCCCAGTACGAGACAGAGACCATCGAGATGTCACTGGTGGAGGCGCTGCAGAAGAAGCTCATGACCTATACCCTGCAAGACCTGGTGAGTCTGAGCCAGGGATGCATATGCTTCTGACACTGATGCCAAAGCCATGCTGCTACACTGCCCAGTGATGACTTGACACAATCAAGGGCATGTATCACTGTGGTGAGCCTAAGTGCTGGATTCAGCTCTTCAGTTTAATGGAGTGCTTTATTGTCTTCATCTCACCTCTGCACTTGTATTCCATTTCGCAGCTTCATTTACACAAACCACTCCCTTGGAAAATCGCCTCACAAATGTGTAACTTAATTTTAGGTGTGCGCTAAGTGCAAAGGGGTGAAGGAAGCCAACATGCCAATCTACTGCAGCTGTGCGGGCGATTTCACCCTCACCTTCTCCACCAAGGTTAGTTGTACAGACCCAGACTTCATGAGTACTGGATTTGGGCTGTATTGTGGCAGTATTCCTTCTGTGTGTAACTGCAATAATGAAGTGAATAATGCAGTGGCAGTCACGTTTTTTGTGAAATCAATGGAAATGATATAATCATACCTTCATTAAGAGATCCAAATTAAAGTAATGCTACACATACAACATGCAGCTGGACCAGTTTACTCTGAAAAGACGTTAAGCCACGTAGAGACAAAGGACTGTTTGTGTGGATGTGACATGGCCCTGGAGCCCTGCGCTTATATATGTTTCAGTCACAACTGACCTCTTTCTGCTTCCCTCCAGAGTCTCTCCGAGCAGATCCAAGTGTTCCAGAACATCGCTGCCCACTATAACATGAGCTTCCTGCAGGAGACCATTGAATGGCTGCTGCACATGACCCCAGCGCTGGGCAGAACAGCATAGAACTTGTAGCTTCATCAGAGCACTGTGGACCTCTGCTGCAGGGATATACTTACTACCTGCCCATGTGAGCAGGAATGCTTGTACATTACTGGGACAACCTGGACTAGGGACTGCCCAATTTTATGAAACCCACTGCACACTTCAAGTTGATTCTAAAATCTGCATTGCTAATATTTCATTTCTGTTTCAGGTTTAACAACAAGTACTTTTGGACAAAAATGGTACTTGTGTATCATTTTGCTGGTTTTATAAGAATCACTTTTGTGGAGCTTTTTTTGTGGAACTTCGTAAACTAGAATACGAAATGTTTTTAATTGCAAAAGACTGGATGTCAATTAGGATAGCATCCAGATTGATTGCTGATCAGTCAGTGCAGTCTTAATTACACAAGACTTGTTGCTGGTTTATCTGTGGCCTAGAAAAAATGGGATCATGGGATCCATACAAAACCGTGTATTATACAATAGTGTGGAGTTTGGGGGCAGGATTTGTATGCCAATCTAGATGGTAGAAACCCATCTGGAAGTTGATCAGAAAGCATAGAAAAGTGACAATGGTGGAAAAGTTGTGTGTTGTCTGTATTTATGTTTGTATTAAAAGCCTCAATAAATATATTTGTACATGAGAATATAGTGTAATGTAGTGAATACAGATTGATTGTTTTATTCAGGGCTAGTATTTCCACCACACTGAGGTTATTTCAATGCTTAAAGAGATACTCTGGTCAAAATCTGTCATTTCGTATATTGTGTGTTAATGTATAAAATGTTATAAAAATGACCGAAAATGATACCATAGCTAGGAAGTCACCTGTAGAAAAAATATGCTGAATCTGAAAAATTAGCATATCTATCAATAAAGTGCATATCTGTGCTGTCAGAGGTAGAAGAATAGTAGTAGTAGAACAGTATAAAGCAATATCGCTACCTGTTTTGCAGTTTTCAGTTGTGAGAAACCTACATGGAGAGAAGACTGATTTCTAAAGATAACTTCCTGTTAACTTCCATTGCCTTTAACGGTTCACATCTGCCTTTGTTCCAGTCATGTCATTGGCACTAGAAACATCATTTTCAGTCTTTATATCTAAAGTAAATATATATTACACTAAATATCATAAATATACATTTTGATCCTTCTCTTAAAAGCAGAAGCTACAGATGAGTAGTAAATGCTCCAGTGGCATTGCTTTGTTCGTTCATTTTCTTCAATGGCTGAACAATAATTAGTTTACTATTTGCGCTAATCATCTCACTCATTCATATTTGCCATGCTCCATGTCTATAGTGCTAAGCAGACTGAACTGAGCACAGATGAGGTCATGGCCTCCATCAGTCATTATTTGCTTGGATTAAGTTCACTTTCTTTGCATGTTTGGGCTAATGTGGATACTGACACCCCCGCAGCTGTAGAAATAGCCTCGAGACAGCTGTTTTTATTTAGTGTTTCAACTGGTTTAGTCCAGACCAGATCTGTGTCATCCCACTTCAGAATAGCATTTCTGTTTTTGTTTTGAATCTATTTACTCTACCTCAAAGACATTGATAGTTGTATTGAAATGTTCACTGTATTTTCTGCCTGAACACATTTTCTTCCAGTGTCACAAATGTTTGTATGGCCTATGACCACACAGGATGCAAGAGTGCTCATGTATTCATTTGGTTGCCTACGTCTGTATATCCATTGTAAAATTTACTGTAAATGTTCATTAAAGAGCATTTTCAGTTATGAGTTTCCAGCAAATGGACCAGCAATGATGGGAAACATTCACCACTGCGGTATACCTGTGATGGTCATTTATTGTGGTCACTTTCGCCAAACAGTTTTGCAGAATATGTACAATTTACAGATAAGGGCTGAAACATTGCGAACATGACCACAGTACACTCCCCCTTGCTGCATTATCATCATGGGCTACCCACAGGATATATTCGATCAAATGGCCACTTAAATTCGGTTGCTGATGGGTCTCTCCCTGCCCAGTAATGAAATTTCTGTCCAGGCGCTCGGTTACAATCAAATTGTTTCGCATCAGGTTTCCTCAACCTGAAGCAATTTGATTTTGCTTGCTCACACAAGGAAGGTTTTTTTTTCCCCCAAAGAATTGAATTCTGCTAAAATGATATGAGACAGAGCTTATCATTTTCTTTCTTTCCAGCTTTATGTTTGTCTATGTCTGGACATTTTTTTGCCTGCTATGCTTTTTGGCCAGGATGTATTGACTTTTTTACTTTTTGTTCCTCTCGTAAACCTCCGCTTGCTTATTTTTGGATATTTACTGTATATGGTAATGCTACCCCTCAAAGTGAAGTGTTTGGTTAATGTGGTACGTGATGAATGTTGTCTTCACTGACAAATGATATTACTTCATTGACACTACTTTGCTTATGGAAAACGAGGAAGACATTCACATATAGTGTCTGCAGTGTGTGACTGCTTGGGATGATTTGTCTATTTGTCAATATTGGTCCATTCCAAAAGCATATCTTGAAATCAGTAAAATTGTATCATGGTCACAAAAAAATATCCATTAGACCTCAGACAAAGGCATTTTTACAATCGATGTGTAGCTTTTAATCACTTTCAGATGAGAAAGGTTGGATTCACACTTCCCAGCAATCTTGTTATGGAAGTCCATTTTGTGGGAAATGTCCTCATTGGATTAGCTTTGTCTGAGTGAGCAGCTCTCCACTGGGACTCATTGCCTTTTCTTCTGTGTGCTCCAGTACTACCACCTTTACTGGCGCAACATATATGAGAATGCAGGGCATTTATGGAGCCAACACTGTCTGATGGTGAACATTCTCCTAAAATGGAACACAAGACCCTGCCCACTACAAACGAGCTTTTATTTCACCCTTTTGGCCAGTGTTAAGCAAATATTGAAAATGACACCATTTAGCCCATAACTTGTAACAAAACCATACAGTATAAGTGAAGCTTTTTTTATAGTGAAATTTAAATGACATTAACTTTAACTTGGGGCTAAGAAATACAGGTGAAAGTATATACTGCAATATTCCGAAAGAATCTGTGTGTCTTCTATATAATGCAAATTATTACAACAAGTGTTTCAAGTCTATACAAAAAAAGCATACTTCCAAACTTAATACTGTAGGTATGTAGCAAGATGTGCAGTCTGCATGGAAAATATTTTTTCTTAAAAAGTAGCAGAATTCATAATTTCTAGTGTCAAAATAACTGAGAAAAAAGTGCACTCTTACAATGATTATTGAAGTACTGTAGAACATATAGCCATAGTGCACAAAGGTATGGTCTACTGTTTTGAAATGTGCTTTTCATTAGGAGTATCTTAGGTGGGTTCTTAGGGCTTTCCTGAGATTAACTGTGAGAATGAGGATCATATAAAATTCAAGTGGCTTAACAGTGCAGGAAAATGTTAAATTCATTTATATTTTCTGCAACTAGGTTAATGGTTTTAAGGGTATCTCCTGCCACTCAACAACCATAGAATGCTGCTTAAAGGGGAGTTATCTGCAATGAGCGCGCAAAGGGTCTCTGGAGTTTCTTTGGCATCTGATATCCTTTTTGTTCTGTACAGAAGGTGGCCCCTCTGAGGCACCATTTGCCTCCAAGAGTACCATATCAAATGGTCCCCATGTCTGTAATGCCCACTTGCGAGAAATTACACCCTACCGCCGTCTCTAGTCATAAACACATTGCTATCCGTGTACTGAAGTGCTGTGCCTCTAGAGTCCGAGCGCTGCAGAGCATCAGAGTGCCACACCCTCAGAGAGATCAGAGTGATTGGATCCATAAGGTGTGATGGTGAGTCCAGTTGTTGTCATCGGAATAGAAGACACAGCATCTTCCGTAGAAACCTGCAGTACAATAAAAACAGCAATAAAATGCATTTTCCTGTGATAATGTATTCATGGAGAACAGTATCTCAACTGTAAAAGCAATACAGATGGATGAAACTGTAGTGGATGTTTCTCAGGATTATCCTGCTTTCTTCCAGCTTCTTTGAAATGAATGAGGTGCCCTAGGACATTTGTTCCCATATATGTTGTACCCCTAGGAATATTTTTGGGTGTTAATGTAAGAAATTGTATGATAGTGGATTTTCTTCAACACTAGGGGTGGAGTGTATCTATATTTGTCATGGAGCTCAGAGTTTTATAATGAATTTTACTCCCATGGGTGAAGTTCACTTAGAAGAATACAGTTGTATGCTACAATTCAAATCCTTCAAATGAAATGGATGTATTGTGATTTCACACTGTGCTTCTTAGTCAAGTTAGTTACCAGGATAGATGTGATGGTTGGACTATGCTGAATCTTTGTAGATCAGGACATCAGGACAGTTAGGAGCACAAAGCAAAGACTGTGTATTATAACTATCAGATAAAGAACCAATTAGCGGTAGGAAAAAAATACTCCCAAAAACAAAGACTTGGGTGTTTCGCATATCAGTATCTGGTGGCAAAAAACAAATGCTCGTAGGTAATTCAAGAAGTTTATCTTACCTCATCAAACTTCTTCTGACTGTAGACCTCGTTCTTGTCAATGAAAGTTAGCAGTACCCAATCGCAGATAATGGAGCACTAAAGATTAACACATGGAAATAAGGGATGATAGCATTGCTATAGCATGTGGGAATGGGTTTTTAGCAAATAGCAACTATTTGTAAAGCCACTGTGAATGTAGCAATCCATTACACCCCACTATACACCCACATAATATAAAATGCAATTGACTCAACACTTACAATTCCAACTGATGTCATGGCTGTCACCATGTTGATAATAGTAGGAATGAGAGTGAATTTGCCAGCCTATAAAGAATCACAATTCAAATCATATATTGCATTATTTATTTAACAGTTGCTCTTATCCAAAACAGCTTATATCATCCACTTAATAGAGCTAGATGTTTACTAAAAATATGGGCTATGTATCATTTTCAGTGGTACAACAGCAATACCTCACCAGGGAATCAAATCAAGTACTGCACCTTAACACTATACCACACTGCTGCCCATAATCTGTACAAGTTTTCTATTTAAAATAAAAATGAAATAAACCAAACTGCTGTGGAACCTGTCATCTGCAAATCTTGCCTTTCACACCAGTGTTCAGTTGTCTTGCAAGTCCTGCTTTAAGGATGTTAATTCCTTAATAGAAATGTTAGAGAGGAAGAGCTGCTTACATGCCCATGGACAATGACATCCAGGCGAATCCCATAGGCTTTGATAAGGGTTCGGAATTCCTTGCCATCCCTGTGGTAATACTTGGCAAACCTGGGAAGCGGTTTCCAGGCATAATGGACACCCGGAAAGAGGAAAAGGAAGCACAAACAAACTGTTTTCCTACGGTGCAGATCAGAATGAGCAGACACTCTCCGATGATGGGGGCCCCGTGACCTGGATTAACCCCTCACCGGGTAGCACTATGGCACAGGTAAGCTCACCTGAAGTCATATCCAGGCAAAGGTGAGTTCTTGTTGAGGTTCAGCCGGCGGAATGAATAGGTAGGGATGCAGTCATAGGGATCCAGGTCGAAGTCACATTTCCAGTTAATGAAGACCCCGATAACTCCTCCCTGGCAGGGCACCACACAGACATATTTTAAGATAGGATTTTAGTCTTGTTGTCACTGAGATTAATATAAAATGCATCAGTTTAGTTGTTTGAAATTTTGTGAGGTGACTCCTGGTGTAATCAGAAATTCTAGTGCTGTGTAGATTGAGGTAATTTTTCAACCTTGACAGATACTGCTGTTTGATTTGGGTTTATAATTTTCCATAGCCACTGAGTTAAAATTTTAATATAACACATTACATAGACAGATACCCTGCATAAATTATGTCACAATAGTGAGGATACCGATGACACTGTTGCTGGAGGGATGACTCACTGTTTTGCATAACTCTTTGAAATTCTCCCTGGCCTGCTGTGCGATATAGCCCAGCCGGAAGACGGGGCAGTAGGGGTCTGTTACTTCATTGTACGTACAATGGCGCAGATATCTCATACTTTTAGGTTTGATGTTAGATCTGCAGAGATTTCAGACAAAAACGTACATCAATTCCACATCTGAGCTTTTGAGTGCCACGTACACAGACATTCTTTCTTCTGAACTTTCTCACATACACACAACCATAGAGGTAGTCAAACACTTACTAACAGTATCAGCATTTATTAATGTTCTGAACTTTAATTCACTGTTTTGCAGAGCAAGAAAATTAATAAATAGTTTCGTCCTAAAGAAAACTCTACTTACCCCTTATAAATGACAATGTTACATTCATCAGATATCAAGTAATGCTAAAAAGTATTGGATGGCCTAAAATGCAATGTCTGGGTGAATGAGTGAGTCTGCTTTTGGATGGCCACTGCAATAAATTGACATGTAATAACGGATTAAATAATGGTTGACGAAAGGGACCTTAATATAAAGTCTGGCAAACTGCTAAAATGCTCCTAAAGTTATATATGAAAATAAAATTCAGAGAAAGACAAGCCACACTGAGGAAGATTGTAGACTTTTCCCTGTGAAGGTGTTCTTAATTTCTTCTCCAAGAGGTGTATTTTAATGGTTGAATGTACTACATATTTATAAATCAGCCTTGTGAGGGCTATTAGCCTGCTGTGTGGACTGGGTTGGTACAAACACTAAAATTACAGTTGCTAAGCAGACAATATTATCCAGAGTGACCTACATTTTTTATATGTTACCCATTTATACAGCTGGATGTTTTCTGAGGCAATTCAGGTTAAACCCTTTTCCCAAGGGTACAATAACAGGGGCCTCTCCGGGGAATTGAACCAGCAACCTTCCGGTTTACCGACCTTCCTTAACACTACACCACACTACTGCTATAAACCCAACTAAAACCCCTCTGAGACTCAGAAAATTAGTTTCAGACCTCAGACCTGATCAGGCACACACATTCAATTGCTGCTGCAGGGTAAATGAAAAACAGTAGTAACAGTAACCCTTAGAAACAGCTCAAGAGGCCCTTGAAGTCCTCCTCTGTATAAAATGCTTCCTTGTGAGGGGGTTTTCTTACCTTAGAACTTTGAATTTGGAAAAGTGAATTGTGTTCTTGATGAAGACTGTAAAGTTTATGGCCTCCTGCAGCGCTGGCTCACTGTGGACGAGACAGGGATAAATCTTGCAGGCATAGCAAATCAATAAGAAGAGGATATTTATACAGGCTCCTCAATGTGTAGCTCCAGGTATGGTTCATCTGTTCTCCATTTGAAATGGTACTGGTTCGGATGAAAGTGTTGACTGAGAATGGTTTAATGTACGGGTGCTTCAGTACATTCCTGGGACGTACCTGACAGCTGCAAAGCTCTCAATTGGACACCACGTCATGATCTCACAGGTCTTGAAGGTGTGGTTGTAATAGGGCACACAGCGTCCTGTTCTCCTTCCTACAGAAAACGCATGCATGACATCATCAGACCTGGATGGCTTGTAAAACAAATGCATAGTCTATTGTGCCATTTATATGGTTTGCGTTACAATAGTTTTGAATTTGTTTTGATGATATTTTTTCTCAACAAAATTGCTTATTTTTTGATCACGATTTTACATATTGCATACTTTATACAATTTATACAAGTGACTTTTTAAATGATTTGTTGAATTGTGGTGTGGTGATCCAACACCACATTCTTTTCACTTCCAGTTATACTGTGAATGTGAATCTTTCAATATGTTAATGTGATGCAATGCCCTTACCATTGCCAGCAAAGTCGACATCTCCTTCAACGCAATCGGAATGTTTGGTGCAGCTGGCATTGGGGACGGAATAATGCTGATAAAAGAGGGGAATAAAGTTCAGTTCCATATAATTTGGACAGCGGAATTCTTCTGAATCCGTAAAAATGTTACATGTAAAGATGCGTTGAGCTGCCCTTCAATAATTTTACTCAACAAGTTCTCCTATTTACTCAACAAGTTCTCCTATTTACCCTTTTAAATTATGACCTCAATCTGTGTCTTTGTGGTATTCTTCAGGACAAGATGTTCTCATGTGCAGTAAGGACCAGTCTCCCAGTCTTAATCCAAGAAGACCACACCATTTGCAGTTTGCCCTAGCTATGTCCTTAACCACATAATTCAGTGGGGTGCCTCAGCTGAACATTTTTAATGTTTTCAGCTCTACATAGGTCAGTGCTAGTGATAGTCGTTGCCTCAGCAGAACCAGGGCTGTCCCCACTGGTGTGGATGGATGTGTGGGTGTGATGTTCTGTCAACCCCAGGGTGGGGCCCTCACCTCTGCACACACCCCCAGTGTTTGATTATGCGTGACCTCTCTGCGTAATATGACGCTGATGACATCACCACCCTAGGGTTTAAGGGAAAAAGAGGGAGCTAATTTTTGCAAGCTTACCAGCAATTCCATTCCTCAAAATAATTGCCGTGTGTCAAGATGTAACGCCATTAATGTAAGTCAAACCAAAGGCCCTACTTGAAAGCAGTGTATTACCTCAGTACAGTATACAGTTTCTTCTATTTGTGACAGTCAGCATTATCATAATGTTTTGTATTTTTTGTGTCTTTGAAGCATAAAGCATAACTTTAAAATCTGGACCTAGTAAAAATAGTGTTTCCAGTGTAATTCCTTTCAATAATGTGTTAAACATTGTGAGTGTATTGACTGAAACCACTTATATAGCAGTCGCTCTGGATAAGAGTGTCTGCTAAATGACGTAATGTAATGAAAGTAATGTAATGAAGAAACAGAGCACTGTGCTCCAGGTCCTCTTCTCACCTCTGAGGGTCTGACATACTCCACCATGTCCAGCACGTTTTCTCCAAGCATGGCTGTGCCTCTCATCTGCGTGTGGACAGAGCTCTGTGGCCGTGTCTCGCTCTCCTGATAGGCCTTCTGACTGATGAAGACATACCTGTTAGGGGAAGTACACACGCAAAAAAAGATGTCACCAGTCCTGAAGTCCTCTCACCTACCAGTTTCAACCCATTCTCTTTGCACCCTTGGCTGGACCATGTGGGAAATGTTTTCTCTTAGCTTGATTGCAACAGTAACTATGTGCATCCTGGAGTTATGGCATTCACTTTATAAACTTTTAAGACAGCCTCAGTGATCTGTGTGCTGCACCATAGGGCTCCCAAATTGTTGCTGAGGCCTGAAGTGGTGATATACAACTCCCCAAATTCAAAAACTGTGTGGTGCACCAGCCTTGATGGCACTGACACTGCAATAGCCCATTCATGAAGGTTTGATACAAAAAATGAAAGGATAAATTAAGCAAAGAGCACAACATGGAATGAATGACGACTATTGTATTATTCTGTATTATGCTTTGGGGACTCTAGTATCTTAATATAACACATAAGGACTTCAACATTAAATGTGTTTACAGTTAGTCAGATTTTGTTGTTACTCGTTCAAATGCATTATGTTTCATTGTAGCCCGTGTAATCCTTGTCAATGTAATCAATTGTCAATCAATAGCACATTCAGTGTAATTAATAAAATGATTTAAATAGTATTTACAATTTGTTATTCATTGTTTGTATTGTATTTAAATTGTACTGTGCTGTATTGTATTATTTTACTAGTGGGTTTTTGTATGGTCTTGTGTATTTTAATAGAGTTGTCTTAAGTTTTCCAAGGTTAGCCACAATTTGTTTATATGAACAACAATTTGGTCAGTGCTAGAACTAGAAGTCAGAACTGAAATTCCATAACTAATGATAATATATATAATGGATATTTATAGATATGATTAATTCCAAGTAATTAACAAATCTATGCATGAATGTAGCCCTTGATACCTAAATCTTGTAAGTGGTCATCCTGGAGTCCAAGACAGTATATTCCAATTTTCTAAAAGATTTGTGACAGAGGTCTGAGCAGTCCATGACTTTATAAACCAATGCCCACATGCTTTACTGGAATTTTCTCAAAGCCATTTCTAACAACTTCACAATCTAATAGACCCCCCAGCTGCAATAAGACCATTAGAAAAATGCAACCATTTTAGGTCCAGTGTATTGGTTTCACATTACAGTCTGATGGTCTGTGCTAGCTGGTGAGACTCTGGCCATCTCCTCACTGTGGTAACAACAGTAGTACTTACGTCAGTATCATCATTAATTTTACATTAAACTCTTAAGATTGTAAGTGGAGTATGATAGTACAGATAATACAGTAATAACAGCTCTTATGTTATTAAAACATATCCTGCCTGCTCACTTTGGTTTTTAATTTTCAGACCACAGACAGAACAAGTTTTCATACTCTAAAAATGAGTCTATTGTGTGTTTTTCAGAAATTATTTACATAATTTGTGATTATTCTATGTGGTTATGTTTGACATCTGAATCACAGAAATCCTTTTATTTAGCACTGAACAGGTAAATGTACTGAATGATTTGTATAAACATCTTAAATTCATAGACAATTGTGTTAGAAAAACATTTTTTTTTCCAGATGCAGTGTGATGTTGAACATCAAATCATATGGCTTTTCATAACTGTGTATGTTCCTCATCCAAATCTGCATGAAAAGATTAGATAAGAGGGTAAACTTGACTCAATGTAGAGCATAAAAAGAAAGCTTACCATATGAAATAAGTGATCACGAGAAACTGCACTCCTCTGTAGATGATTCCAAGAGTTCTGTTTTTAACCACTATAATCTTTGGGGTTTCATAGTCGCAGAAGCCAAGGATACAATCATTGAAGAGATCTTGGAATCCCATGGTGTTTTTTACTTTTTCTCCTCCCCCCTTTTTGGTCCTTTCTTCTGTGAGAGGTGCTTCTCCGATGGTCTGCTGATGCTCTCAGTCTCCTCCTAAGTCATGGTTCACTCACACTGGGCGAGTGTCTCCTCTGTCTCTGCCCTCTGCTCTCTGATCTGTCAGCTGATATTTGCATATTGGTAGACCTCCCTCTGCTGTGTCATACTGTGATGTCAAGCCAGGGTTAGATGAGGGGTCCATCAGTGTAATATAATCTTATGAGTAGTTCAGTTAAGTAGTTTCAATCAACTGTTTAGTCCTGATGTGTCAGTGCATTCCTCAGAGGACCCTGTTTACATCCACCAGCTAACATTACTGCTCATTTTATATATTGTAGTCCTCAAAACTGCATTAGAAAGGTTAGAGTCTACATTGAAGAGGACTGTGTGGCAGTTTTACTACTATTATTCCACAAGCAGACACTAATTATCTCTGTTCCGGTGTGGTTTGGATTGTTCTTCCACCCACTAATTACTGTTTATTGCTGAACAATATGGCTTCACTTGTGGCCAGCTGATAGCCCATTAATATTTCAGTGTGCAACATGATTGTCAAGACATCTGGAACTCATAACAGTAATGCAGTGTGTTTATTCAAACATAACATTGCCATTTGTGAACCGTCCCTGGTACGTTACATTAAGACAAAGAGGCTTGATACAGCATACCAATGCAAAAAATACTTCCTGTAATGACTTGAGCGAGATACTCATCTCTAAACAGGAATTACATCATTTGTCCCTGTAAGAGTCTTTCCGTCTCCTAGGCAGAACGTGTTGTACACTTATAAGATTATTTTTGGGCTGACGTTTCACTAAAATACATCAGTGAAGTCCCCCAAGTACCCCGTTAAAACAATCGATAAAGACTATTTTTGCACAACTCATTAGCACCATCCCTGGTGAAAACATGTAGCTGCAATACTACAATGCAGTATTTACGGATTTCCGAATTTAAATAAGCTTGTTTGTTGTGTTGATTTAAACGGTATAATTAAGGAAAATGTTGTTAGCACATATTTCTAGTCGTTTTGTGGTACAAACTCCTACATGAAACTTTACCTCAGAGTTTTGATTTATAATCAGGCGCATACACGGTCGGTCTACTCCTGCTTGGGTCCTATGAGCAGTGTCTAACACGTGCGTCAGTCTGTGATCAGCGGTGGCAGGGAACGGGCTCGCTTGCTGTTTTCGTGTGGTCTTGTGAAAATATCTTTGATCTGAACGTAATTGGTGCACAATGGGAGGTCTTCAGAAGAAGAAGGTAAATGAAAAACGTATATGTTTGAAAACATACGGAGACAAACATTGTAGAGTTATAAAAAGATAGTTTGGCCTATCGTCTGACACAGGCACAGGCTACTTCACGTCAGCTAGTCAGCAATGTTTCTAGCTGACTAAAGGTAGCATTCAGGCTACTAAAATACAAGTGTGGCACGTTAGATGGAATTCTGTTTCTGTTTGCATGGACTTGAAATTTACAACATATGTCAGCTGACGACACGTGCGCCGTGTATTTGTTTCACATAAGGGTTGACATGTCGTGATGATGCGTGTGAGGTCTCTGGAGCAGCCACGTATCTGCCATTCTCCTATAGCTCAACTAAAGTGGGAACTGCATTATTTCACCCCAAGCTGTTTATCTTGCTGTTTGTCTGACTAATAACTGACTAGTTGACATTATTCGCTGCAGTAACGATAGCTCGATGGCTCGTAGAACGCTAGGTTGCTAATAATTAGTCCTGATGGTAAGATAGTGCACGACTAATATAATTTTGTTTTGTCAGTGTGTTTATATGGGTGGTAAAGAAGGCTTTTCTACTATGAAAGCCATAGATTGGTGTTCCTTGCTCTTCAACCTATCCAGCTTGTATTATTTTTTCTTACCACAGTATGAGAGGGGAGCCGCTACCAACTACATCACCAGGAATAAAGCTCGCAAGAAGCTTCAGCTGAGTTTAGCCGATTTCAGGTAAGAACGACCTTTTCCTCACGGTTATGTATATGTTAATGTTCTGCGAGTGTACTGAAGCCGACTCCTCTCTGTGGAGGAAATGTGAGTCTCTTTATGAAAGAATTGAAATTATGCTAAAAATATTTGGGTCATATTCAATCCAGTACCGTACAGGACAATTTCTGACATTGTTGCATTGTCAGACTGCCAGAAAGGGGTCCGGGGGTTAAAAAGCAGCTACCTTTGGTGCTTTTTGTTGCTCAGTGCCTTAGGTCAGTTTTTGTGATGCTTCTATGGTAAAGCTGAGCATTATGTGTTTCTGTTTACAGGCGTCTCTGCATTCTGAAAGGCATTTACCCCCATGAACCCAAACACAAAAAGAAAGTCAACAAGGGCTCCACCGCCCCTCGCACGTTCTACCTGCTTAAAGACATCCGATTCCTCCTCCATGAGCCCATTGTTGGGAAGTTCAGAGAATACAAGGTACGGCAACATTTCCTTTGCTCTCACTGTCTGTTTGGATGTGATTAATCAGGGTTATAGAACTGACCGGGTGTTACTTTTGGAGTCTGATAGAGGCATTTTGTGGCCACAGTCATACAACTGAACAGCAAAAGACATAAAATGCGATGCCTGTTTTTTTTATCGTAAACCTTATGTCTAAGTCATAGCATGTGGTTTAAGGGTTATGTCCTCTCTTTCTCAATAATACTAAGGATTCCTCCCTTTTGACCTGAGCCATGAATTAGAGGGGGCACCATTTCATTATAGTTGAAAATTGCTGCCTTATGCTGAATGTAGTGAGCTGTCCATCCTTTGCCAGACCAGGATGACATTATGATTATTTTTCTCTGGCCAATAGCTGGCCAAGCGCAAGCTTTTCATGTTGTAACCCACAGAATGTACACTTAATAAAACAAAAGAATATGTGTGTAGTAGTTTTTCAAGCAAGAATGAAGAAGCGTTAGTAATTGGAGGGAAAGTGTCAGAACTTTCAGTTTGGCTCATTACTGTTCATAAAACTGTATTTTTTGCAACAGTCTGCTCATCTTAATCTAATGAAGTGTGTTTTAGTATGAGTGCCACAAGGCATGGTGAGAGGAGCATGGACCAGCGGTCCTTGTGTTTTGCGCTAGTGGTGTGGCTGTCATCTTTGGGCAGGGCACAAAAGGCTACAAACCAGAACTGTGGTGTGAAAATGTGGATAGACCCACGGTGAGAGTGAAAGGGGGAATTTCTGCCCTGTCTGTGGTAGGTGTTTGTGCGCAAACTACGGAAAGCCTATGGGAAGGCGGAATGGACATCTGTCCAGAGACTGAAGGAAAACAAGCCAGGGTACAAGCTGGACCACATCGTCAAGGAGAGGTAACGCATCATGCACAATCACCATTAAACAGCTAGAGGGAGTCCTTCTATCATACTTCCTGCCACCTGCCCACTTTCTCTCTGCCTCTGTAATATTAACTGTCCAGTATTGATAAGAATCATGTTTGACTGCAGGTCAGTACAGATATCAATTGATGTATACACTGCATTGTTTAAAATGTTAGTCTGTGTATTTTATTATTGTTCTAATGGAAATGCATGTTTTTGTATCAACTCAAATATAATGTTTGTGCACTTGGCATGAATCCAACCCTGAGTCCTCTCCACTTGTATCTGTGTGGTTGGCAGGTACCCGACATTCATTGATGCCCTCCGTGACATCGATGACGCCCTCTCCATGTGCTTCTTGTTCTCTACCTTCGCCCGCACGGGGAAGTGCCACGTTCAGACGATCCAGCTGTGTCGCCGCCTGTCTGTGGAGTGGATGAACTACATCGTCACATCTCGCTCGCTGAGGAAGGTAATGGCAGGCATACAGTCTTAGGGGTTACAAAGGTATTGGATCTTTTCCTTTACCCTGAGCATTTAGACCATCCACTGTGGACCTTAAAATAAGAAGGCAGGTGCTCATGAATATGTATAAGCATGGGCAACTAGTCATTCACAGCCACATTATGCTCCAGTCCTGCCTGCTCTTAAGAGTAGCCAGCACCAGAGCTCTTAAATAGTGACCAAAACATATAGCAAGAAAGAATGTGGAAGCCACTGATTTCTGTCTCTGATAGGGACAGTGTGTGTGAGAGAGAGACAGCTAATCAGCAGAGAGGCCATTATCTATCAACAATGTGTACTTTCTGTACTTTGTACTGTCTGTAGAGTGTTTATACATATAGCATATGCCTTTTTCCTAAGTAAATGTTGATAGTAAATATTTCTAATAATCCTTTAGCAAGTGGCTTCAGGACTCAGTATGGCTGATTCCTGAAGCCACATGTAGGGAAAAGCCACATGCACACTTAACTCTCTTTCCTTGCCAGGTTTTCCTGTCCATCAAGGGAATTTACTACCAAGCAGAAGTCTTTGGACAACCAATTACTTGGCTGGTACCCTATCAGTTTGCCCACAATGTAAGTGCAGAGCAACATGCTTTCCCTTCATAAAAGGGATCACATTCATAAAAACTAAATTTGTACTGTAATGGAGTGTTCACTGATCCTGAATAGGCGTCTTTGAACGTTTTTTTTTTTTTTTTGCATAGAGCAATGTCACAAAAATGTTTTTGCAGGTAGCTTGAAAGTCACATCAAATTCCTCTGAGAATAGGCATTTTAACTGGCCTTAAGCAGTCAATGCTTTCAGTGTCAGGCTTTCCTGTGGGTAGCCGTATGACTCAACGTCAATCGCCATCCCCTCCATCTCACTGGAGAGCAGATCGAACTGATTTCAGATGCCTATCTTGACTTAAACAAAAGTATACACATCGCTTGTTTGCTGAAGATACGGTATTGACTTGGTAGTAGTGAGACACTCATGTTTGAAGTCAAGTTCATTGGTTACTGTTTAAATAGTTAACATATTTTAGCTAAAGGATCATTGTTTTGTCACTTGCTCTTAAAGTGCATTTGGGGCATTTTTTTAGACACCTCCTATTCGAGCTCATCATTCATATTATACATCCACACAGCACAAAAGTAGTCACAAAGCACTAAACATAGTGTGTTTAATGATTCCCTGGCCCTAGGAAAAGATAGCGTTTGTTTGGACGTACTGAGCTGGCATCAGGTAGAAAGCCTTAACAAGGCTGAAAAATCAGTTCTCACCATATCCTATGGCACTATGGCACCTAAAGCACTTTCTGCAGTACCCCACATAGCTCTGGATATTGCAGAGCTATGCGTTCTTGGCAAGATCAGTCCTGGCAGACATATTTGGCACCTGTTCTTGTGCTATCTCTGTGGATTTGTACCTAATGATTTTAACAAGATTCAAAGGTGGGTCTGTCACAGGAACATGACTGTCAACTTTGTTAGTGAATCTCAGCGGTTCCCTTTTCCTTCACAGCACCCGACTGATGTGGACTACAGAGTAATGGCCACCTTCACAGAGTTCTACACCACCCTACTGGGGTTTGTCAACTTCCGCCTCTACCAGTCCCTCAACCTCGTCTACCCCCCTAAGGTACCTCCTCAAGTTTCAGATCGAGTGTGGCCAGGCCAGTCGAGTGCCATCCACAGGTCATAAAGTCATATGGATGAAGTCACTTTGGTTTTCAGACCCAGTTGCCTCTATTTTATCTTTTTTTTTTTTTTTTTTTTGCTCTGATTGGGCTTTTACAGAAATTCAGCTTGTTTCCAAAGCTTGCTCCCCTTGTAATGGTGGAGTACAAAGAACAGATATTATCACTTGCCATACATACATTCACTCTAAATTAATCACACCATGACAGCAAAGCTCATGTATAGGTATATAAGACAGCTTCAGGATTGCAACCCATAGACACTAATCACATGCTGTTGCAGAATGGTGTTTTGAGAAGCTCATTTAACATTTAAATCCCACACACATTTCCAGTGTTTGGCATCATTTGAATATGTTAATGTTAGGGGGCTTGAATTGAAATATGTTTGAGATTGTTTGCGCAAATACTGTATGTTTAGTACAACATTTGCATATAGAGTCAGGGATGAGACAAAGCAAGCAGGTGGTATTGTGGGCATGCAAACTACTGCTCTGCTTGGGAGATGGGATGGGTTGGAGTTGTGAAAGGTGTGTGGTGGTGCCTGAATCTGGTGCCTGCTGAGGCCTTAGAGTCTCTGAACCTTTCCTAATGCCCCCCCCCCCCCCGACTCTAGCTGGACAGCAAGGCTGAGGTAGAGCTGAAGACCGAGGCTGAGGAGGACTACGCAATGGACTCCGAAAGCTATCTCGAGGTACTGCTCCTCTCCGCCTCCCTTTCACAAAGATAATGAAATACTGTATATCTGTTGTACGCACGGTCCAGAAGTCTCTGAGGTGGCCACAGAGTTCCATGTGCCCGTGTTGCTGATTTTCCCCCTTCCATGTGCCCGTGTTGCCCCTTTTCCCCTTCAGAAACTGGCAGCCCTGAGTGCGAGCCTGGCTCGTGTCATCTCCACAGCAGAGGAAGAGGAGGCCGAGCTGGACCAGTTCCCTGCAGAGGGGGTAAGGAGGCGAGATTGCATGGTGCCTGCAGAGTTTTGCCTCTCTGGAGTGTTGGGGAAATAGCCCATCAGCCAGTATTATTGTGCCCTGTGTCTCCTTCAAGATTCAAGACTTGAGATTTGCCTATTGTCTGTTTGTTTAAAAATGGAAAGTTGTCCATGGCTTCCAGCAGCTCAGTAATAAATACCAGACAAAAACAGCATTATCATGTGATGAAGTACATTAAATGCATACAGAGGTTAAAAGGAGGAGCTGTTATAAATACAGTGAATGATATATAAAGGAAATGCATGTTTGTAGTAATGGTGTTTACAGCACAAACAGCACAAACCCAAAGTGTGCCCAAAGACCGTGTTAATGCCATGCATCTATAATTTCTGAAGTCCCTCTCTTAATGGCATTGAGCTGGGTTACCTCTCTGGGGATGAAAGACTTATTAATGCAGCTCTTAACTCAGGGGACCCTAAGTCTGCAGCCTGAAGGGAATACCTCAAAGCCACATTGGAGAGGGTGAAGTGGGTTCTTCAGGATTTTGTTTGCCATCCTCCTGACTGACTTTAAATGATGGTTGGGTAGTTGAGTTTGCTTTTGTCTGGTTATTTAGCTCCCCTGACTCCAGTTACTCCAGTGACTCAATTACCCTGTTATATTGGTAATAGTATAATACACAAGTCCACTTCGAAGCAATATACAGGCTCTTACCAAGAACTGAGATTGTTTTAAAAGTGTGCTTGTATATATGTGTGTGTGTGTGTGTGTGTGTGTGTGTGTGTGTGTGTGTGTGTATGTATAATATAGTAAAAATTCTACTTGCTTGTTAAAACATTAGGTTTTGGGACTATAATGTTGGAAATCAAGGTATTCAAGCATCTAAAAATTTTTCAGTTAAGGTGAACATCAAGACATCTTAGGTCACGTTACCCAAAGTCATGAGAATATAGTGCAATTTCAGTAATGCAACATTCAGTTTTGATTAAAAGAATTATAGTTGGCAGCCCTTTCCCTCGGAGAATATAGATGAATGTACATATATCCACAACAATTTCAATAATATTTGTTTGGACCACTGGCCAAAATAGACTGAGGAGCAGATGTTACCAACAGAAGCAAGTTGTCGCGTTGCTCTACTTGTGTACAACCAAAACAGTGTTGAGCCCTTGTCTCACGGTGGTCTTTTCTTAGCTTGAGAAGAGTATCAACACCTCAGTGTTATTGCAATGTCAGGATTCCTGGAAATACTTTTTTCCACTGACTAAGAAATGAATAT
The DNA here is from genome assembly GCF_013368585.1 of Megalops cyprinoides. Lineage (NCBI taxonomy): Eukaryota > Metazoa > Chordata > Actinopteri > Elopiformes > Megalopidae > Megalops > Megalops cyprinoides. Next base: position 16,854,079 of record NC_050586.1, read on the forward strand.
GTTTCGTGCCTTTTTATGATTCCCTGGAATCAAAGCGTAGCTACCTGGTAATGTTATTACCTGGATATATTGTAGCTACCTACATAGTTCATGGAATTAAACTGTAAGCAATTTTCAGCATCTTTCAATATGTATTCTGTATTAAAATCAAAATCCCTTGTTGTTGTGGAAACCTGTTTTTATTTTATATCTTATTTTATTCTGTTTTGATGTCCTGGCTGTTTTATAGCATCTAAGTGGTTTTAGATCGTGGTTTTCAGACCATTTAAGTGGCATTATGCAAATGCATTGATAGTTACATTGACGATAATCTAGAAACAAATAACTGGACTGGTTATTATTTTGTCAGTGATGATGGTTGACAGCCACTGGTCGTTTTCCAGAGATAAGCCTGCACTGCCATCCGCGTTACCTTGTAAACATATATATAATGATTAAATGGACGATTTGGATAATAGGTCTGCAGCAAACAGGGAGATCAACGTTTTAACTGCCCCAAATGGTTAACGGTGTGAGAACATGTGTCAGACAAGGGAGAATGTCTCCATGGTTTCTGGGACAAGGTGTTAAAAACACAATGATGAAACTCTGGTATTTTCCTTGCAGCCTCTGCATGAACTACCTTTCAGTGTTTGTCTTTCTCTCTCTCTCTTTCTCCAGGAGGATGCAGAGGCACTGGAAGCCAGAGAGAAGCAGCAGAAAGAGCAGGAGGCTCAAAAGAGGCTTTTTGAAGGCCTCAAATTCTTCCTTAACAGAGAGGTGCCCAGAGAGCCAATGGCTTTCGTGCTCCGGTGAGTAATGTTCATCTCAAACCACAAATTTAACCGTATCATGTATAACACCAAACCAAAGTGAATCACTTTATTTATGGACCCGTACCTCCCAGCACTCAACGTTGGACCACACCTGTCAATAGAACTTCACCACATGTTGAACCCTGTCAGATGCTCACAGTTCGTCTAGAGCCTAGAGTCTGTTGTCTTGTGTATTTGTTTGGCACATGCGTTAAGAACATGTTTGTGTTCCCTGAAGGTGTTTTGGAGCTCAGGTGTCTTGGGACCAGTCCCTCTGCATTGGCGGTACATATGATGTCACAGATCAGACCATCACGCATCAAATTGTGGACAGACCCAACGTCGATCAGAAGTACATTAACAGGTGAGACCAAATCAGGTGCAATGTAATGAAGGCATAAAAGGCCATTTTGTTTCACCTTGCACCCACCATCACCTTGTTGTATTCTAGCATATATTCATGATATGTCACAGTCTAAATTCCTTGTTCAGTTGCTTTCATACAATGGATTCACATAAGAAGACAGAAATTTCTTGGAAGAAATGTTTTAAAAAAAAAAATTTTGTTGCTCAAACAGCAAATCTTGCTGTTTGGCCTCTAGAGTAAGAAAAAGGAGAAATCTTACAGAAAAGGAAAAAAATAGCCTGCAACCTTACTATTCATCAGATGCTATTGTTTTGTACAGAATAATTTAAATGTTGACATTAAAAATAGGTACAGCTCCATTGTGGAGAGACTGAGGTCCTTTATTATGGCAGGCTAATTTTTTAAAAGGATGCACTGTTCTCCTCTGCTGCCAGGACTGCCTTTATATGGTTCTTATTTTTAGAAATGGGTGTCAGTGACTGTAGCTGTCTCTCGTATCTGTGATTGACGCTGTGATACTTTCTGTGGTCTCCAGATTCATATTTGCAGATTTTCATTGGTAGCTCACTGTTACAGAAGTGTATTCTGTGACCAAAGTACAGTTGTGTTGAGTATACTGTGTTTGCTGGGTGTATGAGTTGCTTGGTAAATGTTTGGCAACAGGAACATTTACAGCAAGAAGGTTCACTCCCATGGGTTCCAGATTGAATCATGTTTCTGTCTTTAGGACCGATCTTTGTTGCAGCAATAGAAAACAGCTAGATTTTCAGGCAGAAGGCTGGCCGGCTAGGTAGCCGTGTCTACCTCTTAACCATTCACGGCACACACAAACATTTTTGTGCAAACATGAAGCCACACAGACTTTCCTAATGCCTCTGTGTCATTCCACTGCACCTGAAATTGTGTTTAGCCATGATATACATTAATGAAGTATAAATAAACACACAGCTGAAATGCTTATTGACTAGTCAACATACAAGACTGGAACTATCTGCATGTTCATCTACATTTTCAAAAATTCCTGGCTGCAGCTATTTTGGGGGTGGTTCTTTCTTTGAGTATAATTTTCAGAGAAAGTAAATAAAAGAGCATGTTCTGTTTTTTCCACTGGATATTTTGTAATCAGTGATCAGTTTTTAGCCTGGGTTGTCTCCCCACGACCTTGTGGTTACAGCAGTTCTTGCTCGACATCTCGTCTGTATTCTGTCCGGCAGTCCGGAAATGGGGCAGCTGCTTTTCCCTCACAGCTTAGTGCTTTCTGTGGTCCCTTCTTTGAGCCCAAACGTTCGGACAAAACCCCTTTTCAGACCCTCTGTCCCAGTTGCGCAGTTCAGCAGCACCCCCTCTTCCACAGCTTCCTGTGGTTGTGGCTGTAGTCATGGGTGGCATTGTTCTCCACCATTAACCCACTCCACTCAGCCAGCGTGTGACAGTCGCACTACGAAAAACATGAAAGCACTTTATAAAGTTGTCTTCAACATTGTGTTCATACTCTTTGGTGTTCTTAAAGCATTTATCCAAGTAGCTGTTATGTACATACATTTTGAAGCCCAGCTGGTCTAAAATCAGCTCCTGGTCAAATTACTTGGTTTGTTTCTTAACTCTCTGGGAGGTTAGTTGTTAACGCAAGTCAGGTGAATGTCAGATTCTCCATGAGTGAAACTGGTAACATTTTTGCACGTTAGATCTGGGTTTCAGGGGATTTTATCGCCCACATGTATTGTAAATCGCCCACAGCGGAGCAGCGAGCTGGAAACTGATGGTGTGGGTGACCCAGTCCTCCTCTCTTCCCACAGGTACTATGTGCAGCCACAATGGGTATTTGACTGTGTCAATGCCAAACTGCTCCTGCCTGTGGCAGACTACTTCCCTGGGGTGACCCTGCCCCCTCACTTGTCACCCTTCGTGGAGGAGAAGGACGGAGACTACGTGCCACCAGAGAAACTGAAGCTGATGGCTCTACAGCGAGGAGAAAAGCTTGGTAAGACTTGAAATGCTCCTTGTAGAGCTCTGTAATAATCGTGAATGCAAAGGATCAGACATTAAATGAGGAAGGTTTGAGCTCACCTCATAACCTTTCACTGTGGGGCCAAGAAAAGTGAAATATGGCAATTGTTTGACTGATGGCAGTGAGCAGTGTAATATGTGTGAAATTGACTTCCAGCTAGAGAAGAGGAGGAGGAAGATGAAGACAATGACGAGGAAGAGGAGGAGGAGGAAGATGAAGACAATGATGAGGAAGAGGAGGAGGAGGAAGATGAGGAAGGAGAGGAGGACATGGATGATGAAGAGTTGGCAGATGAGAAGAACCTGAAAAATATGGAGAAGCTGAAAGCTCAGGGCAAGGTGAGTGGTAACGTAGTTTAAAAACCTGCTGAAGAGATTGGTGACGTGGGGTCTGGAGCAAGGTGTGAAGTGTGGGGAAGAGAGCACTTATGCATAGTGTCTTTGCAGGCTCTTTCAGTGAAAGTGACCCCAGGAAAGGCGAAAATTGAGAACAAACTGCGCACGGAGCAGGAAGAGAAGGCGGAGGAGAAGCGCCTGGCTATCATGATGATGAAAAAGAAAGAGAAGTACCTTTACGACAAGATCATGTTTGGGAAGAAGAGGAAAGTCAGAGAGGTAAGTCTATGTTAGACTGATGGCTCAGGGATTAGAATCCCTTGGAGCTGGGGGACAGCAGGCCAGAGGGCTTTCTCGGTACTCCAGAACATCAGGAAACCCATCTCTGTGAGAATCTGTGGCGGTGCTAGGAACATGAGGGCTTGTTGTGTGTAGGATTCTGGGAATCTTGTACTGCAGGTTCACTTAAGGCGGGGATTTTTCCACAAAAAACACCTTGTAAAAATGCAGCTTCACATATGTGCAGAACAGTTGAAATTGCTAACGTGAATGCATTCATCAGACATTACTGCCCACCACAACTTCAGAATTGATCGCACCGTGATCTCTTGCCGCACTCATGCAGGGAAGCAGTGAAGCAAGTCATCCATCTGACATTAGCCCGCAGCCAGGAGTTATTTAACACCCTATGAATCTCTCTGGGGCAAAAAACTCCATGTTCTTACTCGCTTAGAAGGTGTCAGCAATCTGCCACATCTTGTGTTCGTAATCCAGCAACAGAAATTATTTGTATTTTTTGGAAGAACAAAAAGTACAATTTGCCTTATCAACTGTAAAAAAATAAGTACCTTGACAAAAATGTGTATTTGTCATTTTTAAATATTCTCCTCTTTGGAAAGGGGAAGTGCCTCATAATCGGGGCTGGCTTGTATTTGGCCGATGTGGTAATTACCTCTTTGTTGTCTAAATGACCTTGGTTAAAGTGTGTTCAGCACCAGCTGAGTTCACTGCCTCCACTATTCATTAACCCACTCCCCTTTCACCTTGCAGGCTAACAAACTAGCTGCCAAGAGAAAGGCACACGAAGATTCCAACAAGGCTGCGAAAAAGAAGAAAAAGGCCAAAAATCAATAGCAAGCCAGGGGAGGAAGGTCACGGACTCTGGTTTTATGTGTATGAAAGACTTCTCCTTTTTTGGAGAGTGGAGTTTGCACACGGTCTTTGTTCAGACTTCTTCATACACCTCATTGTATTATACAGCTCTGGCAGAATGACGGCTTTGTTTGTTCTGAGTCACGATGTATGTGTGTTTGCATATATCTGATGGTTCATGGTCAGAAATGGAGGAATTGTTGAAAGGTAAAACCAATGCAAAGATGGACATGAAACTGTCAGTTCTGGGTTCTTCAGGTGTAAAGTGAATATGACTCGTTGTTAGGTGACATCAGAAGGACTCTCCATTGGACCTCGAAATGAATCTAGTAAATGGTTGTCATCCTCTTTTACTGTGTTTTACGTGTTTTATAAGGGCTGAAATATGTAAGAACAATATTAAAACAAGACTCAGCTTTTGATGCCTAATTTCTGTGACTGAGGAGCACTAAGGTAAAGAGGAAGAGCAGTGTTTTGTGGCTAGGTTATAGTATTTCTTCAGAGGATAATGTGGTGCCACATCCACAGAAAGCACAGAAGGCATGCCCGAACCACTGGGCTCTAGCCATGGTTTTCCTTTATTTTCCTTCACTTTAAAAAGGAGTGATGCAGAAAAATAATTCCTTGGTTTTACTACAAATGGTCAGCATAGCACCATTGCAGAAACAGAAAACATCTGTTTCATCCAATAATCATGAGTATGTAATTGATACAGTAACACCTGTCACAATGCTCCAGCCAACAATGCCAAAGTCTAGTGTTTTGGTGTCTGTGGGTCATGTTCCTCTACATTATCCATTATCTTAAGTGCACAGCAATATGATCATTGTTTATAAGTGTTTTCGTGTATCGCTATCACTTTTCCAACTGTTTGAGACCACAGATTACCAGGTCTTTTTTAACAGTAATAACCTTGGTGATGTGCTTTTATGTATCCCTATAATGACAGTTTAGAGTTAGGTTCATTTTTTTCTGTGTTCCCATCTTTCATGCTTGGTGGCCAGATGACCAATTAGTATGTAGTTTTATGTGTTGCTAAACGTTGGTGTCTGGGTTTCTGTCAGCATTTGCATCACATTAAACTTCTATTTATACTCTCCACTATTGCAACCAACCTACCTGACTTTCCTTAAACAGGGCGCTCTTCCTTCACTTTTAGGTAAATGTACAAAGAACATATGCAGTCGTTTTGCATGATGAAACTTTGCTCTGTGTTTCACAGATCTAAACAACTGAGACTGTTTTGCGTGTCGTGGTATAATTTTTAATGTGTAATAAATTGCTCACTGTTGCTTCAGTTCTTACCACTTGGAGTCAGAATCTCAGAGGGTTTAGAATTGCTGAATAATTTATTGATATGGCAGATACAGTTCTGCTCTTTGTTGTTAGTGGTGCTGACCGTGGTCAGGCGGCGAGTTGTATTGGTGTGGTCTTTGTGCCGTGGGCTCTTGGGGTCTTGGCTTGGGGGCAGGGTCTTCATTGGAATCTGATCCTGGGAACTGAATACGTCTGTATGAGCTGGTCAGGCATGTGGCAGTGGCAGAGTTGTCATCTTATTGTCGTGTGGGGGTAAGCAATGGGTGGTGCTGTGACGAAGGAACTAACCCCTTCCCTCCCTGGCCCTGTGAATCTGCCTCCGGGGGCGCTGTGTCATGCCCCCTCGGCTCAATCTCTCCATTCATTCCTCCCCTCCACGCACGCACACACCCGCGTGCCCGCTGTGCATTCCGCGCATACCCGCCCAGTTCGGGGCTCAGCCTGGCACTCTCACACTCGGGCCCTCTGTTGCACAAAAGCGCAAGTGTTGGGATCGCTGAGGAGGAGGAGGAGGGGGCTAGGGGCCACATGATGCATCGCTATCTCCCCAGGCGGACAAGGCCAAGAACTGCCCTGCTGTAACGGCAGCGAGTTATCAGAGGGAAGTCAGCTGCAGCTGGTGCTTGTAGTACCAACAAGCTCATTACAGCCAATCCCCGATGCGGTCTCTTTCCCTTTGGCCTTTTGGGCTGTGGCTTTCACTCTAGGCCCCGTTGTTCATTGACAGCATCAGAATTCTGACGAAACGTGGTAGGCTTTCACAGAAATGTGTTTGCTGTTAAACATATATCCTAAACACCGCGTCTTGCCACACCAGGGATGTAGGCTCAAATCGCATGACTTGGACTCAAAACTCAAACTACATGATTTCAGGTTTGCCCCCAAAAGACTCACTTTGACATGGAGTTCTGTGACTTAAGACTTCACTCGGACTTGGAGCTTGATTCGAAAGACTGACAATTATCTGAGACCATTTGAGTTTAATGTTCCCTTTCACTGCTTTGATCAGTTGTTTCACCTCACCTTATCTGATCACTACTGCCAGCATGGCCCATACTTTGGATGCATGTAGGACAGCAGTTAGCCAGCTAGTTATATCAGTCAGACAACGTTTATTTCTTTGCTGCTTTTATTATTTTTTTATTTTTATTATCATTATTATAAACAAGATGGCTTACAGGCCATTGTTTTAGCTAAAACTAAGATATATTATTTATTATGTTTGGAAACTTGCCTATTTTACAGTTTGGCTCTTAGTGCTTCCACTGTCAATGAGATTGTTGTAGGGAGGGTGTGTGGCTTGATTTTCTTGACAGACTTTAAAAAGATAAATATGGGATATGCTTTGCCCACTCATAACTTGGAGGATTGCATACCTAATATTCCAACAGAGCTAGCTGGTGAATTGTTACCTGAACATTTTTCTAATGTTAAGTTAATGCTGTGCAGTAAGTAGCCAACATGTGGCCATTCGCTAGTTTCTTTTCCTGTTGAGGCAGCTAGCTAGCTAGATAGGAAGCTAGATCTGAGTCAGATATTCAAGTCATTTCAGCTTTTTGTTGTCACCTGTTTGAGCAATCTGCTGTTAATAGAAACATTCAGCTCAATTTATATGACACTTTACAATCAGTTTTCCTTTTTTCTTATGTTTTCCTATTCTGATTCTAAAAGGCATAAAAGGTTGAATGGCTTCCTTAAAGTCCTGACAACCATTTGCAACATGAATCTTCTTTTTGGTAAAGAGGCAGGGCTCTTTTCTACATACTGGGAAAAAAAAACAACACAAAACTGGAGGTCATCAATAGTCCAGCCAAGTTCACCTACTCTCTTGGCATATGTATTGGACAGAACTGTCTCCTGTTCTATGTCTGAACAGATATATTCTTACCTCGTTGTGCTGCACTGCGGACGGGTCTTAGCTGTACCTGCTTTATGGAGAACGTGTTCAGGCATGGGTGGTTATAATGCAGTCTTTCAGATGAGCACCGGAATTTTGTCCAGTTTGACTTTTTTGGCGAATGTAATGACTATAATTAGGTCTTACAGTCTTCTCTTTGTTTTGGGCTTTATCCTTTTTTATTTGACAGACTAAGAATAGAGTTGAAGAAAATGTCATGTTGAATGGATGAAGGGACTATAAAGAAGGGACTTATAGTTTGCGCAACAATTTTGTTTGAAATAATTATTTGACAGGGCCTTTTATATAATGTATTCATTAAAATATGGTAAAACATAACCTAGAATGTCACCATTGTCTTACAATGGCTAAAAGAGTATTGAGACTTGAGTTTCAGTTCTAATGACTTGACTTGACCATTGCAACTGCACTTTACTTGACCAGTGTAATTTAGGACTTGAGATTTACAGATTAGGATCGTGAGTCACAGTAAGTGTGACTTGGCCACATATATGTATTCCACTCCTTACGACTTCCATATGTGACTTCAGCCTGAGAAATACTAGGAAATTTTCATAGTATTTGTTTCCTTGTCATTAGTTGTAGATCAACTGAATAAATGTCTCAATATGTGGATCCTGACCACCACAATGATCAGGATTCTACTCCCCGCAGGGAAGCAGGCATGATCAATTGGAACAATTGACCTCTTTGTTCACCATTCTGAGACACCCTGCACTTGCTCCTTTTATACCGATTATCACCCCCCCCACCATCTCTGCCCCACCCCCCTTTCAACTTACTGCCCTGTCTCCCAGTGTCTGCCTTTCCTGATGGTGTCTGCTGTCAATGGCCCTCTGTGCTTCAGCAGCATAAAACCCCTGTCCTCTCTCCTCCTCATACACACACGCGCGCGCACACAGACTCGCACGCACGCGTGCGCAAACACTGAGACTGACGTGTGAGGATGACGTCACAGGCTTCAGGGGCTGATCCTCCCGCGGGGGCACTGTTCAGGTGGTGCTGTGTGTGAGTCCCAGGGTGAGCAGGTCGCACGCACGAGGTGGAGAGGCTCACAGTCAAAGGGTGAGGAGGCAGTGCTGCCAGGTGCACAGGAGCAGAAGAGAACAGTAGGACACTGAACTGCTGACAGCATGGGAAATGCAGAGAGGCTGCACAAAAGCCCCCAGCCACCAAGGCAGCTATCCTGACACAGGAGCCCCAGAAACACCACGCTGCGCGGCCGGTCAGCTGACAACAACAGCCAGAGGGGATCTGGGAAGGGGTCGCTGTCTCATTTTATTTTTTTTGCCTTTGCAGCACTTTGTAAACTTGAAGGATTCATGCTCTGAGGTAAAGTACGTATCTGTCTGTATTTTTGTTGAGTTGAGTTAAGTTATATATCTGCTACTTTATCGTTTGGGTGGTTGTAGAATGAATGGATGGGTATCATTCTCTGACTGTCAGAGAGAAATACCGAATACAGTTAAAGTGCAATTAAAGTCATTAGTTGAATTAATATACGTCTATAATTCCAGCTGCAAAGATAACATTTAGATACTAAGTAAACATTGCCAAATAACACTTAATTAAAAACTTACAGTAACCTGAATTTAATATGTGCCTTGTTACAAATTTTAATTTAAACATATGTCAGTAACATCGGGGACTTACTGTACAAGGTAATGTCTGCAGCATTGAAGTGACAGATGATGAAATGCAAAACACCTCATTTATAATCATGACCTGGACTCGCACAATTAGGCTGTTAAAATTCACTGCAAAACAGGTTTTGTGGGAACAAAAATGAATGGAAATAAACCCTGTGTGTGTGTCTAGAATTTCAAATGGGCAGGCATCCAGTTAACAGTGAATGAAGCACGTTGCATGTTCCCTGGGGTTTTTTCAAAGAAATCTCCTTCGAGGAAATGTTATGAACGCTGATGAACTTGCGTGGCCTAGTCTTGCGGTAACATATTGGAATGAACGGATTCACTCTCTGTGAACTGAAGGAATTTGTCTAGCAGCACACAGTAGATTAATAATGGAAACGCTGATGAAATTTGATGCTAACAGACCAAAATTGAGAAATGTAGTGATGTGCTTTCTAAACTCTAGTTATTGTCACAATTCGTAATGAGAACGCGACCTGCCTGCTCTCTGTTGATGCTAATTATTGTCCTTATTGCAGAGCATTTTTTGATCCAGTGTCAATTGCATCTGAGGCAGCGCCATTAGCTGTACTGTGACACCCCCCTCCCCACCCCCCAAACTGAGACCAGCGCTCAAATGTCTCTTGTCTTGCAGCTCTGAATGCTTATGAGAATGCCCGCTGTATACCATCATAATAGCTCTTTCATAAGGTAGCAACAAAACAAGACAAAACAGACACAAAATCCAAAGTTAACTCATCTATTCTGTTTTCATGGACATGGTTTCTTTCATACCCATATGCTGTTTTAACTAGAACTTGAAATTATTCATGTCTGGATGCTGTTTGAAATACACAATTGAATAAAGGAAACTGACGTAAAGGAAAGTATTTTTAGGCGGATGACGTCACTCATTATAATGCCATCATTATAGTTATTAGAATGTTATATGATCATAATCCTTTCGGGAACACTCTCAAAGGACTGAAACAGGTTTTTGCCTCAGTTGAAACGGGGGAACAGTAACTGGTCTTCATTGTCTGCTTTGCTCCAACATTACCTTTTTATGCTGAATCAATTCCCATGTAACTTACTGTAGATATCCAGTTACGGGCCACTGAAGAGAATCACTTTACCTTGGACTGGATCAGTTTCTTCTTAGATGCATTATTCATTCAACAGACAGATAACGCAGAAACACAAGATAATTCAGTCCAGCACTATGCGGACCCCTCCACGAAATGGCTGAAATGAATATATTGAATACAGGCCTAGCTCCTTCACAGAGAACAATCTTAGGCCTTATTTATCTCTAGTTAGTCACGCAGTGGAATACAGTTGATGATGAACAATGCGATATGAATGAGCATGATGTTAATATGAGTATTAATAATATATTATAGTATGTGTTTATAATATAAAATTGTATGAGCACTGATGTACTATGATTGCACTGAATGTGGTGTGCATTCATCTTCACATATGCTTAGCGGTCAACTGAGGCTCCATTCTGCTTATTTTGTGGTTTCACCCTGGTATTATAGATTAGTTTCGTACAAAAAAAACACACTTTTTAATCGGTTCTAATTAACTCTGCAGTTATACTCTCCCAGGGTTGACCTATTGACAGAAAACAGGATAATAAGGCCCCAGGGCAACTCTGCCATTGTATACTGTCACAAAATAAATGATGCTCCTTCCTTCTTGTAAAATGCTAAACCAGGGGATCTTAGCTCAACCAGTATACCTATATTCGAACTTAACATTTGTTTTGTTTACACCTCAACGCAATTGGTTGATACTGCTAGAAGTAGAAGATAAACTGGCACAATCGGTTTCTACTAACACAAGGATATGGCACATAGTCCAGGCTCATGGTGGATTGGCAATTTGATCAATCAGCAGGAGGAACTCTGAAATACTTAAGCACTACAGGATATATCCTCACCAAATGACAGAAGGTGACGTCTCTATATAGGATGTACTGTTCGCCGTGAATTATAAATAGTTAGCACGGGCAATGCTATGATAAGATATACGGTGGAACTGACCACATTTGGTTTGTTCTAGTTTGACATTTAGGCTAACAGTATTAAAAACAGGTAAGGAAACAAATTCCCTGTGTACAGATGTACATCGTCTGTTCATGACAATTTCAGCACAGGCAAGATTGTGGAATGTCAAATATCTGTGACATTTTAATCAGAGTTATCAATATATCATCAAGATAAAGGGTTAAGGTGTGCTATCTGCCTGACAGATGTTATTTTTATATTGGATTTGTATACAACAGCCCGATGTTTTCGTATAGCCTCTGCTGTACGATTCAAACAAAGCTGCAACAGAAATAAAAAAGGGGGTGGGGGCGCTGAACTGAGTAAAACTCTGATGCAAAAAATGGTACATGTTCTGCTGTCTACAATTTTAAAAGGGCTAATCCACCAACTAAGTGAAGTTCACTACACCGATGAGCTGACAAAACCGTCAACGCGCGCCACCTGTTGGAGACAATGCTAAAACGCAGAGTTCACTGTCCCCTGTAATAAGCACTCAATTCATTACACACTACGGAACAGCACGGACTTCATTTCAGTGTATATTTAGCAATTTTCCTTTCAAAACACTGGTTATTTAAATGCATATATTTAACTCGGCAGAATGGTTGTTTCTCGCAGGATGGGAATCTCGCACAGTGCAACATAACACCGTTCACTCGAAGAACATCTCGTCGGCGAACTTTCTACAAGCCGCAACTAGATTTCAGATTCTGCCGTTCAACGATGGATTGATTTAGATTCAAATTTGAGAAGGCAGTTAATCTACTGTACTCTACCACGAGGTCAGTGGTTCAGGTACAGCCAGGGACACTGCACTTCACAACTTTGTACTTGGGGAAAAAACTGAAGTTTAAATCAGCTTGACATCAACACGTAAGCTTCTTTACATGTCGTTAAATGCATTTTAATACATTCAGACAATTTTAAAGTAATACGGTATTTGGTTAGGAGTAACGATAATGCTTATTTTTCATGGCATCTCTCTTACACTGTACAATCGAGGGAAATGAAAGTAAAATTATTGCAGCGTTTTCCGTTGAGGTTCAATAAGATTTTATATTTCAGCGCTTAATGTTAACATGTATTTTTTGTGCATCGATTTTGTTCCCTACCCTCCCTTTACATGATTGCTGTGGCAGAATTCAAACTTTTAGGCACTCGTATAAGAAACATTTGTTAACGCGTTAACCTAAGGGGTGACTATTCAATGCACAGGTTTGGCACTTCTGCCTGAATTGCTTTAGGGAAGACCCAGCTGTATATATGGAAAATATGTTAACTACTCTGCTACGCAGTGACATAATAATAATAATAATAATAATAATAATATAATAAATTTTCTGAAATGTTGGTATGACAATCAATAGATATGATTAATATCTCTACTTATGCATGTATAATTATCATACAGCTGAGAGGTTGGGTATTATTATGAGTAGGGACGCATTGCCACTAATGATTATTTTATTCCAGACTGCCTCCAAGCTGGGACCATGTTAGTCAAGCAGGGGAAACAATGGAAATCCATGTGCAAAGGGCTGGTCCTGGGCACTCTCTTGACCAGTTGCATGATCCTGCTCTACTGCCTGTCAGCTCCACAAGTCCAGTTCAGTGTGCCAGAGTAAGTTTGGAATCAAAAGTAAAACTAAAAAAATCATAAAAGAATCAGACTGTCAGTCTGTAGCTCTGTTACATATGTGTTATATTTAAAAGAGCAAATATGACAAGAGAATGCTTTATAATTCTGTCAGAAAACAGATTTTTAACTTCTTTCACTTTTTTATTGACAGAGTCCCAGTACCCTACTCCTGTGCGCACCGTCCATCACGTGTACGAGCAATGACAGTATCAAACACCTCCCAGAATGCCCAGGGGATGTGCACACCGAAGGTGGACATCATGTTCATGAAGACTCACAAGACGGCCAGCAGCACCCTCATCAACATCCTCCTTCGCTTCGGGGAGAAGCACCGGCTCAAGTTTGCCTTCCCTGACAGCCGCAATGACTTTTTCTATCCTTCCCCTTTCCAGAGATCGCAAGTTAAAGACTATCGGCCGGGCATGTGCTTCAACATCATCTGCAACCACATGCGCTTCAATGAGCCTGAGGTTGTGAAGCTGCTCCCAGCCGACACCACCTATATCACCATTCTGCGGGACCCCGCTGAGCTCTTTGAATCCTCCTTCCATTATTTTGGCCGCCTTGCGCCCCTCACCTGGAAGATCTCAGCTGAGGACAAGCTGACAGAGTTCCTGCAGGATCCGTCATACTACTTTGACCCAGAGGGTTTCAACTCCTTCTACCTCAAGAACCTGCTGTTCTTTGATTTTGGGTACGACAACACCCTGGAGCCAGATGACCCGCGGGTAGAGAAAAGCATCCAGGCCATAGCTAAGCGCTTCCAGCTGGTCATGCTGGTGGAGCACTTTGAGGAGTCACTCATCTTGCTGAAGGACACCCTGTGCTGGGAGATGGATGACGTGCTCTTCTTCAAGCTCAACGCCCGCAAGGGCTCCACCGTTTCCAAGCTAACTCCGGAGCTGAGGGCCAAGGCGCTGCAGTGGAACGGGGTTGACTGGAAGCTCTACCAGCACTTCAACGCCACCTTCTGGCAAAAGGTGGACGTGTACGGTAGGGAGCGCATGGCGAGGGACGTGGCAGAGCTGCGGCGGAGGAATGAGGAGATGGCTGCCATCTGCATAGAGGGCGGGCGGGCCGTGGAGGCCAGCAGCATCCAGGACACAGCCATGCAGCCCTGGCAACCCATTGGGGAGAAGTCCATTCTGGGATACAACCTAAAGAAGAACATTGACAAGAGGCACCGTAAGCTCTGCCGCAAGATGCTCACCCCTGAGCTCCAGTACCTAACAGAACTGGGGGTCAACTTGTGGATCACCAGACTCTGGGGTCATGTGAGGGACATCATTAACTGGTAGTAATTTGCCTCTTCAAAAAAGCAAGTAAAATATGACATATGAGAACTGCAATGGAATTCAGCTGACCAGACATGAGGGAAGGATGATTATTTCAGTGGTAGACTTACAGTATGGACCTTTGTAAGTGCTTCGGCTTGAAATTAGACAACTGCTAGAAGCACTAAGACTGGCCTGTAGGGGACACCCATGGTTCTCAGCAATTAACTCCACACTGAGTTTTAACATTTCAACAAAATCCTTCATTTTAGGCATCAGTACTGTTTTTTTATTTATTCCAGCAGTATTGTACTGTCTTGTTTCCTTGGAACAAGGCTGTTTGCACAATATTGTTTGTAAAATAGGTGCTTGGGAAATGCAGGAAAGAATCCTCTTTGTCATTTTAAAGATATTTGTTCTATATTTCCTTATGAAAGACTGTGACTCCTTTTCACGTGTTCCCTACCCTCCCCTTACATGGTGCAAATTGTGCTCCATTCATAATTTATATTTTTTCTGAGATGTGGTAAAAGGGTATAATGACTGATCCATCGATTTTTAACTTTATTCTTTTTCTTAGCCGGGGGTTACTAAAGCACAACAAGCACTTGGTTACTATCTAGTCAGTATACAGACACTGAATATGTATTATATTTAATTCACCTGACAGAATCAAATGTCTACATAATTTGCTTCTGCAAACAGTTACCACTAAAGTAAATTACTTTCAGGGGCAAACAACGTACAGGCATTTCTTTCTTTCTGTTGTACTTCTTCCTGTCCAGCACCTGGAAAAAAAGGATGTATATGTTGTTTTACTTTTAAATTAAATTAACCTGACCATGAATGAGACGCCCCCAGATCAACATAGATGTAATCCAGGAAATTTGAGAGTGACCTTTGAAATGCCCACAGAAAGTTTGTACTCTCACAATAAAGTCAAACTGAGTAAAGGGAATGGCGGGGTTGCATTGTTTCGGTTATCAAAAACCAAATAAAAAGAGTTATTGAGAGAGGGAGAAAGAAAGAACGAGTCTTTTGTCTTCATCTCTGTTTCCAAAGGGTAATCCATTAAAAATTTTTAAAGAGGACTGCAATGGATGAAAGCCTTATCTCAAAACTGCAACAAGCCTGAGGTTTCACACACAAATACAGCTGAAAGAACCAGATACATTCAAAAGCAGTTAAACAATGTCAAGAACAATATAAGTGAATAGCATTTTTTTTTTGTAACATTTTGTTTTCTGAATTTTCAGCACAAATTTTGATGGCTTCTGACAGGTCTTTTCCTTATATGCCTTTTAATAACTCTTTTGCTTCTCACAGTTGAAACTTTTTTTGTCATTGATGCTGCTATCAAGGCGTATGCCATACAGTTACACATCATGTTTCACAGATGTCCTACTCCAAGATGATACACATGAGAATAGGCAAGAATAGGTAGTATAAGTGCTCTCAGAAGTTATGCTAAATAATTTGCATGATGTTTATTTTGTATTGTTATATTTTAATATGTTGTATAACTTTTAATATGGCATTTTATATGGTAGGTATGGTCCTTTGAATCAGCACAGCAAAGGCACCCCCTGTTTAAATGTCTTCCTGCTTCCTGTTTCCACTTCCTAAATCATCTACTGTGAAGCCAATAAAGGCCACATCTTATCAATAACTTCATCAATATCCGTTTGTAGTCTTAATGCAATTGTTGGAGATTTTATATTCCCATGCTTGTATGATCCTGTTGTTTAAATTTGCTTATCCACTTGCAATACAAAAGCAGTTGTAGTGCTCAATGCAAATCTCATTTAAATGATCTGGATGGGACCAAAAGAAAAGGTCATATGGGCACAGCATGAAATATAACATCTACAGTTTGGAAAATACAAATAATTTAATCTCTTGGGCATACCATATTTCTCTCAAACCAGACTCATTAATCTGGCAGCCATAATTTCAATTTTGCCTCTTTTTTTCATTCAAATTTTATCACTTTTATGTCTAAAGAAAGCTTTCAATAATACAACAGAGTGATTTTGCTCTTCACAATATCAAGAAATGCAGCATAACATTTTTTGGCTGACATGAATTTGCATTGTTGTTTGGACACTTGGTTTTACTCAGCTTGAATTAAACATAAATGCCTCTGATTGACTGATGACCTTACACACTGGGAGTATGAGTGGAAGATTTAAGAGAAAATAAACTTACACAGCAAGAAAGAGAATATAACATCACATGAATGAACAAAGTATAGCACAGCTCATACTGGTATATTATCTTGTTCTGCTAAAAAAAAGTCTTCTCTTTATGATGACTGGAACAGTGTATTGAACTTTATCAATAAATTATCATCCAATGGAATGAGAGCTTTTCTGGGACAGGGACAGTTTATATTGGAAACTTCCTCCCTCAAAGCTGGCAGCCCAGCTCTGCTGATAGTATCTAATATTACATTGGCACAAAATCAGCAGTACTGAGGTAATCTTACCCTTTTCCCGCTATCGTGCTACACCATGAAATTTCTATAAAAGGCTCAACTTGCATGTGTGTCCTCTATTGGTGTCAATAAGCTATGCCATACGACACTACTATCATAGGACAAAGACTGAGCTTGGGGTTGGCACACTCCATACAGCAGCGCAAAGCTATATATAAAGATATTTAACTACACAAAATAAACAAACCCTGTATTCACACGTTTGCACCTTGATGTGTAGACTGGCTGTAATGTGGGGGTCTGACACTGTTTGATTTGAGAACACCTGATGTACAGGATTGTGCAACTGATCACTGGGGCACACCTGCATCAGGGCTCTGAAAGGCATTTGATTATTATTTTGGAAGCACAGTTTGCTAAATGGTATTTAAATTCAAATCATCTTCACTGATATGATAAATATGATGCAATATATAATAATATTTTAAAGATTTATTTATAGTACTTGAGATTTGCATATAATGTATACTTAAGTCATTTATTTTTCATATTTAATTTTCTTTATATCTCAGTTTGATTTTTTATTGGGTTTTACTAGTTTTCTTATACATCAGACGAGGTAAGGATTTTTTCTGTAACTGATCAAACTAAATCCCTGGATTTGTGACAGATCTGTTTTGAGCCATTATTCTTTGACATACTTGACTGATTAATCTCCTTGCTCGTTTAATATCGAAAACGTTCACAAGAAAGTGCAATAAAATTGTTTCAAAAGGCCTTAAATTGAGTTTTCCATGACAGAGTTAAACCTACCAGAACTCCTGCGTAACAAACGTCACCGGTCATGGTGTTTTGCTAAGCCCAAGCGAGTGCACGTTACACAAAAAAATCAATCTAAGCGTTGATTGGGTGGGAGTTTCAGTCCCATTATGCATTGCGTAACATAGCCCTTGTATTCATGGGAAACGATGTTTTATTTGTTCTCCTTACTTACCAAAACGTGTGTTGGCACTGTGAAAGGACTACAACATCCAATATTCTTTGTATCATGGGGCGTGTATGTGGGAAGTGATAGGTTTGTTTTGCCGAGGGAGATAGCTGCGCAAATTTTTCTCTTCCTCAATTGATATTGTTCAGTATTATCAGCTATGTAGCCAGCCCTGTCATATCAGCATTTTTAATTTGTAGTTTTGCTTTGTAAATCGAGTTAACGAGTAGATGCTGTAATTTCTAACTATTGCTATAGAGACAAGAGTATGCTGGCTTGCTAGCTTGCTAGCTAGCGATAGCTAGTCTGCTTGCCTTGCTGCCAACACCTAGCTTAGGTAATTAGTGAAATATTGCTAGCTAACAATCTAACTAATTAGACAACTATTACTAGTAAAACAGATAATCCTACATTTGACGAGTCACACAAATATTTAGCCAGACGTGTTGGCAGACCACAGTTAATATTCATTGTGCAGACCGAGTCCTGTTATGCTGAACTTGAATGTCATGGTTTCCTGGAACCATGTCTTGTAAATCCAAAGTTGCCCCGAGTGTTGACTTTGACCACAGCTGTTCGGACAGTGTTGAGTATCTTACACTAAACTTTGGGCCATTCGAGACCGTCCATCGCTGGAGACGACTTCCACCGTGTGACGAATTTGTGGGTGCAAGGTAAAACAGCGAACTAGTAAATATTTCCTACTGACTTATTACAGCGCTACCCTGCCTATTTTAATAACACGCAACGTTCAACCTCGTTTTTAATATCACAGACGCAGCAAGCACACTGTGGTGGCCTACAGGGATGCAATTTACGTGTTCGGCGGAGACAATGGGTAAGTGGTCTTCGAGTTCAGATCTTCATAGACAGCAGCAGGGCTGTTCATTTGGCGGACGATTCATTTTCATTGTTGTTTCATTCAGGAAAAACATGCTGAATGATTTGTTGCGGTTTGACGTGAAAGACTGCTCCTGGTGCAGGTAATATAGTTGACTAATACTGTTTGTACGTTTTATGTGTGGAAAAAAACGTGTGTACGTATGTGCTTTTCCTATGAGCTGCGTAGTTTCACGTATCAAGTTCACAGCATATTGTTCACTGATTAGGGCTTTCACGACTGGGACACCCCCTGCGCCGAGGTATCACCATTCTGCTGTGGTGTATGGCAGCAGCATGTTTGTTTTTGGTATGTCATTCTTGTCAGATCTCTTTGATATGTGTCTGTTCAGTTTCACACACGCTATTTCCATGGCATATAGGTTAAATAATATCTCTTGCTCCATCAGGTGGGTACACTGGGGACATCTACTCAAACTCTAACCTGAAGAACAAAAACGACTTGTTTGAGTACAAGTTTGCAACAGGACAGTGGACAGAGTGGAAGGTGGAGGGCAGGTAATGTAACACACAATATTATTGTCCCCCAGTATACATTTCTCTTTTCATTGTAATTAGAGCCAGCAGTTTCACTCCAGGGTATTCAGATATTGTTCGGGGCAAAGTAATGTTGTTATTTTTCTTTAATACAAACCCAGTTTTGTGAGCTTGCCGTAAAGGTTGGAACAATCAAGATATAAGACCTTTTTAAGCACATTTTTACTGGTGTCCTGTCGACACTCAACACCCTTGGGTTTTTCAGTAAGTTTCAAAACCACTTCTCCACAGTTTCAGAAGTTGTTGCTGCAGTACTCATGAGTTAAATTCTTGGGTTTTTGCTCTAGGTTGCCCGTGGCCAGATCAGCACATGGGGCCACAGTCTATAATGATAAGCTTTGGATTTTTGCTGGATATGACGGGAATGCTAGGTGAGTTTACTGATATTTTAATGCCTCATCCAAAACGGAAGTTATAAATTGTATTCCAGTCATCCAGATGCATGAAACTCCCTAATCACAGATTATGGCTAAATTTTAAATCTCCAGGTTAAATGATATGTGGACCATCAGTCTTCAGGACAGAGAGCAAGCGTGCTGGGAGGAGGTCTGTATGCTGTCTAAAAAGTGTAAATATGGGGTGACAGTGTAGCATAGTCTGCTGATGTAATGTAATCTTACTGTTAGAGAAGGTTGTATGTTTAGGGTGCAAGCTTATGATACACATAATAAGTACAGTTACATAAATGCACAGACATACTGTGTTGCATTTATAGTTTTCACTGAATAGCAGATGTGTTCTTACTTGCCTTTCAGTGTGTCTCCATTACATCCATATGGTGTTGTGTAGCAGGGGTATTTAGTTCTCCACGCTAAAAGACCCATGTCTCTTGCCCTGACAATGTGGTCCTTTTGTTTTGCCCCCCTCCAGATTGAGCAGAGTGGAGAGATCCCACCTTCTTGCTGTAATTTCCCTGTAGCTGTGTGTCGGGACAAGATGTTTGTGTTCTCAGGACAAAGTGGCGCCAAGATCACCAACAATCTCTTCCAGTTTGAGTTCAAGGGCAACATGTGAGTATGGCAGAGCCTGGTGGGAGATGACACAAGAAGGGGAGCGTTCTTTAACCTCTTCTTTTTCTAGGTGGACCCGCATCCCAACAGAACACCTGCTGCGGGGCTCCCCCCCGCCCCCCCAGAGACGCTACGGACACACAATGGTGGCCTTCGACCGGCACCTCTATGTCTTTGGGGGAGCGGCTGACAACACCCTTCCCAATGAACTGCACTGCTATGATGTGGACTCCCAAACCTGGGAGGTCATCCAGCCTAGTCTTGACAGTGAGGTGTGTATGTATGGTTAGGAGTGGTTGTGTGTGGGTATGTGAACAAGGGGCTACATAGGGTTTGTCATCATGGAGGAGATACACGACTCCTTCAAGCATGTAGACAAGGTGATGCATTGCATTTCTGCTGATGTATCCAAGTGCAATGTTACATCATGTAAATTGGCAGGGTGGAAGCCATACAGCCACAGAAGGTTGGCAGTTTCTTGTAATTACTGTACATAGGCAATATGTGTATGCAGGTAAGTGAAGATCAAATTTTCTTTCGTTAAACAGTGCTTTCCCCTTCAGGAAACTTTCCTTTTTCTTGCAATATTTTCATCATTTTAGAGGGAGTCAGTAACTTCTATAGGCACCTGTTCTTGCACAGGTTTAAAGGCATGAACCATGGGTTGGGATGTAACTTGTATTGTTTGATGTGTGTCTGTCTTGAAGTACTGCTGCTGTCTGCCTTCTAGGATCCCTATGGAAACGAGATGACTTCATCTCCAGGGTTTATCCTGGTAAAACAACTTTAATGAACTCAAACTGACTTTGAAAATCTATATTTATTCTGTCTGCTTGATATGTTTTTTTTTTTAATTTTATACTTGCCATTTAAAATAATGTCAGCCATTAATGTGGGACATATGAATGGATTAGTTCAATGTGATCTCAGTGCTGTTTCAACAAGTAAATAACACCACTGATCCTGCTCCCAGAACTGCCAAATACCCATTTACATATTCAGTTTTCAGATGAAATCAGGTTGTGTGCCATTTGCTTTGCCTTTTGTTTTGTGTGCATGAAAAGGTGCAAAACCGAAGAGGAGTAACAGAATCTCGGCCCCTGCCTGGTGTCCCCAATCTCATCAACTGGTTTTGCTTTTCTTGCAGTTGTTTTGAAGTGATCGACAGCTAGACCCCCCAGGGTAGTTTATGGTGCTTAGTTTTACTGTGTTGCCTTCCCCCCAGATGCCCAGCGGACGACTCTTTCACGCGGCCGCGGTCATTCATGACGCCATGTACATCTTTGGAGGCACCGTGGACAATAATGTGCGCAGTGGCGAGATGTACAGATTCCAGGTGAGCCTCGTCACAGCACTGAAAGTGCCTGAGGAAAAGTATCTGAAGACATGATAACATTAACAGTTACAAGTGTCTCATTTAAAATGATGGGGCTTTGTGTTCTCTCTAGTTCTCCTGCTACCCAAAATGTACGCTTCACGAAGACTATGGCAAACTGTGGGAAAACCGACAGTTCTGTGATGTGGAGTTTATACTGGGGGAGGTGAGTCCTTTCTTCATTGAGCATCTTGTGATCTTCCAGTCTGGTGGCAGAACAGACGGGCCACTGAAATGTCCTTTGCTTTGTCTGAAAGGGTGTCTGTCCATTTGCCTGGCTGACTGGCTTTTTTTTTCCTGCTGGCTGTTCGCTGACCGCAGAGGGAGGAGCGAGTGCTGGGCCACATTGCCATAGTGACAGCGCGGTGCCGGTGGCTGAGGAAGAAGATCTTGCAAGCGAGAGAGAGGCAGAAGCAGCAGGTTGGTGCACAGTCTGCTTTACATGACGCTCTCTGTTCAAAAGCTCAGTGGCCCCAGCACACTGTGTCACCATGTCTTTATAGGAATGGCAGAGACAAATCACTAAGGCTGAATGAGTCTCAATGACCAGATATTGAGATATATATATATACTGAATGTAAATGACACATATTTCTGTCCATTAATTAGTTGAAGGCTGAGAAGTGTGTTAACGTAAGATGAAATTAGTTGTTAATGGAAAATGAAATATATTGATAGTAAGAAGTTTTTTTAGCTTTTGATAGGATGTCACTGATAAAAATGCGCCAATCACTTTAAACAACATAAGTCAAAACATATAAAGACAACAGCAAAAAGAAACATCCAACTTGTCTCTGAAGATCAATTAATAAATAATTCTGTCTATTTATAAAATAAGGTGTTTATTTTTGCAAATATATTCCAATCTAACACCACTGCATTCAATAAAATAAGGCATTTCCATAAAGTAATGAATTTAAAAGTGTACGATTCTCTGTATGAAAGTGTTCATTATTACTATAGCGTGCATTTTGCCAGGTTAGCAAAATTCTAAAATGCTCCACGAAGGATCTTACCAAGGTTACTGAGCTTACCTATCTTAATGTTGCTCGAGTCTAGCCAACAGAGCTAGCCTTTTAGCTAGTTCAGTGTCATAGCTAGCTAGACAACAATGGGCAGCTTGACAATGAATTTGCATAGCTATGTTAGTAAGCTAATGACATTGCTGCTGCCAGCTAACTCATGTGGAAGAAAGCTTAAAAATGTAAAGATTTATATACATATTGCTAGCAAAATGTATTACACTGTCTGTCATGCTGCTTTCTTCCTCTCCCGATGTATTGATGTCATTAAATGAATAAGCTTCACATTATTACATTGAACTGAATCATTTAACAGCACAGTGACTGAATTGAATCGAAGTTATTTTCCTCTCAAAGAACCCATTTCCCTGCAGTCGCATGTAGTTACATGTAAAACATTCTGCTCCACTCAGCATCTCTTCCTGAAAGTCTTGGAATAGGAAAGATAAAGTCACACCTCTTCTTGAATATCATCCAGTATCACCCAGTAATGTTTAACAGTATTATTTCATTCTGAACAGCTTGGGAAGAAAAAAATTGATTCATAATTAGCTTGTACTGTTGCCATGTGCTTGTGGCTGTCAATTGATTAATTGACAGATTTATCCCTGGGGTCTTATATCATTAATTGAGGGCTGCAGGAACAGCGAGGTGGCACAATATCATGTCTAATTTCGCACCACACTATCTGTCCATTTTAAAAAGTTTTTTACAGGTTTGGGCATGTTTTTTGAACTTCTGTATACATTTACAAAACCAACAGTTCTCCATTGCTTGTGTAGCCACAAGTGTCAGTGTCCAGAGTGTCAGTGGGTAACTCAAGTCCTCCGGTCCTAGAGGTCTGGATTATCTTTCAATTAGTAACTGAATACGACACATTAATACAGCTATTACATGATACTGTTACAAAAATGACAAATGGAAGCCATGTGTGCTGGACTAGAGGGCTAGACTTGCACATTCGTGGTGCAGGGTGCAGAATGCTTGTGGGGTAGTTACACACCGCCTTCTGTCCTCTCGCTGTGCAGAAGAGTAAGCAAGAGGGCAGTGAGGACAGCGAGGAGGGTGCGGCAGGTGTACAGAAAGAGGGTCCGGGCACGTCCAGGGCGTCCGGGGCCCAGCCTCTGCTGGAGGTCAGCATCCGTGAGGCGGAGGCCCAGCCCTTTGAGGTGCTCATGCAGTTCCTCTACACAGACAAGATCCAGTACCCTCGCAAAGGTCAGATTTGTTGGCACCTGGTACTTCTGGTTTCATGACCTCCATGGAGACGGTCTGTGGCTTTATTTGAATTTGGCCACTGTAATATGGAACATTTCTGGTTGGCCTGGGTAATTGAGTCAGATAAACAATAAAAAACAGATGATTTGATTAACAAATATATTAATATGTGCTCCTCTGGTCTGTCTTTGTGCACACAGGTCATGTTCAAGATGTCCTCCTGATCATGGATGTTTATAAACTTGCCCTGAGTTTCAAGCTGTCGCGCCTGGAGCAGCTGTGTGTACAGTACATCGAGGCGTCAGTGGACCTCCAGAACGTTCTGAGCGTGTGTGAGAACGCCAACAAGCTCCAGCTGGACCAGCTCAAAGTAACCATGCCCCCATCACAAAAGCCCTTCAGTCACCACTTTGGCAGGCCGAATGTGTTCACACCTTCTATTTTCTATTTCAGGAACACTGCCTTAACTTTGTGGTGAAGGAGACGCACTTTAATCAGGTGATCATGACCAAGGAGTTTGAGCACCTCTCCACGCCTCTCATTGTGGAAATCGTTCGCCGGAAACAGCAGCCACCCCCCAGGGTTTACTCTGACCAGCCTGTTGACATAGGTATTTGTGGTACTCTTTTGCCCCCTGTTGGTGGAGTTTGTTGTATCTGTTTTTTTAAATCCCCCTTGGTGCTGCCAACATTTTATTGGCATTTTGGTTTTTTCTCAGGAACATCTCTGGTGCAAGACATGAAGGCCTACTTGGAAGGGGCTGGCCTGGAGTTCTGCGACATCACCCTGCTTTTAGACGGACACCCCCGGCCTGCCCACAAAGCCATTCTAGCTGCTCGTTCCAGGTGAGCTGAAACAGAAAGGGGCTGGATGGCATCTCGGTGACTGCTATCACTCACTCTCCATTGCTGGTGGACATTTCTCACCTTTTAACCTGCCTGCAGCTACTTCGAGGCCATGTTCCGATCCTTCATGCCCGAGGATGGCCAGGTGAACATCTCCATTGGCGAGATGGTTCCCAGCAAACAGGCCTTTGAGTCCATGCTGCGCTACATCTATTACGGTGATGTCAACATGCCTCCCGAGGACTCACTGTATCCTCTTAATGCAACAAAGCAGACCTCGAATCTCAAACTCAAATAGTGACATAGTAATGTGCACAATGTAGGAAAGAGGTATGGACCAGAAGTGTCCTAGCAGGTATATAATGATGCACTCTTTGCAATAAAACTGCTGTTGGTGATGCAATTTAATTTCCTTCACTCTGCACCAGTTATCTGTTTGCTGCTCCATATTACTACGGCTTCTCCAATAACAGACTGCAAGCCTACTGCAAGCAGAACCTGGAGATGAATGTTACTGTTGAGAATGTCCTACAGGTAAGCTCCTTTTTCAATAAGTAAAATACATGTATGGATGTTTTTTTTCTTCTTATTGGTAGGGAAAAAAGAACATTTATTTTTAACAACTGAGCAGTTTTTGCTGCCTTTAGATTGAGACATTAAGTGAGCATTGCAATACAGTAGTTGACATGACTTCAAATGTTCAAATGAACAAAATAAAAAAAAAATTGTGCAACCATTACATTTTAGCAGAAATTCTCTGCAGAAATTGTTGAACCACCGGCTACCTCAGCCAATCCACTCTACTATTTTATACTACAGTATTAAATATGACTGCATTATTATGCATCAGTGTCACAGAATTCTTACATTTTTAACACATTTATGTGTAATTAGGCAGTTGTAATCCAAACATGTCAATTTATTATACCTGCTATTCGACAGCAAGAAACCGTCCTCTCCCTGCAGGACTAGCTAAGTAGCTGTAGATTGTCCAATATCTTTGCCTACAAACTGTCCTGTTTCTTGTCATTGGCTGAAGGTCATCCTAGCCTTTTCTCCTGTATGTGATCAACTGAGGAGTAATAATCTGCATCATTTTCTTCATGCTTTTGACCCTCTGATTTGTATTGTTTTATATATTCCGCCCTTGTATTTCCTTATGAATCATATCTCAGATGGCAAAGGTGATTGGAATTCTAGAGTAGTGGTTCAAGGGCAATGTGATCCTAACATGTCTTGGTAGCAAGTAATCTGTAATTTCAGTCAAAATGACTGAATAAATGACTTTTCAAACAGCATGACTATAATCATAAAACAGGACTGTACATTTTAACAATTTTTTTAAATTGTCTTGCATTTTAACAAAGTAAGACCATTGTTTTCTTTTTGATTGGTGAATATATTGAGGATATTGTGTTTCAAAAACATGTTTTAACTAATGATCTTAAAAACTTTGTGCCACAATGCGCTCTTGGAAACCCCATCAAGAACTAGATTGTTCAGAATTAAGCCTTGAAACTCGAGAATGACAGGACATGGTGTGTGGCACAGCACAAGACTCAGTTTGTGGTCAGCTTCAGGTTTAGCTTCAGGGTGAGTGAGACGGCACAGACACTCACAAATATAGGAAGACTTTCAAACGAGTAATAGTGGCATGTGAATTTCATAAACACAGGTCATGGTAAACTGGACTGTTGTAATGTAAGAATGTTGATTTGTTAAACTTTTTAAATGCTTCTGTTATAATGCTGTTTCTTCATGAATGTTGATTAAAATTCAAAAAGCATGCAGATTATGTCACAGTTAATGAGAAACAGCTCCTTGTCCAGCTCCTTTTCATATTGTGATTCTGTCACTTGGCCCAGATCTTGGAAGCAGCGGACAAGACCCAGGCGCTGGACATGAAGAAGCACTGCCTGCACATTATCGTCCATCAGTTCATCAAGGTGGGTGGGCTGGTTTCTGGGGCTCTGGCTGTCTGCTGTCCCCTGCGTCACGGCTGAACGTCCCCAGGGGCCCTCTGTGTGCTCCAACATGATGGAACTATGCCCCCCCCCCCCCCGTGGGGCACCCCCTCTTGCTTTCTGTGGACAGACCTAAGGTGTACAATCACAGAGAAGCCACTGAAACTAAACTGGCAGGAACATTAAAGTTCTTCTGTCCCGTACAGACTTGTATTGTTACGTATTGTTACCCCAGGTGCCAATCAGAGCTTTCCAGCACTACAGATACATGTCAGAGCTGCATGCAGTCCAGTGAAGGTTTACTTTTTTTATGCAGTCGTTATGTTTTCACAGATTCACGTTTCTGTTGTTTTTGATTTGGTCTTGCGTTGCCAGGCGCGGTTGTTTGTTTACGGTTTTATGTTTGCCTCCCCCCAAGGTGTCCAAGCTCCCAAACCTGCGGTCTCTCAGCCAGCTGCTGCTGCTGGATATCATCGAGTCCCTAGCCACCCACATATCAGACAAACAGTGTGCCGAGATGGGCTCCGATATATAACAGCTCTCCGCTCACTCGCATCCTCCATGTTCAGCCTGCTGGCACCCTCAGGTCATTCCTCGCACCCCCTCCGCACCCTGCGTGCACTGTTTGTTGCTTTGTGGACGAGTGCACTTGCATGAAAGGCGCCTCATTCCTGCTCTCTGTGGCCCTCATGATAGACGCACAGCTTTCTCTGTTTATTCCCTCATTTGGTGCCTCATTGTACGCTGTCTGTTCGATGTACTACAAGGCAAAAATGAAGGTCTCACTGATTCATTAGTCCGGCGAGCCGCATCACATGTTTGTAATGTTTGTTTCTGTGATTTAAGAGAAGTCTTTGATTTAAGTGAGTGGTTTACTTAAGAAAAATTCCAGTTAAATGATGGGTTATCTTGAAATGAGGACATGTATGTCATCATATTATGAGAGGTTAAAATATTTTCAGTATTTTTTCAATTTTCCCTGAATGGCATTTTTTTGATTTAGAATGAACACAGATTTTATGTTAGTGAAAGATCAGGTAAATCAAGTAAGAAAGTCGCAAGACGCTTAAGAGAATCATCTTATGCCATCTTGTTAGCAGTTTGTTTACAAATATTTCTCTAATGAGAAAAAAGAACTGTTCTTGGAACTGTTACATTTCTGCTACATTATTTGACCACACAAGTCACAAGTATACCCTGTCTATCATACACTTAATGTATTCTTGGATATATTCTGTTTGCTGTCGTTGGACACAATGTCTTTATGTTTATCTTTCACAGTATGTATTTAGTCATTACTTACTGGAATACTGAAATGTCAGTGATGAAGCCCTCAAATACTGTCAACCGGTGTCATTGTAATCAAGTAATACCACTATTAGAAGGAAAAAAAAATCTTATCTTTTTATGTGTTTTGGTAACTTGTGTATGATTGTGTCACCTTACCATGGTGAATGTATGGTCATGTTAGCTTTATGTATTACAGTATATGCCTTAATAAATTAGGAACCTTAAATTCAAATAGCTAGCCTTGACTTTTCATCAGTCTGTGTACAATACCCATGCTGTCATGTAGTTAAAAAGTTCCATCTCAAAACCTATGGGTTTTACTGTTAAACACTAAATTTCAGTCTGAGTTGCTGAAGTGTCAATTTTTGGGGCAAACCAGTCCCATTTGTGCTGAGATGAGACTGTTTATAATAAGGTTTTGGGCTGTATGCACACATACACTTGCACACTAAGTACCAAAACCTGAACAGTGACTGCATCTCCTTAACTGAACCAGGAAGGGACACAGTGTAGTCTTTCTAGCGTACAGTGTCTCTCACCCTACTGTATACAGCCAAAGGCATACGATGTGAGGAATGCAGAGGCATGACATTGCAAATGTTGGATTGAATGCTGCCCTTTATTGGGGAAACCAGACAGTAGAGCCAACCCCACAGCCCGCGTCTTAGTCTCACCTCCCGCCGCTGGCTCTGTCCGACCTCCGCCTGACCTGAAACACAAGAGTCCAGAAGAAGATTGGCATTGGGTTCCAGGACAATGGATCTCATTCTCTCTGTCACAGACGCTCCTGTGCTGCTGCCAGTATCTGCAACTGGACTCCCTGCCACTCCGGGTGGCTCCAGGGCTGTGTGCAGCCGCAATGGTGGCCGCTCGGCTTCTTCCCTCCGTGCCTCTCAGCCTAAAGGGAAGGCACTATTTGTGGAGAGGACGTCTGGAAGCCAGGGTTAGGAGCGTGGATTTGAAAGGCATCTTAGCGGCGCTGCAGGACAGGTTGGAGTTGCTATGTGCTGAAGAGAAGTAGACTCATAGTGGTAGTCTGGAGATGCACAGTGGTAGCACAGTAGATGATGGAATGGGGGAGAAAAAAAGCACACCAAATCAACCTCAGCATTTTTTTCCTCATACATCATTTCTCATAATTCTTTACAGTTATATTATAATCCAGCAGCCCACTGTGCCAAATTGTGATTATATGGTTGTGTTTCTTACGTATTTTTATTAATTCCAGTAAATGCCA
Organism: Megalops cyprinoides; assembly: GCF_013368585.1. NCBI lineage: Eukaryota > Metazoa > Chordata > Actinopteri > Elopiformes > Megalopidae > Megalops > Megalops cyprinoides. The sequence goes on from NC_050586.1 coordinate 16,883,394, forward strand.
AACACAGGCTTGTGTACGGAACATGAGCAAGTAAATCATCGATTAATCAAAGCCCACTGCTGACCATAACAGGGAAAATCATTTATGAGTAGGAAGGATAAGTTAACTATCTTGAGCTTGGTCTCTTGTTGGTTCTCCTTATCCAAATACTAAAATAACAGTGAAAACCATTAATTCACTTAGGAGGAAAAATAAGTTGGTATATTTAATCATGAACGACAAGTATTGATGATTTCTCACTTTTGCCCTTCAAATCCCTGTTTTCAAGCTCACCAAACGTTATCTCATGTTATTCAGAAGGCTTTGGCAAATAATGGGCAAGCAGAACATCACAAAGCATAAAATTCTAATTTTTCATGTGAGATTCATCAGGATCACATGAAAAAAAAATCCGTTGGTGCTATTGCTTTAGAAGCAGATGTTTTTCAAAAGCAAAGCAAGGTGATTATTTTTCATAAATGTACAATTGGGAATGAAAGAGTTTGTTGAGTTGAAATGGCACTAATCTCACAATATTCCTTTTATCCATGGAATATTATGGCGGCAGCTTATGCAATAGGAATAACCAACTTCACCATTAGCAGTGGTTAAATGTGTCCTCTTTTGCAAAGTCAGCTAGATTCAAATATGTTCTGCAGATGTGCTTATACATGCACTGCAACAGGTTGTGAAGTTATCGCCATCTACCATAATTCATCCTGAGTTGAGGATGTTTCAGTGTCAGGGAAAGAAGCTGCCAGATGAATTATTACAGATTAGTTTTCACATCTTACACTTGACATAATGATTTACATCACACACATTATCTTAGCAGACACTCTTACCCAGACTGACTTACCCATTTTACATATCATTCATGTGTTCAGCTGAATATTTACAAAAGAAATTTGGAGTACATACCTTGCTGAATGTTACAACGGCAGTGTCCCCTCTAGGAATCAAAACAGCAACCAATGAATCACAAGCCCTACTTCTTACCACTACACCACATACCTGCCTGATTATTTTGAAATTATTTTAAAGTCCCTTATACATATTGGATAATCAGCAGTGAATATTGCCCCATCTGTACTCACGTCTATGTATGCAGCTACTAACCATGAGCTTGTTGCAGTCAACTACCTAAGAATGGTGTCCTGGTTCCAGGCATCTGCTGCCATCCAGCAGAATTTAGAAGATGACGTTCGATTCACCATTAAGTATTAACGTGTCAACTTGAACAACTAATCCCTAAGGTACCAAGAAAAATCCCTTGTCAATATCATCAGATGTTGGTGGTTGAGCTTGATGCTTCCAGCTGGACATACAATCTCACCGGTTTTGAAAATGGGGTCCACAGGCTACAACAGGAGACTTGACAGCTCTGGCATTATTGAATGATCACAGACTCAAATTGAAGGAGACCCCAAAGTCTCATGGGGTAATCGCTGACCTTTGTAAAAACAAATTAGAAGTCTCTCAGCAACTTCGGTTTTCTCAGATATTTGTGAATAAATAAATTTGCACAATGTGCCCTTCAATGAAGGGAAAAATGAACAATAATTCAAGCACAAGGTTAAAGCTTCTGAAAAATGTCTGTCCAGTTTTGTAAAATGTAATATACTAATTTTGTTCTGTAAAAGGAATCATGCATAACATATAAAAACATTTCTATTAATCCAACAGTCAATTTTAGAATTACATTCTTATAGAAAAACAGCAAGATTAAGGTATGGTTGGAGTTATTGCTACCTATGAGTTCATTTGAGGCAACAGACTCCTTTTCTACAGGTTTTCATTAAAGCGTTAGCTGTAAGAAGCAGAAAAGCACGTGTCTCCTGTCTTGACTCATGGAGCTATTAAATCTGGCGACTTTGGAGTTTGTCCTTAAATTGTGTGTCCTGAACAGTGAATTTGAACAAGATATTTTGTCATATACATGTTTGTCCATAATATGTGCTACAGCTGAACTCACAATGTAGTGTAGCTAACTAAATGTAGTGTAGCTATGTCAAAGTTAAACACAATAGAGTCCCTGATATTAGATGTAGGTCAAAAAAGTTATGGAAAAAGAGTTGTGAGGTTTAGATTTATAATTAGTAATAGGTTTTGGGTAATTTGGGTCATAATTATGGCTAAAGTGCATCTATGTCATCTTGTCTTATGTTCTTATTAGGGTAACAGCCAGGACAATGGTTATGGATACAATTTTGTTTAATATTCAGAACAACAGGAAAATTAGAGGAGAGCAAAATATGCAACTTTCTGAAGGACTTGCAACATAAATATGAGTAAGTAAATAAATAAAATGCACACATATATATACATAGGGTATTACAACCAGGTGTGTCATTTTCTTTTTGAAAAAGTCCACTTAGGTGCTATGTGTGTGGCAGGGTGTTTTTATCACTGGCAGTTACTGACCGAGATCTATAGACCACATGGAGAACCCTACCAAGTGTCATGCTCTTTGTATATGGTATTGCTGTGTTCACAAGCTTCTATTCATTGCCATGCCATCTGAGACGCTTTGGCAAATCAAACGGTTTCCTCTGGTTTCTTTTTCGAAGCAAAACCGTGCAACCCAAGCCCAATCTCACGGGCTCTTATCAGTGACATCAGCACAGCAATCCATTTGGAATAATTAGTGACAAAAGAGAAACCGGCACTGCTCCGGAGACGCTCATTACTGGCCACTTTTGAAATCCCACCGAGGGCTCCCTCTGTCCCTCCGCCTTTTTTGTTTGTTCCTCCAAGCTCGACTTGCTCATGTTTCCCCCTCATTGGAGGGTTCCTGTGCTCACACTCAACCTAGATCCCTCCTGGATGTATCGGGTTTCATCTAAAACAGTGGCCATTGTTCCCCAAGATGATATTTATCGCCGCGATAAAACAGTATGTCTGTTGTAACACACAAGGCCTGGGACTACCTGCCGTTTATCAGCTGCATTTATTAAGACGCCTCAGGAGGATTGGTGCACTGGCCCAGTGTTGCTGTGCGCAGACGGAACTCACAGCTGCTCGGTAGCTAATCTTCAAGCGGGACAGGGAGGGAGAGAGAGAGCGGGACAGAAAGGGAGACGATGGTGCTGGTGTCGGCGAAGGTTGTACAGAGGTGGGCGCTCTTCGTCTCGTTCGTGGGCCTGGTCATCACCTTTGTCACCACCTTCCTGCCCCTGTGGAAGACCCTCAACACAGACCTGAATGAGATGGAGAACTGGTATGAGGGGCTGTGGCACACCTGCATCTTCCAGGATGAGGCGGGGATGCAGTGCAAAGCCTTCGACTCCTTCCTGGCGCTGCCCCCCGATGTGCTGGCCTCCCGGGTGCTGATGATCGTCTCCATAGTGACGGGGATAGTGGCCGTCGGCGTGGCGTTCTTCGGGCTGGAGGGAGTGGACCTGGGGCCGGGGAGGCAAGGGCTGAAGAGGGGGCTGCTCATCCTGGGTGGGGTCCTTTCCTGGGTTTCGGGGATCACCACTCTCTTGCCCATCTCCCTGGTGGCCTATGTGACAGTGGTGGAGTTCTGGGATGACACTGTGCCTGACATCGTACCCCGCTGGGAGTTCGGGGAGGCTATGTTCTCGGGATGGTTCTCTGGCTTTTTCTTAGTTATGGGAGGAACCTTCCTGTTTGTCTCTGTGTGCATGGAGGACCACAGACAGCACGTCAGCCTCCCCGACACCCAAGAGAAACCAAGGACACCACAATACCTAAAGACAGAGTTTTTATAGCTTTGTCCTGTAGTTTTTCAAGTGCTTGTTTGAAAAGAGCTGTAGCTTGCAGTGATTTTGACGTTAGAATTAGGTAACTGATGATTGGGATCTGTTATGATATATTTGAAGTCACTTTTGAAATATTTCAAAGCCATATTTGTGTGTCCTTATATTGCTGAACTCCAGCTCTGTTGAAGTATTTCTTATGGAAAAGTGCAATGAAAGCTTTTTGAATCTTGAACCCACCCTATGAGGCAAATGCTGATTATTTCTTTTCTGTCAGTTCATTTGCTTGTTGCAATAGTTTATCATGTGGTATTTGTGCAGCTGAACCAGAGACTGTAATGTACCTGTCATTTCTATAATTTTGGTGATTGAAAAAGAATCTGCCAGACTGCTGCTTTCACAGTACAGCCTAGAATTAAATCAAAGAGCATATTTATTATTTCACTGTCACTTAAAAGTATGATTTAAAAGATTTAAAACATTTACATTGTCAAAATAGGGCATTCTGTTCTTTCAATTTACTTGAGTGTGTGTGTGTGTGTGTGTGTGTGTGTGTCTGTGTGTCTGTGTGTGTTTGTATGTTTTGGCTTGTGGTGTAACAGGACAGGAGCCAATTATTCAGTTAGACACCTCTGAGTATTTTCTGACCAGATTAAAATCTCGCTGTCCAGGTGTCAACAGTAGCTGAATTGCTTCTTTGTGTTGCAGGGTAATATAATGCTTGTTGAATGCACCCAGTTATATTAAATATTCAGGCACAGCAAGCCTGAAGATTAGATCACCCATTCATTAGTAGAATTCTATGAAATGCCTTTACAGTGCCACTGTCATTTTCTTGGAAATCTGGGTGAGTACCAAAGAGATACAGGGAAGCTAACCTGATACAGATATTTTTTTTTTTGCTGTGGCTGATGGACACCTGTTTAATTAAGTATCACTTGGACTGAGGAGAACACAATGAAATAGAACACAATTTGAAAAAAAAACTGACTGTCCACTGACTGTTACATTAAATGGAAATTTCTCTTAAAGTCAGTCACTTAAAGAATGCAAAGGTACGAGCATACAACAATGCTGCATAAATACCAGAGGTTTGAAAGGATGATCTGAATAAATAACAGACATTGCACAACATCCAAAGAGCATCTCATGTCAACATACACTCCTAACACTGGGCACTAATCACTCTAAATGAAAGCATGGTTGTCCATTTTTGTCATACCATGGTGAACCTGCTTTGTCACTAATAAAGGTGCATTGATTATTTGTCATCTGTCTTATTGTGCTGAGTGATGGGAAAGGGTTTCAAAAACACAGTTCAGTGTTGGGAAATAGTCAGTCAGAGAATGCTGACAGTTCTCTGACCTGTTGACCTGTTTCCTAAAACGAATTAGTTATTCATTACAGTTCCACTGGCCTGTTAAACCCATCTACTGATGTCTTGAAATAGGTTGGGCATCATGTGTATGACTTTGCTGCTTTCAAAGCTTGTTTTATGCATTGTAGATGCTGAAATAATGTATCTCATTCAAAAAACTGTATATTCTGTGTATAAAAATCTAAAAAAAGTGCTACAATTCTGTATTATCTCCAAAATTCTGTGATCTATCTCATTACACCATTAACTAACTTCACTGCTGAGTAAAAGCCTGCAGCTCAGTGGAACCCTGCCCATCTTAAATAAGCGTGGAAATTGGTGAAATTAATTAAACTGGAAAGATAAATCCAATCTGGGCTGACACTCCAAAGGCCCGTCAATGTTGTGGCGGCGAAAAAAAGACAGATGCAGTCAATTTAATAAAGAGCACATTCCATGCCATAATTCCTCTTTGTTCCGTTGAACTGGGGAAGAACTTGGCCACGCGCAGAAGCTGGGGGTTCTTAATGCACATTTTGGCTCTGCGACACTGGCGCACTGTATGGAGACCAAGCCGTGACACAACAGGAAAGGAGAGACTTGTGAATAGTGAACAGGACAGTCACAAAACAGGGGATGCCCTCGTTCCCCTGTCCATTTCCTGGAATAAAATGATTGCGGTCTGATACTAAACTTCGGCATTAGGAACCCTGAGGGGTTTGAGTCTCCATTACCTCCTACATCCGGAAAAGATATTTTAACTTTTATTTTAATTAGAACAAAAGTCAAAATGAGTATGCTTCCAAGTCTGGGCCAGTTGTTAATTCATAAGTATTTATTCACTTATTCATTCACAATTTAAGGCTAAATTAAAAATAATGCCATTCAAAAGGATTGGAATTTCCCAGTCTCGGCTGTACTGAGGCAACCTGATTGATTACTACCCATTTATATTTTATGTCCTGCATGAATTTATTGATCTGTATCATAAACATTGACTTTGGTAAGAAAAATTGCCATTAGGAGTGGAATATGCACTTTGTGGAGTTGACATAAATATTCAAAAAAGACTTTGCTGACCCATACATTTTTTGATAACATTGGTTTTTGGAGGGAGTTCTAGTTGGCTGCTTTGCACACATCTGTGTGGTCCTGTTATTAAATTAAACTGAGTGATGTATAGATGAGTTACTGGTGCTAGCTGCCCCCACCCCTGTCCTTGAAGAGAGATGATCAGTCATCTCGCCAGCCCTCCAGCCATGTATTAACGGATAGGTTGCTAGCTGCTCCTAGACTTGTTTCAGCAACCCATGTTGTAGTATAATTCCCCATTTGGCCAGCAGAGGGTGCAGTGTACAGAGACACTAAAGTTGACGACTCGAATCAGTCAGTTTTAATGAACATTTCTTCGATATTTTTTCAACCATAACACAGTTTCTAAAACCATGAGCGTTAAACTTCTGAAGCTGAGAGAGAGTATAATATATATTCAAATATTGTGCTGCTGCACTAGGTTTTACCAATGAGATTTGTGGAAGGAGAGAACAGGGCCTTAACCCCCCTATGTTCCTTTGTTGCTGTGTGCAGTGTCCTATTGTTTCCTCTGTACAATAGCTTTTTGGTCGCTATGTTGGTTGAGGCATTCTGGAAAAATTTACTTCTAGTCACTGCTGCTCCCATTCATTCTCACTGAGGACATTCTGGGACCTCAGTCTTCTACAGTACAGTGCGGGAGAAGTTCACCAACTAGCAAAGATGTGAGGTGAACATAGGTCTGGACTACTGTACGTGCTGTCTTCTTCTATAAACCCCCTTGGTTCTCCTATCCTTGCTGAAAATGTGTTTTTGAAGGTGTCAGGACTTTGTTCAGTTGTAATTTCAATGTGCAAGCACATCCTAACAAAGGTCTTTGAGAAGGCTTAATTAGCATATGAATTTGCCAGCTGATACTTCACTGTCACCATAAAATGCAGCAAATTCTCTGTGATACCCATTTATTTTCATCTATTTGTGTGAAAATAAACAAGAAAATGTGAAATTAGGAAATGACTAGAGTTACAAATCTTAAAGGTATGGTAGCTGAAAGCCAAAAGATAACCGCACAACAGTAATTTTTAATTGTACCCTTGAATTATTCTTAAGGAAAAACACATCTCTTTTGTACAAATGTGTACACATGGCCTAAAATGATTTATAGGAACAGCATTCCTTCATAGCATAGCATTCATATGGTGCTGAACAATGATTGATGAGATCAACCTTATAACATTTTCATAGTACCTAACGCTGATGGATGAGAGGAACTTTATATTAAATTTCACTCATAGTTGAGAGTGCTTAGGTACTGGGAATCAAGGTGAAGTCTAAACAGGGAGGTTCTGACAATTTCAGGTCATTCTTTGCGCTGTGGGGAGCCCAGTGAAGAAAACAGGCAAGTGTTGGATGAATGGCCATGAAGCAGAGGAGATGTTGAATGACCTGAGGTTGTCAAGGGGAGAGTTCATGCAGGGTTTTAAGGCTGAAGGTGAAGGTGGATCAGAAGTACTGCAGGCAAAGAGCTATGCCCTTAACTGCCTGTTATGCTGTAGCACCAGGGATCTCAATTTGATAAGAGCAAGACACGGGCATACCTTTGGAGGTGGAAGACCAGCCAAGGTGCAACATTCCAAAATCTTTGAAGCTCAATATTATAAAAACACACAAATACATTTAATGTATTAGGCTGGCTCTGGCCCTTCCCCCAATAATATACTGTGTGTTTCCAATATTAAAATAAAAAATGTGTGTGTTTCCAATATTAAAATAAAAAATCCACTTTTCATGCTTTATAATGAAAGAAAAGATATAATGTTATATATATTGAACATTTAACTCATCGGTCCTGCCTACGTGACAAGATGCCACAATTTTATCCAATGAATACTACAATACTTACTTCTTATGTGTTATTTTGAACAATGGATACAGCAAAATGAAAGACACCAATATGAATTGGTTTATTAAATGTCAAGACAAGGACAATTGCAGCCATTTCAATGAATTGCACTGGAGTGAGACATTTGGTTTACAGATTTCATAAAAAAATTTGCAAGACAAGTCAGCTAACTGATGAAATCCAATAATAAGTATTAACATTACTATAAACATTGCGATGCCATACGGACATAAGACCCTGTACAATAAAATGCAATAATTCCACTGTTCTGCTGTCTCAGTTTTACAGGCAATCAAGTTCAACTTCAAAGATGATTCGATATCTCAACTATGAACAGCTGACTCCAAAGGTAGCAACATATTTCTTTACTGCATAGAGAGAAATAATTTTGCAAAGTTGTCGACCATGTTGGCAAGTTGATTGTGGAGGGAAGCAGTACGATTGAGACCATGTAGTTGTACCCTGTCCCACTATAATATGAAAGGCCTTGCCCTGAATTGACTCTGTCTTGTCACTCAGGCACTTGGTCAGCCAAGAATGCCATACTGGGAAAACTTCAACAGAAATGCAACAACTGAATGTGGAAGACATTTAGGCAACCATTCCTCCTCTCAAAGTCTGCACTTGTGTATCCAATGTCCTGTGTGTAAGCATAGTAAATTATAGTTCTACCTCAACTTTGTTTTCCATGATGCTTTATGAAGTCAAAGGCTTTAAGTGAAACACCAGACGTTCCAATGTTTCTTACCTGGAAGTGACTCATGACTTAGCTCACATAATGATACATTATTTATCCTGTAATCCCACTCGAAGTTGGCTGTCTCATTGCATTCTCAACCTGCAAACTCTGTCTACAGAATTACAAGGTAAACAGTCATTGTCGTACTGCTGTCATGAACAAGTGGTGATTGTAGAGCCTCACCTTAAGCAAATGGCTCAGTCTTGCTTTGGAGAAAAAGGACATGTGAAGGACATGAGAATTGCCATTATAGATAATGGGTAACAGTGTGGCATCATGGTAAGTCATTGGGCTTATAACCTAAAGATTGCAGGGCCAGTGGAAAATTGTCTCTGTGAATATCCAGCTGTATATATGAATGCCATGTAAATAATGTAAATATGGGGCAGCAGTGTAGCATAATGGTAAGGAGCAGGACTTGTAACCCAAAGGTTGCTAGTTCAATTCCCTGATGGGGCACTGCTGTTGTACACTTGGGCAAGGTACTTAACCCACGCTTGCTTTAGTAAATACCCAGCTATATAAAAGGGTGACAGGTAAAAAATTGTAACCTCTGTAATTTGCTCTGGATAAGAGTGTCTACTAAATGCCTGTAATGTAATAAATTTGTCCAGATAAGGTCCTCTGTTGAGCAAAAAGTAATGATAATGCAAAAAACAATAAATCAAAATAATGTGCATGAAAATGACCATAGCACTTCTGGTACCACATATTTTCACTGTAACTGTTACTGAGCTGCTTTATTCTGTGGAACAAGCTGTTCAGTCTGAAGGAAATTCATATAATCACAACTTGATTCTGCAATGTTGCCTTGTTTCTGCCATGTTATTATGTCTTTATCTGGTGCTGTAAAGTGCAACCCAAATATGTCATGTTGTGTTTTACAAGTAAGTAATAGCACGAGAAATGTGCCCAGATAACGCCTCACCCCCCGTCCTGGTGCTGATGTTATTTGAGTGCACTGCCACAGCTTGTGTCTGTTGTGTATGTATTTTTTTCAGCACTAATGCTGCTGATGCAGTTTAGGGGTGGAAGCAGCAGAGATTTAAGCAGTGGGCAGGCAGAACAGCTCATAAAAAGAAAACTACCATCAGAAGCTCCCTTCATGCATTCCAAAGCTGTTTCCCATGTAATGAGCATGCTGCAGGAAAATGTGCGCATTTCTCACAACAGTCAATCTAAAGGCCAGGTACAATCTGTCCCGCATATCCTGAGGTTTGAATGGCAGATCTCACCCAGGGCTCATTTTTTAACTTACACAGCATTATGAGCTGGGAGATGAATAAATCATTTGTAGAGAACAGAAAAACAATTACCTAAAACTGAATTGTGATTAGATTGAGTCTGGGACTAACCTAGTAAGCAACCCAGCAATATCAGTAGCCTTCTTTATTGTAAATGATTAATATCTATAGATAAAGAGTAATTCAAAGGGAGCGCTGTTCTTGTACTTTAAATATATAAGCTATAATTCATTACATTGTCGAAGCTTCAGTTTTTTTAATATTTTCACATAAACTTAATCCAGGCACATTTATTTTAATGTCACACCAGAATTCCCAGAGAAACCAATTTCTTCAGCATTGATATGCCCCTCCTCAACATTAGATATAGACTCATATATAGTTAATACGTATAGTTTATGATTCTCTGCATTGCCCGCTGACGTGACTTTATCGGTTATCCTCCTGTGACTTATGCCCACTGCAGAAGGTACTGGGCTGACCCACATACCTGTACTCTTCAGTTTCTGCACCCTTCCCCTCTCTCCTCCCCCCTTTCCCCCTCAGTCTTCCTCACCCATCCCCCGCCACACTACAGTCTTTCCGTACTCTGCCCCTGCAGTACGGTGAGGGACCAGGGACTGTACTGGAGGCAGCTTACGGAGGCAAGCAGCGCGTGTGCTCTCTGCAGCGAGAGCAGGGCAGGGTGCGCAGTCCATGCATACACATGGACACAGGCTCCGCAGTCAGCGCAGTCAGGGCAGTCAGAGCAGGCAGAGGGCAGGGGATCCCAAAGAGTCTGAAACAGGGCTGAACAGACAACTCAGCCCTTTGGCATCTGGAGGAGAGGTTGAAAGGAAAAGGGAAGGAGAGAGTGAGGGAGAGAGTGAGAGAGAGAGAGAGAGAGAGAGGGTGAGGGAGAGAGAGAGAGCGAGCGAGCGAGAGGAGGGGAGTGGAGGGGTAGCGCTGTGTGAATTCTTGCTGTGTTAGCATCCCCCCAGCAACTCCATCAATACTGCTTGCAGCTGGGAAACTGGCAAGGATCCCTACTGCAATCCTGGGATCGGTCGGCGCAGAGCAGCCTCCAGTGCCGCCTTTTGCTTATTGTTGTTGTTGTTTTTTCCTCCCTTGGAAGTGTGTGTCAGTCACAGCTATGCCGCTCCCACTAGTGCGCTAACAAGGAGAGGAGAGAGCAGGACGGAGACGCAGAACAGGAATACTCAGCAGGAGATCCAGTCCCGGCAAGGGACAGAGTCCTTGGGGAATCTGTGCTAGTATGGTATCGATCTCAGCAGGATAGGCTGAGCACTGGAAAGCTTGACTGGATCTCAGCGCACCTGCTCCTAACGGGCTCGGGTAAGCTTCTCTGTTCACTCTTCAAGATGCTGTGGCTCCTATAGGCTGATGAAATACCTCCTGGCTGTGAACATTAAGTACCAAGAAGCAGACTTTTAATTTAATGACTCCTGTGTCTCTGTAGTACAATTGTACACACACACATCCACACACACACACATGCACACACACAGAGCTGTGAGGAAGTTATTGGTTCTCACAAGAGTTTGCATCAGTACCCTCAGAGCAGAAGTACAGTATCATCAAGCACTCACTCACTCACACACACATATACACACACACACACAGTTTTTTTTCTGGTAATCACAACAGTAAGTTTAGGATTTTTTTGCTGAATGAAATCTTTAATTGAAATTACAGACATATAATTATATAATTCATGAAATTATTAGTTACTTAATTATTTCAGGTCCTTGTAAATAGATTAATTCATTTTATGTCAGAGTAGATTCTTTTCTCTGAAACATTGCTCAGTTTTCCATGACATCAGCATGCGTTTGAACCACCCGCCTGGTAGATGTTAAATGCAGAACCTAACAACGTTCCAGTACTGGAAGGAAGGGTCCTAACAACGTTCCAGTACTGAGCACTTAAAATATTCCCAGATAAAACTACAATGCTGTTTTAGAGAGTGGAAGATGTTAAAGATGTACAAGATGAGGTGTATTTTCCCTCTCTCTGATTGCTGCAAAAAATACTTGTTAGTCAGATGCATGCTTTTCCGATGGAGGCACAGTACTTGGAAAGAAATCTTTAGCCAATCAAGCTATCCCAGCCAGGCTCCAAATGAAGTGAATTACTTTCTAACTCTCTGTATGTGAACACCTGGGTGTCTAGCTAGAATTCAGTGCAATCCATGTGATATTCCCACATGCATCCAATCAAATGCATTGTGGTTTAATGACTGAATTCCATAACAGACATACATATATGACCTCCAGTGACCCAGAGAGGAGGTGCATTATAGTGCATTTCCTTTATTCATGACTGGAAAACTTCAGCTACATGTTATATGTTGTTTGACAAGGATTCTGTATCGTTGAGGCATATTCTTCATTATTTAAACCTCCATCCATCCATGGAATTATCAATGTGAGAAAACCTATAAGACTATAATGCAGTGGATACATATTTTCCTGCCCAGTTTAACCACACTACTGTTTAAAAAGGAGTATCAAATGAGGTCACAAATTTTTACCTACTTTATATACTATGTGCTGTTCCATGAATTCATATATTTGCATTTACCAACATCAAGAATGATTTGAATGTCACATTTGTAAGTCAGTAAAGACTTTCCTATTGGGAAAAGGGCAAACTAGCAAGCAAACACGTAAAAAAGATTGGGGAGAAAAGAGAAATGCACGATTGGTCACGATGTACGATTGTTTCACATGTTAGAGCCTCTTATTTTAGAATCTGATTAGCAGTAATCCAATGTTTATAATGCATTTGCTCTAGAAAGCTTTGCAAAATAAATGAAAGTCACTAAAAAGCTTCTTTCAATCCCATAAAATATGGAATAATTATAACTGTTTCATTGGCTTTTACAAACATTATCTAGTTTGAATGGTACTAAACTATTAGCTATTTTGATGAAGTGTCTTTCTAAAAAAAATCATACATCTAACACTATGTATCAATATAAGCGTACAGAAAACAAATAATTAAGTACATAATTTGAAAAAGAAATGCTGTTAGTTTTCACAGAGCCAAGATCCTGTGAGGTATTTAATTAAATAATTCATATAAAACAAAATGAGAATGTAACCCAGATACTGAGATGAGAGATGAGGGCGGTGGAAGATCATTGTTATTGTTATAATAAAAATAAGTTTCGTAGAGATGCAAGGACCACTAAAGGCAGAGCCATGTTTCACTTATCAGGCTTGTCACACTGAGATTTAAGCTCAGGTGTTTACTGTGTAACAGATAGAAGAATTCAATGCCTGGTGAAATCAATCAATCAGAATTAATCCTCACAGGTAACTTTCCATTGTTAGGAAGGTCAAGACTTGTGTAAATATTATCATAACATCTGTTGCATGGTCTGTTTTTGCAACTTTGTTTCGCAAGCACCGATAGAACACAATCTCTAGACTCATCGCCCAAGTTAATCAGTATTGCACGGTCTGAATAGAAATGGCTGTAATTCAATTGGACTGTCAAACACAGACTCTTGTCAGTTACTGTGTCATGAATATTGCCTCTTATCAGCTGTGGATCAAAGCAAGGGCCTGAAGGTTAACCAAAGGTTAACTTACCTGAAGAACAGGTGTTGGAGAATGTGACAGATAAGTACATGGTGGGTGCACATACTTATGATAGTAGTGATCAGCCTGATCAGATGTGCAATCGCACCTATAGCTGGGTGAGTGTGGGGGAATGATCCTGCTGGCATCATGTAGAGATGCTACTCTATGTGGAGTATGGCCTTAACATGAAATGCTTGTTTCACCTCACTGCCCAAAGCATAATATAACCATGAAGATGGCCCACCTCATTGAACCAGATATTTCCATGCATTTTTCACAGAGTTCCTGATTCTTTTAAAGGTAGATACTTAGAACACTAACAATATAGAAAGAAAAAATTCATTGGGGCATTTACCATAGACCATAAACAAGTATCATATGAGGATCAAAGGGTGCTGCTAAGAGCCCCGTTTCCAGAAAGGAGTGAAACTCCCCTGTTAAAAGTTGGGGTTTTGGGAGTAATGGATGCCTCACTCCTTTTGGACATGGCAAGAATGTGAGGGCTTGGGTCGGTGGTGATCATTAGATGCTCACAATTTGCTTTGGAAGTTCACACTTTTCACAACAAACGCATCCATTAAGCTGCTTGTGGATGCAAAGACTTAGAATGAAACATGTCTTGAACTGGGTTAAAAAATGGTAATGTTTATTCTGTTGATCTGATGATAAAAAGACATGTTCTTATGGATGTATGGATATACCAGACTATCAGAAGGCATTTGATCTCAGAGTAACATCTTCTCTACGACTTGTTGGTAGGGGTCTACATATATATCTTGTTAACTCACTAAAATGTGAGTGAATGAAAAATCACTTCTCCATTGTGGTAAGCTTTGTATAGTTGAATTAAAAATGAAATAAAGTCCCTTCTGGGGTGGTCTTCTCCAATACGTGGTCCCATTGTTGTAAGGTCTAATGATATTTGGATAAATAATACACTTTGATCTCTTCCTATAACATGTCAAGTGTCAGATATGAGCTGTTCAGTCACTAAAATCAACCTTCATTATACACGGTGGCATTCGTATTGTATTTCAGGTGTATTGCATTGTGTTGAGAATATACTTTTAGTGCACTACATGCAGGTACTTCACAGAAAGGTACCAGGTTGACTTCCGGGGAGTGAACTACAGGCAGAGAGGGGACCAAAACAGGAGAATCATTGATTGTTAATTCCTTCACATACATTCCGGTAAAAGCCTTACATCTGGGGAAGTTAGAGAAAGTGACAGCTTATTTGGAGAAAGATTATCAGCACTGCTTGGGGACAAGCCCAACAGTGAGAACCAGGATCTGCGTCATATGCTGCCACAGACCAAATCTACTTAACCTACTTTGGTGGTACAAAATATCTCAGCTTGCTGGAGCCCCTGGAAGGCAGCTTTTGTGATCCAATGTGGTGTTCATTAAAATTTCATTTGTACCAAATCATTAAAAATGGCAACATGAAAGATCCTCAGTACGATTTTGGCCCTGTCATACCCAAATTCACAGGGAACATCATCGCGCAGTTGTGAAAATATGCTCAGGATCAATGTACAGTCAGATGGCAAGCAGCTTTGCCGTGTCTATTTTTTGCATCAGACACCTCAATACCAAAATACAGAGTGAAAAGATGGATTCTCAGTTGCTATGGAGATTTTCATACAGTAGCTGGCTCACAAAAAGAAAAAAAAAACACAAAAAAGGATGCTCATCCTCTGCCTTCATCTGAAAACATTGCTACTTACCAGCTTTTTCAGTGCATCATTTCTGATATCTTTCTGATCATTTTCATACCTTTTCTGGGGTTGTTTTTGTCCTTTAACCCCTTTAACAAGGAGGTCCATGTTTACTGACTGGACTTTTGTCCTATCATTGAGAATGTTGTCTGCAAAATGCCTTAGATTTTTTTTTTTTTGTAGCATGTCCACATTTATTATGTTGCTCTGTGTAACACGTAACATGCATTTAACATTGGTAATGTGTGTTACATTTCACTGTACAGTACACAACAGTTTTAGAACGTAAAAAGTTCACAGCATTAGGAATAGAATGCTGTACCATCCCTGAGTGCAGCTCTGAATAAGTTCTGATGAAGTTAAATGACTGAATTGGTCTCAGCCCTGTTCAAACGAAGAACAGAGTAAGAGAACCCCTCATGCTGTCTTCTGTGTGAACACATTAAATCTTAGAGAGAGAGAGAGAGAGACAGATTTTTCCATTTATTTTCTAGCCGCACCAGGAACCTTGTTGACCGTTTGCCCAATGAGCGGGAGACGTGTTTCATTCCAAGGGCATCGGGCTGTGCTTTGAATACCAAGTACTCCTTTTTTGTTTCCTTTACAAGAGGATCATTTGCAAATGAGTTGTCACGCTTTGAGTGACACACCTGTAACGGCACATTCATGTCGCATTCTGCCTGGCGCTCTCCCATCGAAATTTCACTGGCCTTTCATATCAGCCGTAGAATTGCTGAGCAAAGGCATGTGGGTGAAATACCGCGGGGGCCGGAAAGAGCACTGTAGCACAGCAACACAACAAGGGTGTTATTGAAACTCTGGGACTACGGTCCTTTACAGCGAGAAGAAAGTCAATAGGTGCCTTAATGATGTTAATGTTTAACTGTTTACATGGCTGATGTAAGATACATTAATGGGAGTAGTTGTGCTCTTGGAAAATGTGCCTGGGTTTATTGCTCATAGAGTTTAGATCATTGCTTCAGCTGAACAGAAAAATAGCTGCAAGATTCTAGGTTTTGGAATGTCGTGTAATTATTTTTTTCTGAACAAAGTGAACACATTTCAATGGCTGCATGTAACAAAAATGCACAGACAGATTTACATGTGCACATGTATACACACACACACACACACACCCACACACACACACATACAAAAAGTTGGACATTCATTTTGAAATATCACCCAAACCCTCTCTCAGATGTATTTTTGGCCAACAGCAGTGAATTCTTCAGCTGAAACAAAGTTGCACTTAGACACCTCATTGGCTCTTTAGTAGTGAGAAAGAAATTTAAAGAAAGCTTTGTCAGTTACTGGCCAGTGGATATTGCCAAATGTTTCCACAAAGGACATGAACATGCATTTGGAAAATACTGGGGACACATCTTCACAGAGAGCTAACAGTGACTGTCCTTCCCAAAGATGCAGGGCGGACTGGGGCCTCTGCTCTGACAGCTCTGATTTAAATTTAAAGGCACAAAGACATTCTTTTATTTCCGATCAGTCACAGGGAATGGATGTAAATGTACCTTTAAGGACAGATACACTCTTACTGCTCTACTCATAAAAGCAGTCATTCTTGACTGAAGCTAGTGAAAAACAAAGTTGTTCATGTTGTTTTGCATTGATGAAAGATTGCCTTTACATAAGCACATTAGACAACAAACGTATTTGCACACGGTTTGAACCCTGCGTCCTTATGAATGGAATTACACTTTGTCAGACTCAGGGAATTACAGAAATATATAGAATAATCAGAGGTTCTTGGTTTGGACATAATTAAGACACTGACTATGATGCTTTTCTTTGTGAACAGCAGTAGTAACAGATGATTTAATAACTACACATAATTAAAACTACCTTAATGGAAAAATGAACTATTTAATAAAGTTTTTTAAAAATTGAAAAATAACTTTAAGAGCCCGTGCTTGTAAAAATTATTAATTATTAATAACCAGACAGTTCAAATTATGTTTCAAAGGCCCAGATAATTCAAATTATATTTCAAGAGCAGCTGGGTTCATTTTGAACAAGTATTTTTCTAATTCTATAATTTGCTGTGCTCCATTAATGTTTTATCTTATTTTCCATTTTCCAAAAAAGCTTTGAGTGGACACATTCAACAAGATGTGTAGAAAAGGCTGTTTAACTGCAAGATGTTGTTACAGCGTCTGGCTATTATATGACTGACTAAACCTGACCATGCAGCCACAAATACTTCTCTGTGTCCAGCAAAGCAGATTTCTCTTCTGTCCTTTGAAAATATTGCAGATTAAATATGTCAAGTTACTCAGTTAAATGTTAGTCAGTATTGAAATGCACATAACTTGTTGCTTGTCAGTTGTTTTATTGGGTAGCTGACTACATGCTTATAGCATACATTTCAGTCAGTAATACTGCAAACCTCTAATGAGTACTGTAGCTAGCCATGATGATAATGGTATTTGGCATTTCTTTTTGACTGGTAAGAACACATCAGTAGCATATAGCTAGCTTGCTTGCTATGCAAGCAAGATGTTGATGATGTTGAATGTGTATGTGTGTAGTTTGAAATGTTGACAGTTAAATGTGTTGTCTTGAAACTATTGTGAATAACAAGTGACCAGTTTTCAGGGACATTGTGCTGGTTTCCCCTATTTAGTAAATTAGACATAATTTAGAAAAATGGTAAGTATGGGTTATATTTGTTGAATACAGTAGGCAAACCTTTACTCATTTTAAGGTTTGTGTGAAACAAGTCCTGAAAGTGAAAAGATTTATGACTGCCAGAAGCAACAAAATCACACTAAGCATCGGTATGCAAATGAACCAGCAAGCATTAGTCACATGCTTAGCCAGCATACTGAGGTACACCTGAGGTAGGTGGAAACATGCTCTGGAGGCTTCTGTGCAGAAGTACAGATGGTATAAGAATTACAGGAATCATTCTAATGAAAAAATGCTTATAAATACATTTCTACATTTAATGATTTAGGCTATAGATAAAACCAACTCTTTCCTAGGACAGGATGACAGTCAAAATTAATGGCTAGGTTACCTGACCTAGGCTCAGTTTGTTATTGTGTTGTGCCTCAAAGAGTATCTAGGGCTACTCTCTTCACAACACAAATATTTCACTGTATAATTTTCATTTAATGTGCACAGGCAATAGTAGTTTTAATTCACTTGACAAAGTCCTTAGATCAAAGTTTACCCAAGGAAAATGTGTTTTGCTAGAATGACCAAATGAGAATTAACAGCCTTTAAATGGCTTGAGGTGTATTTTCTAAGATAAAAGTGCAAATTAGAAATCAAAGAGCAAAGAAACTGTAAGTTGTTCACTCCTCTCAGCTGACAGGAACTGTACTTTGACCTGACAATGTCTTCAGTAGCCCTTGAGTAATGCATAAGATGAGTCAGACTCAAATAAAGTCAGAGTTCACAAGAATACTGTTTTGATATTTTCTGTGTATCACATTGCATTGTTTCATATCATACTAAAAATTTTCAAACTCAACAGTTATGTAGCCGATATGCAAGAGTGCTTGATACACATAGTAGGCTATTCCAAAGGAAGGAATTAGATAAAATATGTTCACTTACTCTGTGTGCACAATGCTACCCCAGTTAGCAGAGGTTTTGCTGGAAGGTCCCAGTTTTAGGGTAAAAGATATGCTTGGTGTTTGGTGCTTGCAGGCCATGAGAAGCAGCTGATGTCTGCGATGGCTGGCCTGGACCCGCAGATTTTGATACCACCCTGCCAGCGCTACTGTTGCCTCGGTACCCAACAGCCCACTAGAAGAGTTTGACCCGCCCCTCCTCTACATCTCCAGGGCTTCCTTCAGTTGCCTCCTGGCGCTACTCTGGGCCCATCATGGGAGGATGTCTCTCCAAACCCAAACCAGGTGACCGGCCGCCTCAAATCCTGTAATAATTGGCACTTGTTTGCCGGCTATATATAGGTCACACATTGCTCTCTGACAGCCTTTGTAGGATGGCGGGTCGGGGGAGGAATTTTAATGCTCTCTATTGCAGCAAGTCAAGAGGATTATAAAGTAAAATATGAGTTGGATCTCAAACATTGCACAATGTGTCACTGTTGTGTTCCACTGCAAAGAACGGGCAGCTGCCATGCACTGAAACATGACTTCATCTGTTGACGCCTAGTCTGTGTCTCGTGGCGTCAGCTTCTGAAGGCAGGACAGTGGACATGTGATGCTTTTAGGGGCCACTAGCACCGACTACTATAGGTACCGTGACTCTGCAACAAACAAATATGGCCAATGTTGCTTTATACAAACAACAGCCTTTCATCTGTTACAATAGATGTACATTCTGGGGTTTTGCTGCCCTTTACACCTGGGGTGTTGCTCCCAACGTTCACTACAGTGCCTAATGTGTATTCCACATGCAATGACACAGACACAGCCAAAGCATGATGTTGGATTAGACATAAGCCAAAATGAACACGGACTGAAAACCAGAAGGTCATTGATTTTAAAGCCGATACTGGTTCAGGTACCAGTCTGGAATCCAGAGTATGTATACAATGTGAAATTAATTATTTAGTTTAGTTTAATTAGAATATCTGCTAAGTGAACTGTGATGTAGATTGCTTGAAGCAGTGCAAAGAAAACATTTATACTTTCCATTTATTTATGTGCCAGACAAAAATAAACACAATGGAAAGAGCCAAATGTCCACACGCTACAGCTGAAAGTGACTTACTATGTTGGTGCACACAGGAAAATGATTTGATCTAAGGTGGATGTTCGTCAGGTCAAGTTTGTGACACGAACACCTCTGTTTGAATAGATCTGATGCATCTGAAGACAACCATTGATGAGTCATGTTGATAAGTGATAAGATAGGTACTATAATGCAATGATTTTTTTTGCAAGCAAACGAATGGGTCAATGAGTGTATATAGAGTACAAAATACAATGTAGCCATTAAAAGAGGTCATTCGGGATAACTGCAGTCTAGAATACACATATATGCAACAATAGCATATATGAGTTTGAGCAGAGGTTTTAAAATTTAGGGTATGGGTTTTATGGAATATGAATACTATGACATTACTGTAGTTGTATTATGATTTGTTTAATCACATGTGATGCTTGACCAGCTAATAAGTATGTTATGAAAACCACAGCAAATTTTAAATTAAAAGGCCCTAGAAATTAAAAGGATTTTGCTTAGTTTTTAGCTCCTTTGAATGAGCAGATGTCTCTGTGCATAATTTAGATAATACTTCACAAACATCTTCCTTCCTCCCACTGCCAAACAAGAGGAAGACAGATTCAGGCCAACATGATTAGGAGAGGAGAATGATAAAACTAGCAGGCCAAAGGGAAAAAAACGAGGGAATTTATCAGCTTTATCTGAGACCAGTGACAAGTAAAGAAACCTCAATTATAGTATTATGATATATGATCAGATTATTTTCTCCAGCCATCCAAAATACAATGCAAATTGAGAAAGCAATTTAAGGGCAGACAGCAGTCCATGAAATGCACAAGAACAAATGAAAGGACAAATAAGTGAGAGCAAAGTACAGTCAACTCCCAATAATTTTATATTGGATAATTGCATACTTCATGTTATTGCACAATATGCAGCTGGTCCTGTTCTAATGCAACGTACTGGTATGTTTATGCTTTGGTTAAGTGCACAACGTCACAGCTGTCCTGACTTCATGCAAATTTGAGAAACTGGCTGTGCTTGATAATTATGTTTTGTGTGGGTGATTTGAACTTTAGAATATTTCAGAAATCTAGGAAAAAGGAGACAATGGATAGTAAAATATTGTGCTATGGCAAAAAAGCTTTGTGATTTAAAATTATTTTCCATCAGTGTAATTTAGAGCCAATAAAATCTGTGGTCAGTTTTGCTGACTTGGTGAAATAGAGAGTGTGTTTAACTTGTTTTCTAAATTAAGGCTGCAATTGGAATTGTTTGAAGAGGCAACCAACATTCCAAATCAAACTCTCTGACTCCAAAACACACGAAGAATTAAAATAAGCTCTCCAAAGCTAGTATTTATTCTGATTTAAGGGATTACGCTTTAAGAGTGGGATTTATTGTGGTCATCATATTTGGCAAATTGCATAAGGTGTAGTAAACAGAACTGACACACTGAAACTATACTGTAGCCCCCCACTCCAACTCTGATCACTCCAACCCTTAAGTGAAATCTGATATTGTGCAATATGAGTTTTTTTTCAGTTCAGTGTTAGCCACTTTGAATATGGTTATAAGATGCAAGGACCCCCCCCCCCCCGGGTCATTGTTTGGCACACTGTAATGTAAGGTAATGATATGCTTATAATGATCTATAGGCATATCATTATGCTCAGCTGTGTCCAGTAATGTGTGTGTATTGCTGTTAAGGATGGTTGTTTGAAATGTATTGGTACGTATGTATGCAATTACATACAATTTTATTTTAACATTTAATGCTGGATCTTTATGTTTTCCTCATTCTTCCTTTAATTTTAATGGTATTGAAATATATGTGTTTTTGCTGAAAATATGTATAATGACATTTAACAGTATGTTATGAGTTAACTCCTACAGACAGGTTATATCCACATCCATGTGTACTGTCAAACAGGAAAACTAAGTGAATGTACTCTTTATGTATTGAAGATAATTGCTCTGTATTTTAAGTACATTGTGTACCGTATCACAAAGGCCATTGTATCTGCTGCTGCAAATTATGCTTTTGTAATATATAGTATGAGATAGTCGTAACTTGTTGACTTGCAGTGAAGATTGTCCTGCAAATAACATGTCACTGTTCAAAATTTCAAACAAGCTCACTGATGGGGACTGCTTTCTTTTCCTGCAATTGCAGTCACTCTTATGATTTTCCATTGATTTTAATTAAGAATCGCTCAGCAGGAGAGAATTCCAGGCAGATTAAAGTTTAAGAACCGGATGGTCAGCACATTTTTCCAGCCGAAGAGATAAAGCTGGGTCTTTGTTGGCCGCAGTAAAAAGAGTTGCACAACCACCTTCTCACATGAAGAAATGCTGCTGAAAAGAAGACAGATCAGAGAAAACAGCATCTCCATCAAATATCACTCAGGATGCTTCATGAGGGTCATGAACAACATCAAAAGAGCACTTGTTTGAAAACAACCCACATTACTCCCCCACATTACACATTACTAACGTCTGTGTATTAACTACTGTATTGTTGAATCTCTTGGTAAGCTCGCATAATGATGTCATTTATGTCCAATATTCTGATGAGAAATTACTGAAGGGATATAAGTATAATAGGGATTCCCTGAAGGTTTTGATCAGCAGTCTTCTCACAGTATCTTGTATGCCTGACATCTGTCTTGCAGTGGAGGTTAAAGTTGAACTCACGCTCCTTGAGAAAGAGAAGGAAACGGACGCAATGTCTCCCAATGGCAAGGTTAGCCCCTTCTCCGACTGCAGGCCCAATGGGGCCCCTGGTCATTGCTCCGATGACGACACCTCCGTCATGCTGCGTCCTTACCACAAACCCCGCGACTACGTCGAGGCATCCGTGTGTCATGTCAAGGACCTGGAGAACGGACAGTAAGATCCGCATAATTTTCGGTTTTGACAAACTGAACTGAGCTTAAAGAGCATCCACACACAGCCTCTGCCAGATTATCATATCAATTCGTGAATAGTTTGAATTTCACAAGCACCTTCAGAGCATGTCAGCCCTGATAAAGGGCGTGACACCAAAACATTAGCACAGTGTTTGCAAGTTCTTGAATTAATGACAGTCCTTCAACACACCTAATAATAACCTTACCAGCTAAGCGAATGTAAAAGAATATTTTATATTCTGTTCAGAGTAGTATTCTGTGAAGCTAAAACTGGAAATACTTGAAATGTTTTCATGCCTGCGCATGCAATTATAGGTTCTTAGCAAATGAATTAAAAGGCAAAATGACATGAGATATGTAAAAATTTAATTATGTTAAATTTTGCAATACTATTTTTGGGAGTATTTCAAAGGTGCCCTTCTCTCCTTCAAACCTTTCCATACCCTCCCTGGGCCAAAGCTCTGTTTGCCATTCTTCAGAACAAAAGCAGAGGTTAAGAAACTGTGGACACTTTGGGATCATGTACACATCCCCATAATACTGTGTACACCAGGGCTGAAGGAGTCCACGGGAGTGTCCATCACACAGGCTTGGTTGTGACAAGGCTTGACATAGAATGATGGTGTGTGCCCACTGCTCAACAATTGTTTGTCTGTGGCTGATATGGGCTTTCCATTTTGAGAAATGTCACACACTGTATTCTACAGGCCCATTTAGTTGCGCTCAATTTCATTGTGGACCAAAACTGAAGGTTCAAACATTAACCTCCAGTCCCAGAATTTACACAATCCTCCTTCCTCCCAGGAAGGACTTGTTTGAAGTTTCTAGCTGGGACCTCATTCACGATGGCCTGAGCCTGTGCCAGGTCTCACGCCTAAGGTCAACAAAGTCCACCTCTTGGGCAGTGTGGTCGGCTGAAAGGCCACACAATGAAAAGCAGTGCAGCGCTAATGCCTCATGAGCCTAGACTGAGATGGGCACTCGGCACTGACTGGAGTAAAAGTTCAGCCACTGTTATGTAAGCGTGTACACTAGTGGGGCAAAAAAAAAAAAAAATTCTAAACCTAGAAATCAACTGAACCACACTGTGGTGGTTATTCAATCACTTGTTTGTTCATCTTACATCCTTTGCATAATTTATCAGTACAGCTGAGCCGGTGCAAATGCAGTTAAGTAGTATTGTGGGTGGTGTGTATTTGAATAGATTATTATGAAGCCTCAGGGGATCTAAGCTGTGCTTGTTTGTTTGTGTGTGTGTGTTTGCGTGTGTGTGTGCTCCTATCGCCTTGCAGAATGCGGGAGGTGGACTTGGGGAGTGGCAGGGCTCTGCTGATAAAAGAACATGGAGAGTTCTGCGCCATTGGACACAAATGCCCACACTATGGGGCTCCACTGGTCAAAGGTGGGACAGCTTATGATGACCAGAGCAGTAGAGATGTCACTTAAAAGCAACTTGGTATAACGTTACTGCATACTGTGTGGGCTTATTATTACAGTTATTACTAAGGGGTTGAACACTGCTGGTGTTTAGGCACATTGCTGTCGTTGTTCAGGTTCATTTCCCTTCTGCTGTTGTTTGCAAAAAATGTCTATGAAACCGAGATGGTCAATGAAATAAATACTCAACTGACAAAATTTCGACAGTGATGGCCCATGCATTGTGAGACCTCAGATAAGCCTGTTGGTCATGATTCAGCTACTAAATCTAATATTACATTTTTGCAACAAATCACAATGGCAATAAATCAACCAGTTAAAGCATAGGGCCATTACACTTTGCCCAAATATTACCTTGATTACATTTCTCCCATTTACTTTAGTGGGTTCCACCATCTGAAATTTCCGCCATTTTGAAAAATTAGCATTTTAACAAAAATGACATCTCATTGAAATTTAGTATGCATGATGTGTTCACCTAAAATATGAAAGAAAAGCTAAGATAAATGTGAAAAAACATAGTCATATTAAGTAATTCATTTTTCAGTATTTGAAAATATGAAAATAGCCATTCCCTGTTTGGTCAGTTGTTCTAATATTTGATGTATGGAGAGTACGGACTGGACCAGAGTAGTATTCCAACTTTGAATGTGTTACAGTGAAAAATGCTCACATCACAAGAGTTTTAAAAGTAATTTGAAATTTCTGCAGTATTGTATTATTTAAGTTCACCATTGTCAGCTGGTAGGTAGGATGACATGACACGTGATAATAAAAATACAATAAATACACAGGGAACAGAATACACCTCAGATTATTTGAATTAATATTGTCAGGGGAAAAAAATCATGAGATTGGGGAATTTTGAAGGCTATTGCTGGAGTCATCTTGTAGAGTACTGTCTCAGTAATCACTGTTTTCCAGGTGTCTTGTCCAAGGGGCACATACGCTGTCCTTGGCATGGTGCTTGTTTCAACATCGCCACTGGAGACATCGAGGACTTCCCTGGACTGGACAGCCTGCCCACGTTCCAGGTGACCTCTCACATCTGTGACTGCAATTAGCATGTAACATCTTTCAAAATTAAAAAAAAAACCTACATATTGTGTGTTTCTGCTTGCTTTAGGTCAGAGTGGAAAAGGACAAGG
Organism: Megalops cyprinoides; assembly: GCF_013368585.1. Classification (NCBI taxonomy): domain Eukaryota; kingdom Metazoa; phylum Chordata; class Actinopteri; order Elopiformes; family Megalopidae; genus Megalops; species Megalops cyprinoides. Next base: position 16,908,840 of record NC_050586.1, read on the forward strand.
TGATAATTCGGGCTAACAAACAGGTAAAATACAGTAAGTCATCATAACCTTGAAATTTGAGTGCTTTCCTAAGGGGATAAATCAGAACACTCTTGCGCCTTTGTGAATCCAGGCTCTTCAGTCACAGAGGAGGACAAAGTCCATGTCTAGATGCTCAGCAGTCATCAACTCCAGCACAGGCTTCAGCCACATTCTCATCATTGGAGCAGGTGAGAAAACTGTGTGCACACTAGTGGTACTGACCTGGGTCCACCAGCCACCGTAGTGATCTAGATCTAGTAATGATCTAGATCCACCAATATGGGTTAATGCTGGCGTTACAGACTCGAATGCTGATGATGGATCCATCAGCTTGGGTTCAGTATGAATTTCCACTTTGAACCATGGTAATCTTCTCTCCCAGGTCCAGCTGGGCTGGTGTGTGGAGAGACGTTAAGGCAAGAAGGCTTCACTGACCGCATTGTCATGTGCACCATGGACAAGCATCTGCCCTATGACAGACCTAAACTGAGTAAGGTTTGTACAGAAATCCAGACCACATCACAAGAACCATCAAAGGGTAAAGCTTGTGCATTTCACTGCCGTGTTACTGGGAACTCCTTTGTGATCAAGTCTAGTTTCATGTAGGAAGAGGTTGTAGGACTGGAACTGAGGTATGTGAATTCACAAAGCTCAGGAAAGTGTATTTTTAAGTGTAAATGTTAAATTAGTTTTTTTTCAGTTTTTTTAAATTAAGATGAGAGTTCTTTTTGTGTGCTGAATCTATTTTGCCAATGTAATTCATGTCTCCCAGAAGAGGTATACAAAAAAAAAATCAGAAGTATGAAATTGTGTTTCTGATGGTGTGTACAATAACTCTGTGCTCAAATGGTTTCCTTGCAGTCCCTTGAAAGTACTGCAGAACAGCTCAGGCTGCGATCAATGGACTTCTTCCAGGCACATGACATAGAGTTGCTGACCGAAAAGGAGGTGAGCCCCTGGCTGCTTAAATATCTCACATCGATACCTCTCTCTGTAAGACAACGCCCCTTTTCTAAATAGGGGTTTGTGTGTTCCAGGTTGTGTCAGTGGATGTGAGAACGAAAACAGTCACATTTCAAGATGGATTGAAGATGGAATATAGAAAACTTCTCATTGCGACTGGAAGCAGGTACAGAGAGCAGCAGTGTTGGATTTTTCAAATAGATGCGATGAGACATTGCTTAGGCCCTGAAAAACTGAAGCTATAGAGACTGTAAAATGTTTTTCTTGTGATACCAATTTGGAAATTTTTTGGATTTTGGACATATGCCAGTTTAAGGGTATTTACTAAACATTTCAAATAGCTACATTCAAATTGCTACTCCATTGAAGGTGGGGGAAGACAATTTTGCAGATGACATATTGCAATAATGCTAGCTCTTTTGTTTTGTCAAGACCGAAGCCGTTGAACTACAAAGGCAAGGATGTGGAAAACGTGTTTTACCTCAGAACTCCTGAAGATGCCAACAGCATAGCCAGGCTTGCCAACAACAAGAATGCTGTGATTGTGGGTACTTCGTTTGTAGGTAAGTGGTAGCTGTTTGTGGGCTCCTTTAACTGCCTTTTCACTGTTTGTAAGGATGGGCCATAGGAAATGATCTTATAATGATCAACGTCATATAAAAATACAGAAGTAAGCACTGAGGAATGCCAGTCCTTGAGGGTCAGAAATACACTTGTTATTTGACAGCTTTAAATAAGATTAATGTCTCATTGCCATTTCCCTATATGTATTTCAGAGAAGCAGTTAAACTAGTTAAAACTGGACATGAAGGGTAGATGAGAGCCAGGATGATCCTTAATGACACGAAACTCGTATGTCTAGTGAAAGTGCTGTACCTGCTCTCAGCTGCTGCCTGTCTAAGGGCTGTAAATCTAATGCTGAGACCTGGTTCACAGGGATGGAAGTGGCTGCAGCACTCACTGACAAGGCCCATTCGGTCTCTGTCATCGGGATCGAGGCTATCCCCTTCCGGAAGTCTCTTGGGGAGAAAGTTGGAAAAGCCATAATGAAGGTAATGAAAACACTTGGGGAGTCAACTAACCCCTGACTCGGCATATGACACTTGCATGCATCCATCGAAATGTGTTCCATATTCCTAGCTGACTACATCCAATTATGGTAATGATGTGAATAAAATTGCTTTGGCACAACATTTGTTGCACTTCACTGCTGCATCTCATGAATATTTCTCCCAGTGAAAGCTATGTTACAATAATAATAACAATGTTTGTTTACATTACTCTGAGGTAGCACCCATTCACTTGAAACCAGGGATAATCTTTGGAAAGTTCTTGAGCCTATTTCTTTATTCACTCATTGAGAGAATGGAGGCTGAGCACATGACACCCAAGCTGAGATGGTTGACTTGACCACCGTGCTTCACTGAAACCCCCTAGGAGAACAGTCAAAGCTCTCAGACCGTTACAAGCAGCTGCTTGTCAGGTGAAAGACTGCTGAGTCATGTCCTTTGTCAATGAGTTGCATTCTTTCCAATGACAAATGTTCCCAGTGCATAGAGGGGCATCTGCACTAGTGTTACAGTGGGCTCCAGAGTGGGCAAGAATCAGGGCACTCTTGCTGGCACCTGACAAAGGTCATGTGGCCAGCTTTGTGAACTGGCTTGTGCCCTTGCCAGAAGAACGTGAAAAAAAGAGGCAAAAACAGCAAAAACCCTCTTGGAACAAGCTGTGTGATGGCATTTGTACAATAGTAGTAGGTTTTACCCATTGAATATTAGCCAGTTTCAAGCCCTGGTGTTAATATTAAGAAGACAACAGCTTACAGGTTGGTCTACTTGTAACACATTTTGAGCTGAAAAAAGGCCTTTGCTGACTGCATTTAGACCACATTGAATGAAAATGAAAGGTGTTAAATTTTGCACTGCAGTGGAACCTTCTAAAGCTACATATTGCCAATGCTCTGTGGGCGTATTTGTGCTTTTTGTTGGAGTATGTGGGGTGCTTTTGAGTTAAACAGGGTAGCTGGGGTGAGGGGCAAAATATGCCCAAGTAAATATCACAGAAACGTAACTGGTAATGTGTAATGGATCCTCTACTACACAGAAGAAAGTGAAAACATACAAATGGGAATTTCCCATAGTAGTCACCCCCCTCCCCCCCGAATTCTTAGAATACTAGCACATATCACCCATTCATCAAGTGAAGGATAATCCTTATTATGAATAGTTTTTTCAGCTACTCATGAAACTCACATAAGGCTTTGAATGTAACCTTCCCCTTGTGGCAGTAACTCCATCTCACCATGTGTAACCTGTGAGTTTTTAGATAATCTGTCTGTTATGACCCATTTCTGTGTACATCTTAATGAAGATAAGGTCTGTCCAAAACACAAGTACTGCAGAACATTAAATGAATAAAATGATAATCTGTCAATGAGAAGTGATCTACTGACATTAAATCGATGCACCTTGCTCTCTGCCTTACAGATGTTTGAGACCAACAGGGTGAAGTTCTACATGCAGAATGAGGTGTCCGAAATGCGAGGTCATCATGGACAGGTATCCAGAAAGTGAGAGACAAAGCTTTGCGTGATGTAGGCTGTCTTTATCCCCATTTATGAAAGCATAGCTAAGCTGGAGCAAACTACTGTGTGCCAGTGGAAGGGATAAATGCTCACAGTGAAAGTAAAACCAACATGCCCCCTGTTGGAATAGCTTACACTGTACGTTGTATGCTTTCTGAAAGAGAGTGACTTTGCAATGCGAAAACATTATGCTCTAAATAAGCATTACATATGCTGTGCCACCTATCCATTGGTTCTTCTATATTTTGTTTCTTTCTTCAGTTAAAGGAAGTTGTCCTGAAAAGTGGAAAGGTCTTGAGGGCTGATGTGTGTGTTATTGGTACAGGTGAGTCAGCACATCAGAAATCTTACAGGCTTTGCACAACATTTTCACATTTTCACAGAATACTAAATGTATTCTGTCTAGGAAGCAAAAGATGTGAGACCTTAACAACCTGCATAGCAGTCAGATTGAAACTGAGACAAAGTGTTTACTTCTCAGCTGTGCTTGATGCTGAACTTGAATTATTGGTTGACTACCTGCAGGATCTGGACCAGCCACGGCCTTCTTAAAACAGAGCGGGATTCACATGGACTCAAAAGGCTTCATCCCAGTCACTAAGGTACATCACCTCTAAAGATTCATAGGAGGGTCTGCTTCACAGCAGTAGTAGAGCATGTAGATTTGTCAGGTGGTGTTTATGTTGTACATATCTCATTGATTTTAGCGATTGCTTTGTTCTAGTTAATCTCTGTTCTTGAACAAGTATAATGGAGTTCCTGAGAGTGGAGGTACAGTATCAGTTGTTTTCAGCAGGGCATAATGGTAACATTTAGGTGGATTTTAACCCATCACATGTTCAGTTATTGTGTTTGCTCCTCAGACATTGCAGACGAATGCAGATGGCGTCTTCGCAGGGGGCGATGTGGTCACGTTTCCTTTGTCGGCACGCAGCAATAAGAAGGTGAACGTCTCACACTGGCAAATGGCACACGTGCACGGTAAGCCCTGCCTCTCTGGCGACGTCACGCACATATGCTCCTGTGGCCAGACTCAGTCTCAGTGTCACCATGTCACCTCACAGGACGGGTGGCTGCGCTCAACATGATGGGCACGACGACCGAGATAAAGACTGTGCCTTATTTCTGGACAGCCATGTTTGGGAAAAGCATACGATATGCAGGTAAATGGACCTTCCTCTCTTTTTCAAAGTAAGAACTTTTGTTTCTCATTTTATTCAAGATCAGTCATTGGGAGTAAGAATTTATGCTTTTTATCATATGTCTGCTGGCTAAATGTATGAGGATGGATGGCAAATTATAATTTAACTTGCAGTTGGAATGAGGTAAATTTGTAATGTGAAAATTCACAAAGGAAATCAGGTTTGTTCATTCAAAACTCCTCACAAGTCTGGAATGTGGAAACAGAATGAATTCATTTACTGCCACCTAGCTGTGAAAAGACAATAAACCAGCCACACAGATGTGTTTTAGAATACCTGATGTAACAGCACAATAGTCTACATTCATTGACATATGTCATCAAAAGTGGTTTCCAATCTCTGTTTCCAAGGTTACGGAGAAGGATTTGATGATGTGATCATCCAAGGAGACCTGGATGAGCTGAAGTTTGTGGCCTTTTACACAAAGTGAGTATATTTCCATGTGCCTGTGGCAACATCTGTTCTGTCGTACAATCCTCAGCACACAACCTGTTCCTTTAAAAAAATATTGTCATAGAGCTAAAGGCTTTAGAGGATTAGCACTGAATCAAGAAGCTGGCAACCACGACTAGCTTGGCAGCTATATGTTGCTTATTTTTGAATGGCAGTAAGAAGCAAAATACAGGTGCCATTTCCTGCAATACTGTGCAAGCCGAAGTGACTGAGAAAGTCATTGTATAATAGAAACATTTGAAAAATCCAAGCACTGACCCATGGCCTCTACTGGACACCTACGAGCACTTTTCCCTTGTACTAAATGCCTGGACTCATATCCTACGCATCCTGCTATGCAGTGACAGATCTTTTGTTACAAAAGGGGCAGCAGTGTAGCATAGTGGTAAAAGGAGCAGGGCTCATAACCAAAAGGTTGCTGGTTCCATTCCCAGCAGTTGCACTACTGCTGTACCCTTGGGCAAGGCTCTTAACCCAGAATTGCCTCAGTAAATATCCAGCTGTATAAATGGATAACTTGTAAAATTGTAACCTATGTAAGTCGCTCTGGATAAGAATGTCTGCTAAGTGCCAATACTGTAGTAATGTACAATACAAGAAAGAAACAATGAGGCATTCTTTAAGCAGGCATAGAGTGAATTCTGGCAATTGTCCTTGGACGTAACAAAAGCGTGAGCTTTTAACTTGGTCTCTCAGGGTCACTATTACTAATGTCTGGGAAAAGCTGCTTTTCAGAATTAACAGCTGGGCATTGTGATTCTGCCTCATTGTAACAAAACCATCTAATCCACGCAGAATATTATAGGACATGGGGTTCTGTGTGTGACAAGAATGACACATTGAATGCATTTGCTGAGTACACGTAAAACGCATCCTATACTGTAGAAAGCGAACATGATGGCCAGAAGCGTGGTGTGTCTCGCCAGTTCACAAACGCTAAACGGAAGGTCTTAATGGACGTCTGCATTCATTATTTATAAAGTCGGAGATGTGTATCTCACCCATCCACTTGTGCAAGAGTTTTAGTCCCCTGGCAGTTCCTCACATCTCCTGCAGCCTCTCAGCTCACCCGAAGAGAGACAAGCAGATGCAGTTATTTATGAAGGATTTGAGCTGAGTCATTGCACACCATTACTGCTCTTCCCACATCTCTGATTTATAGTTAGGAAAACAGGACTTATGGGCCCAGTAGAGTGTGCCCCTGTTCTTATTTTCTTTGTTTTGGTTTTTCTTCTTTTTTTTTCTCTCATTCATCATTATATGCAAAATAAATACGTTTTGTCAATGTATCCAAAAAAATGTATCTTAAAATGGTGCATAAGCTGTTTTGTCATTGTTAGAGGTTAAATGTGTGCATACTTGAGAAGCACAAGGACTTAGGTAAACAGTGTGCTTTCTCATTCTTTTTGCTTCAATCTCTTTCTACTCTAGGAGCGAGGAGGTGATTGCTGTTGCGAGCATGAACTATGACCCCATTGTGTCCAGAGTAGCAGAGGTCTTTGGGTCCGGAAAGACGATTAAGAAACGTGATGTGGAGTAAGTCCATTTCTCAGTTTTAAATCTGGCGTCGGAACTGGTGAAAGGCAAGTGTTTTGAAGATTTTGTGTAGTTTGTGCCATTGGGTACAACACGTGAAGAAGGGGGCCGTGATATATGGGTAGAAGTATTGTGAATTGGTGGAACAAGGGCACCAAAGGTACTTTTCAGAATCCTTTAGCTCAACCAACCTGATCCTAGGTATAATTTAAAAAATCTGTTATTCTGTTGACCTTATTGACTTGTATACACACTGAAATCATGACAGTAAAGTATTAATCATTTCTGTATGAACATCACTAGGTGCCCTTTCATCATATCGACCGTGCAAAATTAGAGGCACATTTTTAGTCACCATTTCATCAGAAATGATAATTCAAGACTAGAATTTCATATATAATTTATGCGTTTTGTGCTGATTATTGTTCTCATCTTCTATTGTGCACACACAAAATGAAGGACGTTAACACGGCTTGGCAAGTACGACAACATAACAGCTCCTCTTTGTAAAATATCGTAGCTGTGTCATAGTACAATTATGTCTTTGTTTAAGCTGAAATTCAGTACACATCTTCTCTCTGGCTTGTGCAGCAGCTTTGTGACATAAAGCCAGTGTTTCCATAAAAACCTTGTTCTCCCAATGACTATTCTTGCTCGAGGCAGTTTCGTCCACAATCACCAACAAACCTGTCAATGTTGGATGAAAAACAGTCTTCATTATCCAGAACATGAGAAGCTGACATAAACAAACAAAAATGGGAAAATATTTATGTTCTTCTCCTGCAATTATCTGAGTACATCATCCAAAAGTACGTTCATAATTAACCATTATCTTCTATCATTTACCTTATTTGTGACTGAAATAACATTTTCAGGAATAAGTGAATAAATATTTGAAAATGACCCCCAATGAACTTATGTCAGACACAAAAAAAACTATTTTATAAATGGTTTTGGTTGTCCAACATAACACATTCATTGGGTTATATTTTCTCATACAACCATGTTAAATGCCAAAAAGTGTCATATTACTTCCTGACTCAATAAAATAAATAAAAGCACAAATCACATCAACACTGCATGGCTTGGTTCAACCAATCATTAATCTTAGTTAATCTTTCAACCATCAAAGCTGCAGAGAGCTCAGTTATATTCAAGATTAATTCACGGTTCTGTTTCCAGACACAGCCCTTGTTTTTTTTCTTTTTAATGGACACAGCTCCCGCATTGACTGCAGTGTTGTGTTTCTTTTGGATTGCAGGACTGGGGATATGTCTTGGCTGATTGATAAAGGCACACAGTGAGCATCTCTGCTTGCGTCCTCCTCAGCTGTACTGCGCAAATCTGCACAGCTCTCAAAGCCTGCTGGGAAAAAAAAAACACAAACAAGGAACTCATGGTGCTGTCATGACAACCAACTTTTGTACATTGGGAATGCCTGGAAAAGGCCCTGACTGGATCAGAATGGGCTGCTTGCATCTACACTGCAGAGGTTTCTGCTGTGGCAGAGTTGTACATATTGTATTAAAATTAAGTGTAAATGAGCCATAAAGCGTGTTAACCAGCTCAACAATAGGGCAGATCTAGTGAGCGACTACTGCTGACATTGTTCAGACTCGACTAAAAAGCAATACTGAATGTGGTCACTATGCCTGTGCATGATGTATCTACCTGTACACATTGTTTATAGGGGTGTATAGGGGTATTGCCATTTTTGTACATGTAACTTTGTAAATAGCTTTAACATATACTGTATGCGCTGTCACAATACAGGACTGTACAATTTATGCAGATCTTTAAGGCAGGACTTCATCACTTGCTTACATCCTGGGATAAATGGAGACTGGCCCTGTATTTATCTTGTCCAAATTTGTATTTAACTGTCATTTTGTAGAGCCCACTGATATGGTACGGGTTTGCATCAGACCGGAAAAAAAGGTGTCACCTGTAGAAGCCATAATAAAACAGAACTCCGGCTTTGGTTTTAGCAGTGCAACAATGGATGGAGGCCTCACAGGGCGTATTGAACACACTTCTTCAAAGCCATGCAAAATTGTACTGCAAAAATCCTTATAAGTGGATGCAGGTATGCAGACAGTAGTTCCATCCCACATGATTTGTATGCTCTGAGATGCTAGCAGATTGCCTCTTTAATTAAAAGGAAAACAATGTACCTCTTGCTATGAGTAACTTTGGCAGACCTGCTCGTAGATTGCACAAATAAAAAATCTTTCTGAATGAATGCAACATGTAGAAAATGTAGGCTTGTATTTTCTAACAAAATCATTGAAATTGCTTTTTTAGATGGTATGCCATAATTGCTAAATGCCATTTTTTGCTAGATGCAACCTCCTATGGACAGTGTTTGTTACTAACTCAGGGAACTGAGGTTTGAGGGGAGGGACTGGGGTCTGGTCATATCATGTCCTGTTGCAAAAATAAATTTGTTGCATTTATTTTCCTACCAGAAATCTCTTCACTGCATTGTAGTGGTCTGTCTTTATGTAGGATTCCTTGACATGAGAATACTAATGTATTGAGGCTATGGACTGTAAAGCTGGGAAAGATTTCAATTTCATACCAGTCAAGTATGAGATATTGAGATTTATTTTTCAAATGGAATTCACAACAGTGTACATAGTTGTACATGGTTTTTATAAATGAAGGATGTCACTGCAAGCTTATTGTTGCTTCCTGAAGTGGTTACATAAACACTATTTAATAACAAGACAATTTCAATAACAAATGCTGGACTGCAAAGATGTTTCCGGGAATAAGACCTACCTGAGCTAAACACTGGAGTGTTATGACACTTTTCAATAAAATACTAAAAATGAAGAAAAGCATTTATCTGATTTTTTAAAACTATTACCTTTTCCTAGATGACAGTTGCACGAACCCCGAAAGATAATGTTTATTTATTGTGCTATATGCCACATGGAAACAGCCTACAGCAGACATGGGATGTAAAATGGCAATAAAGTCAAGAGGAAGAGTGCACAGATTTATCATAAAATATTTATTAAGAGCTTACACAACATGTGGAACAGTAGTGGAAGTTTCAAGGGGTACAAATACCTGAACTGCTCTGCATTTCATTCTGATAATGTAGGAAGACTATACAGTAGGGAAAAAAGAGGCTACATAGAAAATTAAAGTATAAAAGTGCTTTTTATAAATGTTAAAAAACAAAATTATACTTCTGTTATGAAAATAGAGCTGCATAAGATTAAAAAAAAATTCTAAACCTTAACCATTTTCCAGACTCAGAGCATGAACAAGCATCGGAACCATGACATGACAATTTAGCAATCTGAGATGGCAAAACACAGATTGCTTTGGGCACGCCACTCCATGCAGAAATAAAAGTGCTAAACCTACCACGGCAGGAGTTCTCTATGAAAAGGTAAAGAAAACACCTGCAAACAGAGACTTCATGAGGTTCCTCAAGCTTTGGCAGATCTAGCACGTGGGAGTGTCCCAAAATACTATACATTTAGTGAAGGCAGCATCTGGTTTTTGCAACTGGGTTTATGGTGTTTAAAAGAGTGTCAGCACAAGGTTTTCAACAAACCAAACCATTAGACAAGATCAACAGTTTGTGTGATGTCACAGTTCATAATAAATATAAATCTCATTTTTGTTTTCACAGCATAAAATTCTACCAATTGGATACGGTTCCTGTGAAATATAGTTCTGGTTATTCACATCTTTTGGAGGACAAAAAGGACAGGAAAAACATATGTGCCCTTGCTATCTTTGATTCTGTTACAGTATTGAGTTGATGCTTTGGAGCAAATTACCTCATCTGTGTTCCGCTAAGTATTACACATCTACAATACTCTGAACATAAATCACTGGCACCAACTATTCCATTACTGTTCAACAGAATCACAGAATTGGACTGCAAAAGATTGTGAGAGGTACATTTCCAGTATCAACACTACCCATGTCAGTTACATAGAAAATCAATTTTTACACTTCACAAACACAAGACAATCAACTGGTTTCAAACAGACGAGAGAGAAAATACCTTACAGGCAAAATAGGCAGCTGCAGGTGTTAAGGTAGTCATCTAAACATGTAGCTTCCTGACACGTTTGCAGGTCCCTATTGTGCTTTTAAATTAAAAGCTACACATATACAATATAAATCATACAACAAATCATGCAAATGGCTGGTCTGTAATGCTCATCTTAAGTGACACCAAATATGTGCGCTCAAATATTTTCATCTTTTCACATTTTACTGACATATAGAAGGCACTTAATAGCTTCCTTACATAAATTGTACAGAAGTTCGTTGAAATGTAATACTAATTAGAGAACAGGGACTTGCTAACATGAGTACACAATATTGTGTAACTGTTGTCCTTACAACAATTTACATTGTGACTCCAAATACAGAATTTAATCTCTGTACAGTTTTGAAGAATGCCCGCTGAAATATTGCCATGTACCTTTGAGCTACTGCTATGGCTAAAGCCATGCACTCACATCTAATGACTAACAATTTGTAAACGGAAATTTTAAGTATTGCTCAGACAACATCTGAGAGACTTCTTTGCGTGGCATTGGCTTCCAGTTAGAAGTCATACTCTGCAGCACACTGTTGGAGGTACTCCTCATACAGTTTCCACTGTTGAAAAGAGAGGGGAAAAAGCCACCAACAAATTAATTACAGTCAAAGTACAGCATGGATTATAGCAACTAGTGGTGTAACGGACCGTAGTTGATCTGTGATCCTTACGGATCCCCCCCTCCCCACAGTTCGGCACGCATGTGAACCGCGGATTAATTGCAAAGTTTAACCATAATAGTGTGAAATACAGTTTTACTGTTACTTTTTAAAGTAATAATTCCCTAAATCTTAATGCAGAGTTGCATTAAGTTGAAAAGGTTGCACTTGAAAAGATATAAGCGCCATTATAAAAACCAGCAACCTTACTTAGCAGAAGCGTTGCGAAGATGAAGGCTGCGTCCGAAATTGCTCACTCGTACACTCACTCACTATTCACAGTCATACAATAATCAAAACAACATCTTTGTGTCTGTGCCAGCTGGCTAGCTAAGTGACTAGCTAGTGTCAACTGACATTAACCTGCTAGCTAGGTAATACCGCTACCTATCTAGCTAAACTATCTAACTTAAATGAAAGAACTACCACCCAGCTTCATCTGTTCAAATTAGTTGAAACTAATGTTAGTTAGCTAGCTGGCAGTTAAGTCCAACGATCAAGTATAAAATGTATATATATGCATTAGACAGTGAATAGGGAGTGATTTTGGATACAGTCGGAGAACAGCAGAACAAGCGATCATATTGCACTTTAATTTAACAATTGAGTATTGAATATTTTATTTTAAGATTTTATTTAAACATCTTGAATGTTGTTTTCATTTAAAGCAAGGAACTTTTGCTCATGGTATTAAGTGTTCTTTAAATTCTTTAAGTAATAAATGGAAAGCAAAGTTAATATATGTTTATATTTCTCTCCATTTTTTTTTTTTTTTGCTGATCCGAAAAATGATCCGAACCGTGACTCAAAAACCGTGATATGATCCAAACCGTGAGTGTTGTGATCCGTTGCACCCCTAATAGCAACGGAACCATAGCTACATACAAGTTTGCAGGCATATTCCATACCTCTGCAACACTGTCCTACTGTTAATAACCATAGTAAATTACATCTGCATTCAGTCTCTTGACAAACGCTCTTATCCAGAGTGACTTACATATCAAAAGGAGCAAAAGTGCATATAACGAGGCCATATAAACAACATTATATATAGAAAATGACAGAACACATTTGAAGATGTGGCAATCTTTTTCAATAGTGCTACAGCAACCATTACCATACTGAACAAAATAAGACCCCCAATAAATTCAACAACACTATACAGCAATATAAAAAAGGGGGAAGATATATAGGGAAAAAAATTAACTAGGTGGGGGAGCTTATATGTAGTAGATGTAGAGGTTATTATGATACATGTACCATCTCTTCCAAGTGAAATGGGTGCTAAAAGGAAGCTGTGGTTACTATTATCAAAAGAGGAGCATAAACCTATGCTGTTTTTCATACCTTCTTGGGCTTGACCACATCCTGGATGTAATCGCTGCACTCTGCCAGGCTCCTCTTCTCTTTCTTGGAGAGCGTGCGGTTCCCTTTTCTGAGGGAGGTACCGAATCAGCTGTCACTTCTTTCGGACATTCACTAGTCGAAAAAACCAGCGCCATGGAAAACATCCACACTTACCTTGCAAAATATTTGGCCAGGAACAAAAGGAGGTAGCAGAAGGCTCCGAATATGATCAAAAACAATATTTGGCTGTCTTCAGGTATCCAGTCCCACACAGTCACCAACACTACCTGTTGAGAAACCACAAGAAAACTGCTGGAAAATTCAAATACCATTCAATGTACCCAGCAGAAGCCAGAAGCTTCTGCTAAGTATCCCCTCCCATTCTGCATGCTATGGACTTACACACATGGTGTATGAGTGTCAAGATTATCATTTTAATTGACAGTGTTGTTATAAACCAGTATAAAACACTTCCATGATCTTGGCTGTAAAGTGTAGTAGGAGACTATCCACACTATAAACTCCCACTTTGAAACTGGCAGCCTCTGGCCCACATTAAGAATGTTACTTCTAATGAGACATATCTGGTCATCTCTTGTGAGGAATATATACCACAGAGAAGGTGAACACCCTGGCCAGCCCCTCCCCGACCAGCCCCTCCATCTCTTCCTTGGAGAGAGTGTTCACCACAAAGCTGAGGATAACGAGGGCAGGCAGCAGGATGCCCAAGGCGCCACAGAGGAAGGAGCGGAGGCGGGTACTCTTGTTGTAGCTCACATCCGCCCTATGAAGGCGAGAAACACCAAACAGAGTATTGCATATGTGATGAGGGCCAAGCCAGAACGATACATTTAGTCATTTGGCAGATGCTCTTATTCAGCACTGACTTACAACAAAAAGGTATGTAAGTGGATTTGAAAAAGAATGTGTACGTGAGTCCGCTTGCGTGTCTACACACGTCAAACACATGCATGTTTATGTGAGCATGTGTATTAATACCCAGAATTGTAAATCTGTGTGGATGCAAGACCGTAAATGTAGATGAATCTAAATGGTAAAGATGAAAAGGCATTGAACAAAACACAGGGGATCACCTAATGTTAAGATGATGCCAAAGCATAACCCACCGCATGTTTTGTCCTACCTGTCTTGGGACAGCTTGCTGCTAATTGTGGAGCAGATGAGGTCACAGTCCTTCTCCAGCTGGTCCAGGGTTTTCTGGACTGCCTGGTTGATGGTCTTCTCAATCGTTTGACAGACACCGTCGATCTGGTTCACGCAGCGGCTAGGCTATGCCAGTGCAGTGAGGAAACACATCACCAGTCCTCCTTAGCAACAGGCAGGCTGTAATCTGCATGCATTACAAGATGGGTCCGCAATATCTGATTAAACTGCCTTGTGGGAATCTAATCTGAAATATGCTGGAGGGTCAAAGGTAAACTGTGACCCTCACAAGTACCAGAGGTCACTCACTTTGAGAAAGAACCACAAGATGAAAACAAAAAAGTTGCTGGGTAAAAAGGAAGCTTCCATACTTTAGCATGTCTCTAGGATTTCATGGATAAGGACATTATAACATTATTTCATATACCAATAATGCTAAAAACCCAAGTCTTTTTCATTTATATGAAATGATCTCTTTTCACATATGAAATTGTCACTGCAGAGCCACTGCAGAACCCCCGTAAAAAAAATATATATATCACATTCAAGTCTCATATTTTTAAGTCTAAACAGTGCGGCACTTCATCTGAACCCACACAACCTTTGGCTGCAGTGCGATCTGCAGGATTTTCCAAGGTGCTTGTGAAAGAGTGATTTAGGAGGGCAGACTGTAATTGCAAGTCTCTCCACTTTGCGGGGAATGGGGCGGGCACTCACTCAGGGAAAATTAACTGGCCCTGGGAGGCCTGTAAATCAAGCCACTGTGGCACTGCACCACTGCGATTGATCACAGGATCAGGTTGCGATTGTTCAGGTCTTGACTCAGCTGCAGGGCACTGACTCCTCACTGCCTAAAGCAGCAGGTCAGGCCTACAGTGCAGCTCATAACCACAGCCTCTCCAGTCCTAGCCCTAACCCCCCCACCCCCCCACCCCGTCAGGACGTGTCAGCCCTCATGGCCATCGTTTGACAAGGTCATTCATCTTGGACAGAGCAATCACCTCTCCCGTGTGTTTACAGCCTACAGGAATCCGCTGCTGTCACCAAAAGTTTGATCCACTGTTAATCGGTGGCTACCAGCTCATTCTGCAATCGATGTCCTCCTCAAATGTAACAACATACCTCTGATAACAGGGGAGAGGCTCTGTTTAACAAACTGCCTGAGATTGCATGCTCATCCTCAAGTCCTGATGCACCATCAAGCTGACAGCTCTGTCGGTTTGTGTGGAAAATCTGTGCTATGCAAGGAAATTGGGATACAATATAACTGTCACCCTAATACCCAGCAAGCTGCCACTGAAATGGCTGCAGGCCATGAATGCTGCATTGCGTGCAGAGAGCCCAGGCAGGAGGTGACTCTGAATGAACCGGGTTCTACCGTAATTCATCTAGTCAGAAAGCTGAACTCAGAAAAGCCTCAATATGCTGAATAAACAAAATCAAATAAAAAGGACTTACCTTTTGTGGATTTGGGATGTATATGGTGGGCATCTCGAAGCCACATTTGTTCAGGCCCGGCCTGCGGCAAAGCTCTTGTACAATCTGCATCATTACCCTCTGTTGAGAGGAAAACATTAAAAAAATGATAATATCATGCTCCACTTTGCCACGAGTTGGAGACAGACCATCTTTATTGTCAGTGCAGGTACCGCTTGTTTTTTTTTTTTTCTTTTTTACTTTGATTTTTAATCAGCAAACCAGCGCAATGCAAGCTAGAGATGAAAGGCCAACTTATGAATACTCTACGGAAAAATCAGGAGACAGTGCTGCATTTGTATCGGAGGGTGTAATGAGAGAGCAGGGCTCGCTGTACCTGTCTGTCGGTCTCCTTCCCAGCCTCGTCCGCCTTGCTGAGGTAGAAGAGAAGCTTATCTCCGCACTTCTCGCTCAGTTTCTCCACGATGTTGAGCGTGCGTTTGCACAGCGCCTGGCCCATCGGATCGAAGAACACAAAGACCAGGTCCGCCTGCTCCCCTGGATGGAAATGTGCAGACGCGAAAGAACATGAACAGCTGCGCTCAAATGTCATCATTTTCACAGCATGTGATTAAATGATAGAACCTTTATAAGTGTAATTGTTTTTACCCAATAATTTAAAAACCTAATGCTTGAGATACATCACTCAAAGGTCACTATTATTATAACTGTACTATTTATTTACATACACAGATCTACACAGAATTTGTGAGATGAATAATGATGTATTAACATTAACATTAAAAAAAATGTATAAACATTTTTGATCTTTTACTTAAATAATTCTGTTCAATAACTTTGATGACTGGCAATCACAAATACATTGACTATCTGGAGAGAACACTTCATGTCGCAAATGTCCAAGAGATAAAATAGTGTGGATATTGACTGACACTGCACCACTTAGCAGAGCATTCAGAGTGACCATATACCTAGAACATTCTATTTTTACAGAATAAACTTTTTATTGACAGCCTGACTAAAAAAGGCGGTATCAGCTACAGTATTACTTTAACCAGGGTATCTGCCAATGACAATTCTACAGGGCTAGCTGCTGCAGAGCTTTGCACTGCACTGCTACAAAAAACGGATTTACAAAAAGCCCATGAACAGGTCTAACAAGTAACGTAACCTTACCGAGCCATATGATGGCACTGTTAACGTCGAAGGGATAGACCATGTCACCATCCACCAGCCCTGGGGTGTCCACAAACGTCACCAAGCTGAACTTCTTCTGCTTGGAGGTAGAGATTTCGGCTGAGAGGTAGTCTGTGACACCTACAAAGATACATAAACTGCATGCATTCATAAAGGTGCTCCGCTTGGTTCGGCTCAGATTGCTATGAAGTGCATGTAGTGTCCAGTGTCAGGGCAATCAACGTCAAGGTTGGTTTCAATTGTTTCCAAAGTGCCGCAGTGTGGGTGATCACTTGGCTGGAATACACTGGGAATCAATCCCCAAAGTCTTCCATGCCCCGCGAGGTCAGGATAAATTTGGATATGCTCTACGTGTCTAAAAAGTGTGACTTTCTTGTCCTTCCGGTCAGACTCAGGCAACTCTTAAGACGCCCTGGCCAGAAATCAAGAGCAGCTTGTCTGTTCGCCACCCTCTGAGGCAAAGAGTTCTTGTTGTCATGGTCACCCACAACAGCTCTTCAACTGGCAGCTTTACACAAGGGAGGCAGACATAAAGCTAGCCAGTGAAGAACGACTGTGGAGTAACTCTCCATCATCTACTGTCAGCACTAGCGCACCTCAACTTAGTACCCCTTGTCTCATTGGCAAACTAAAAAAGATTATTAGCAAGCCATGGTGGAGAGGAGCCATCTATTTCCTTTAGTGGTGTGTCGATGCCTGGTTATTTTCCCGTCTGAGGAAGGCGAGAATCACAGCTTTGCACCTTCCGCTCATTAGGATTCGCCACAGGTACTCCTTTATCAACATGGCTGCTCCACTAAGCCATCAATATCTCCCCTGTAACAGGAGCTTCCCATAGATTTCCACAGACAATCTCAGGATCTATGGAGTGGTTGGAGTAACTCTAGAATCCCTGCCAGCAAGGTCAGCTTACAAAATGCAATTTCCGCTTTGGCATCTCTCACAGAGATTTACAGTCCCTGCCCTTCTGAAAGGTATTAACACGTCGGCTGTCCGTCTGGATGAGTTCATGCCCAGAGCTCACTAAATTTACAAAAGGAGGAAACCTGCTCATGGTAGGGTTAAGCAAGTGCTTACCACTACTGTGGACCCGTACTGGGTCGACACACTAAGACAGCACAGGCAGCTTACATTATACAAAAATATCTGAAAAGGCCCAATCAGATAGATTAATCACAGGCATGCCCTTCCTAGAGTAATAGGTTCCTTAATCACCTATATCCCAATAAGCCGCTTGAGAGGTGAAAGGTGATAAGTGATATTCTCCATCTCTGGGCACTCGGCCCTACAGACACAGACACAGACTCATGGTGCATCCGGTGTACCAGGGAAAGGCCGAGGGCAGCGCTGCCCCACCCCAGATCATGTACATCACTTGCGCACTTAAAGAGGGGGGTTTTGGCCACAAATGCAAATCTGAATGCACTGTGACTCTCCATTTTTTGCCCAGGTCAAAATTTCACTGAATGACCTCCGCGGATGCTTTAAACATTTTTGGCATTAACCTGGAACTGAGTGTTGGGCTGATTCAGCCTGGGTGCACTTGATTTCCCAATAATCCTTCAAGCAAGGCAAGGGCAAGTGCATATCGTGTCGCCTAGCCCGAGACTGCTATTTGGGGAAAGCCCTATTAATGCATGCATCTTTTGGCTCTGAGACCGCCTGGTGAAATTTGACAGAACAAGCAGGTGACAGGAAATAAAGGCAGCCTCTTTGCTGTGTGAAAAGTATAACAGCGACTCGCTAAAAAAAAGGTGACAGATAGAAAAATGCTTCAAGTGCACATGAAATATTTTGAGCTGTGTGAGGGGTTGTTGCCTTAACTCATTAAGATACGCGTCAATGATATCTTTATTCCTGTACCCTGCTCGACATCTCCATGAGAGTGACGCAGGTCTTTAATTGCGTGTGTGTGATAGACGTGACATTTCTGAACAACTTCAGAAGAGACAGCCCCTCGTGACTCAACCCTGCTGAGATCAATGGGTGTGACTCGTTCTACACCATATCCATGGAGTGAGCCGACACTCCTTACAGATACCAGAAAAGCCTCTGCTTTGTCAAGGGGAATAGCTCCAGTGCTGATCTCAACATCACAAATGCCCAGTGGGCTCTTGTGGAAGGTGCATTTTCCGTTCCCATCACAGAATGGCACTGAATATTTCAGAACCTCATCACAGCCTTGCGTGCGCTACTAGCATGCTGCCTGTTCTCCCAGTCAGGGGCCTCTCAGAACTATGTGGCAATGCATCAGGGTCACAATTCTGAGCAAATCCAATGAATCATTTCCTTTGTGGATCTGAGATACTATACCCTGTACACCTTACAGAATATTCATCATCCAGTATTTGGGGTGGGTGGGGGGGTGGGGGTCAGCAACCGCCTCTACTGGTGGTACAATGAATATTATAACCCTGATATATTCAGCTAGCTATGACTCAGAGATGAGCATTAGTCACTGTGCTGAACCGTCTAAGCTCAAACATAAATCAGATGGATGAAGGTATAAAGGGATGCAATAGCCTTTTCAATGCACACTGAAATGTCTGAATAACTATACATCTTGTAATTGCTAATGATTGAAGTATGACCTTGCCTTTATATAAATAATATACATCATTTTCAAATCGCCTCAGCTGTGTGAGCTGTCAAGGTACATTTTAAAAATAATCACGACAGCTTTAATATATTTTGACTCCATTTATATATCCTGATCGGCAATACCTACTTTGTACTGTAAAGACACAAGTCACTTCGACCAGCCCTGTCCTGTGGTACACAGCACATACTGTAGCAAACAAATAGACTGGTACTCTGTCAAGTAGCTACTACCAAAATGTCAGCGAAATGAACATAACTGTAACTGATCAAATACGTAACAGTGCTATACATTTCAATTGCTTGCAAAAAATTCAGTAACATAGTCTGTGTACAATGTTCATACTCTCAGACAATCTCAGTAAAAAAATTTCAGTCCATCTCTAAACATTTATAGAGTGAGAGACAGAGAAACAGACAGACAAACAGATGAGCACATAGCCGACAGTATGAGTGACATAAAGCTGTCATCTCGCTCCTACCTTTAAACTCCAGAAGGGGACGGAAATGTGGGTACAGGTGGAGCGTAGCATTTCCCTGGGCAGAGAAAGGAGAAGGGAAACAGAGAGAAAAAGGAAAGGGGTGAGTTAGCCAAAGAAGCGGGCCGATGGAAACTGAGTCTCCCTTCCCCTCTGCAGCCCGGGTGGCGCTCCTCAGATCAATGGCGGTGTTCTGCGGTGCGCCGATACGGCCAACGGCTGCTTAAGCCCTTCCTGTATATAGCAGTTAATCCCTCCACCAAGTCCTTGCTGTAATTACATTACTCATCTTCCTCTCCTTCACTTGCGCCTCAGCAAGCGCTCTGCCTGGGTCTGCTGCAGAGAGAGAGCGGCCAACGCCTCACTCTTAGCTATAAAGCTCCTCTACAACATGATGCAAGCTTAGCAACAGCCACTCACAGACAGTGCCATTAGAATAGTTAGAGTGTATTGCTTCTACAAGCAATAAAAGTGGAGTTGGCACAGCCCGGGCTGCCACTCAGGCAGGGAACTGTTGGAGTGACTATCGCTGCATTATGCGCTGTTGCATTTCTGTTCTAGCTCGTGACATGAAATAATGCACTTTTCAATTCACCACTAAGAAATTGCCAAGTACTCATTCCTGATGCAGCAATTGTGCAATGTCTATGCAGTATTGCGATAATAATCACAATCATGGTAATAACAAAAGCAGTGAGATTACTAACATCTTTAAAATCAGCTGCTACATTAATGATATAATAATCAATAATAATAATATTAATAATAATAATAATAATAAAGAATGCAGTATATTGTGGTAAAAACAGTCACATTTTGTGGGTAGGAAATTAAATGTACAATGATTTGATTATAAAAATCAATAAGGAAATCTAAGTTAATTAGAATAAGAGAATAATTACTTAAAAACTTGGACCTCTTATAGAAATGATCACTTACAGTCAATGATTCTCTTTTCCGGCCGCTTGTGATGAAAGTAAATCCTTGTGTTTCGATGGCTACTCCTGTTTTCTGGATGTGTTCTTCCACATACCTGAAATGATGCCCCTCATATATCTGAATCTCACATTATTACAATCAAAACTGGCTTAATCTGATTTGTTCCCCTGCAGAAACCAATCCAAGGTCACATGTGTCCATACACCTCAGTTTTCATGGTGACAAGAGATCCAATGGTGTACCAATAATTAACTATTTATTCCAAACACCTCGGTAAATGTTTCTGCTTTACATTCAGTTGCCAACCAATTCAACAACAGCCTTACAGTCTTTGTAAGTTATTCAAAAGTCAGCCTAAACTGTACTACGCAATGCAGTCCTGTAATTTTAAAAGTTGATCAAATTTTAAACTGTTGGAAGTCGTCAATCTGTTGAATATATGAGCACTGAGGAGCCGTCACATTTGATCAGGTACATCCACTTTTGATAAAGACAGCATGTTTATCACTAATATGCATTTGTGAATAACTAACGATATTACTGAACTGTTAAGGATAAACATGCTCATATAGGATATTCTGGAGGGTGCACTCTACATACTCTATGTACATAAAAACAATTTCAAAACTGAGATCTTCACTCTGAAATGTAGACACAATGCATTGCTACAGCAGGCACTACTTTGCAAGAGGACTGCAAACTATCCATGGCTTCACTTCCAGTACACTTAATTAGCCATTCATCAGTGCTAAACTAACCTTCCTAAACAAATTATTTTACAGTGTTTCAACAGTGGAAAGATAAATAGACATTAATAAGTGTTGGTAGGGGGTTTAATAATCAACAAGCAGCCTGAGAGATATTCTTTATAATGACTAACAACTAATTTGTTGTAAAGGGTAGGAAAAATCATGGCTTTTCAGACAAATACAGGTTAATACAAGAACAATTTATTGGCAGTTAATACATGTAAAGCACATAGCTGCCATGTAAGTACATTCCATATACAGTCAATGAATGATTCATAGATAAATATGCAATTGTAATGTTAGGTAATGTACAGATGATGATAATGATGATGAAGATGATTAAATGAATGTGTAATTATGCTCACTATCTATCCACTCCTCACTAGATGGTCAAGCCCAGGCCTGTGCAGGCTTTCACACAGAGAAGAGTTTGATTACCAGTTAATGAAGGAGCTTTTCCCAGCGGAGTGGTTCCCCATTATCATCACAATGATCTTCTTCCGAGGTGGAAGCAACCTGAGACCAAGGCTGCTGGCAATCTTCACCAGTCCTGGCAAAGCATTCAGGACACACAAGAATCAGCATCAAGGAATGCAGAGAAGGCAACATGTCATTTAGCCTGTGTATTGAACACCAAAATGGACTTCAACTGTAAGGGTTAGAAAAATAAACTGGGCCAAACTGGGCATGTCATAACCCTACGTGGAGTGCATTGTTGTTAGGTTACTTTTTTGCATGTTTTTGATTCCACCAATGAATTTGTTCTTCAAAGCCTGCACTGTCATAGAGGAACCCTTTGATTGGGAAGGGGAAAAAAACTCAATATAAGAGGTAAAGAAATTTTCATTGCCTCAAACTTTAATTTGTCTGAGGTTACGTTTGTTTCCTGCCAGCTATTTCACCTCACACCAAGTCCTTCAGAGCCCAAACTACCTGAACTCCCACATAAGAGGTTCCGCCTACAACTAAAATATCTGATTAAGAGCCTATACATAGCATCCAGACAGCCAGGACTCTCATACAGAGGGGGCATTAAAAGGGTTTAGGCAAATTTGGCTTCCATTGATGCCCAGGTGATCCAATGAACTACAAATAACAAGGTAATCTGTCTCAATGCCACAATCTTTCATTCTTCACCTGATTTGTCCATCCTGAGTACTCAGTCAATTGATTATATGTACGAATGTAATGTGGTTGTAACTAAAGTGCGACTGGTAATTGAAAGCTTAAACTGTGAATGCTGAGATATAGATCTAAGATGGACTATGCATGCCTTCACCTTAACACCTTAATAACAATGAACAACACATGTATACATTTAATAATATGTATTAATATTACTGTGGACCTGAACCAGCAAAAGGGTTTATTAAGTGTGTGGGAGGGATATGCATGAACCTTACACTGAAGGTAGTCATGTCAAGCACTGAGCATGATTTTTCACAATACTGAATCAATTGCAATACAACTGATGGCTTGTGGGCAACAAGTCTGCGAACGTAAGTGCAAGTTGATGGAAGTACAAAATAAGACCAAAAGTCATATTAATGTTTTTGTTTCTTATATTTAACTTTGCTACTTTATTCATAAACAGAAATATATGCCTAAAACCTCTATATAAGTCTTGCAAATAACATGATCCTGGAGAAATATCATGTCATGCTAAGCACAGACTTCAACAGAAAAACAAAACTGCAGAATGCACAATAGATTTAATTCAACCTACTTTGAATTTCAGATTCAAACTGGATGGTCTTATCTAGTGACAAGTCAGAAAGCTCTAATAGTCTCCGCAGGTCCATTTACTGGTATCTCTTCGTCTACAAAGCCATCTTATGTAAGTTCTCTGCTCCACTGGAATTTCACAGCCGTCACCTTCCCTGCTAACTTGTTTCTTTAGTGCCCCGACCCTGTCCTGAACTTGGCAAAACAACTTTTAGTTACGCTGCATCCAACTGTTGGAAAATTTTGTAGAACGACTTCAAGAGTGTTATTTCGTTTTCTGATTTTAAATGCATAATTCATGATTTTGTAACTGATTTCTACTTCCTTTTTTCATAATCGTTGGTATTAACCCACTATTTTCTGTGTATGTATGTCAGTTGTCTTTGTGACTATGTGTAACAGTTCTTCTTACGACCCCCTTGCAGAGAGATTTCAATCCCTATGGGGTTCTCCCTTTTAAATAAAGGAAAAATGAAAAATAGATACATAAAAAAAAATTACCAAATTCATCCGAGGCTCAGTAAGCTGGCTATTTTTTAACGCAAACGGGTAGCTACAGCAAGCTTGCTAACTGTACGTTAAAATAACATGGCTAGCAAGCTAGCCAACAACAACCCAAGCCCATTAGCAACTATCTTCCAGTTCAAAATGCACTTATGACAGTTGATGTAGCTTAGCTAAAGAAAAGCTAATCATATGCCTCGATTGATAACTGCTGAATGCTAAACAAACATTTCGAGCTGAGGCCGATTAGCCAGCTAGCTAGAACTGGGTATAGTACTACCCAGTCAGCTAGTACAGTACCAGTACTTATAGCAGACAGCGATCTAGCTGAACCATATATTTAGCCAGTGTCCGATGACAGTCCGATCAGTAGTTGTCACATCTGAACCAACATGCGAGTCAGGTAGCTCGCTTATCGGATTGTTGCTATCTAGCTACATTCACAGGGCAAGCTTGTCATCCAGTTAGATCCCAAAAACTTTGCAAGCTAGCTTCAATTTGGAAAAAAAGGTATCAATATCACTTTGCATAACCCAGGCCATGTCAACTAACATGGACTGCAGGTAAGGTTAGCTAGCTAGTCATAATTAGTTAAGTTAGCTAGCTAGCAACACAGCATATTCCCCGTGCGAACTAACATACATGTATGCTTTTTAAATTTTACCGTTCTCGCTGTCGGTATATAGATTGTGGCATTCTCTCAAAATTCGCTCGCTGGGTGTGGTAATTGCCGAATCCAAAGGGTTAGCCACCGACCTAGGTTTCCTACCGCCAGACATGATGAAAGTAGCCAGCTAAAGAAGAACCACATACACAAGTGCCAAAGTGAAGGGGGAACAGTTACAATGTTACACATAATTCCAGAGTTCACTGAGAGACAGAGCGCCTCTCATAGACCTTAATCTGAAACTGCAGCTTTATTTGAATTGACATTTATAATACTTAAGGTCTGGCCATTCACAACGTGTTCTCTGCTTCTGAGTGACCCAGAAAATATGTAACTATCAATTAAAATATCATTTAGAGGGAATGCACAGACACCCAAATTAGTATGGATCCCAGAGAGTACCAAACAATGCTTTGAACACATTCCATTCAAAGACTGTTATAGGATTTGTACAATTGGATCATACCCCAGTTTTGTGTTTCTGGTGAATACAGTTAAATATCATTGTTTTGGGACAGACTCAGTTTACTCCTGGATTAGATGGTGTGCTAGTTTTTTTTTTTTTTTTTTAACTGTGTCAAGCATGCACAACAGGAGCACAATGTTCTATTCAGTGTATGTAGGTCTCCCCATATTTTTTTTTGGGATTAGGGCTTGAGCTACCAGACATTTCAGACAGTCTCCATTAATCCTCTGCTGGAGAGATCACATGATGTGACATAGCACCTACTGTACCATGAGGTAACCTCAAAAGTGCTTGATTGTAGTATCTTACACCGTGAGAGTGGTAAAGGAGGATTTTCTGCCATTTCATCTAAAAATGCACACACACACACACACACACGTGCATACATACTCACATACTGTGTTTTTGCCTGCTCGCACATACAGTATTATACTATATCAAGAAAGATGAGGTGACGTGTAAAAAAACATCTTTGTACAAAATCCCACTCGATCCCAATAAAATCCACTTATATTAGGCACAAACCCTTGTTTATTAATAACTTGGCAAACAAAAAATAAACTTGGCACACAAAGCATAAGTAGTAAATAATGAGGCCTTTAATACATATGGTAAGTGTTATATTGGCAAAAACAAGTTATGTGAAATGAAATAAAGATTTTACATCCAATTTAGTTTTGATCAAACCAATATTGTGTAATTGTAAACAGTATGCTTTACTGCATTGGAAATGCAATTGTCATGATGTTCTGACCAGATTCAACCAATGTTAATACAACTGTTGGACAGATTTTCCACTGCTGATCTAATATGAGCTTTTACTGAGACTGAAAAATCTAAGCAGATTTTGGAAAGGTACTGCATTATAATATTAACACCATATACACAAACATGTCTTCTTCAGGATGGCTTCTACACTAACAAAGCTGAAAGGCACTGAGGTCCATTTAATTAATACAGGTTTGTTTGGCTTCCAGTGTATCTTCAGGAGTGAATGAACATTTTTGACCTGTGCCCTGTACAGGAAACTTTGAGTACATGCAAAGTAGCAGAAGTTAGAACTTTACACTTTGCACTCTATAATGCCTGCTTGTGATGCAGTTCCTCAATATAAAAACCCTGGTAATTCCTTGATAATGGTCCAGATAGCACAAAGCAAGTCTAAAGTAATTTGAAGAGTAGACATAGATTTGGCATCGTGTACCACCATTATTATGGCAAGTGCTTCATTCATGTAAATGTTTTTAATATTTTAAGCATGCAGAAACTATACTTTGTCTTTAAAACAAGACTGCCTGTTGAGCTTTTGAAAGAGGCTTATAACCTAGGCTGGTCACTTGACTCCATGCAACAATGAGGTCTTTGTGATCAAAGGCAATTACCACAGTGATTAAAATGAGAAATTAAGGTCAGGAATGATATGTAAATATCTCTTCTCATTAAAAGTAAAAATGAAATGTAGTGCTAGACTACAACAAATTAAAGTCAATTTCATGTTGCATAAGACCATTAATCACATGCCTTTAACAAACAGACATAATGAGTAAACATAAACACTGTAAATTCAACAGCATTTACACAAACAAAAATGTATCAGCCCAGCAGCAAGCTTTTTAAAGTTATATTTCCAAATCCCTCACTTGAAGGAGCTTTCACATGCAGCTGCCAGAATTCCAGCATACAGTTGGTGCTGTCAGTTAAGATTAGGACCTACCTTTCATCTACTGTGGAGGCTGCACACCCACTCACACACACGCGCGCGCGCGCACACCCACGCACACACAAACACACGCACACACATATACGCACAGCTCTCCTTTGAATCGGGGGGAAAATCAATTCGCCATTCACACCTTTCTACATGCAACAGGTTCTGCAAATTGTAAACGAAGTGTGCCGTACCGATTGTAGGCTGACTACAATCCTAGCATGGTAAATAATATACTGTATTCTACTAAAAAGCACACTCCTGAAAAATGGACAGAAGTGACGAATCTGCAGAATTAAACAACAAGGTAATGCATCCTTTACATTTTGTTAACTTTTTAATCAATTCTGCACGCAACAGAAGGAGTGACTCCCAAACACAACTCCACCCATTTTGTTGCTCAGTAATATCAGCATTACTGGTACGCGTATCTAATGATAAAAGATTTGCTCTGGAAAAACTGATTCTAATGCAATTTTATACACTTACACGAGACTAGGTCTTCTCTTGGACAACCGATCGATTGTGTGTCTCCTTGATATATATGTACATGGACGTTCCTGCTCTTCTTCGCGTCGGTCCTCACTTGAGGATGAGAACAGAGCTGCGAGCCATTTCCAACGACAATTTAAATAATAGCTTTCCGACAGTGCAATTGTTATGAAATCTTAATTATTTTGGCAACTGCAGTTCAAAGAAACAGCTAGTAAAGTTATCAAAGTTGTGGTCAAAATGCCGAAAGGAAAAGGAGACGCCACGGAATATCAGCCTTTACTTAAAGGCTTTAAGGATACCGATCGGGGCATTCGGGTAAGTATAATAATAATAATAATAATAATAATAATAATAATAATCATAATAGTTTCAGATGACAACAAACGACTTGTCATGCTTTCTCGTAAAATTCCTAGATAATGGCAAGCAGCATTTCTCCTACCGTTTCCTTGGAGCTCAAGTGTTGTTGTGTAACACGAATTGTACTTGATAATATTCAAGGAGTTATGTTGTCCTGCAATGTTTAGTCTTGAATGATATCTAAGACGGATTTTTAACTAGATTAGAGTAGCTCGACTGATTGACATTTCAGTCTTGCCATGTGTAATAATTGAAGGCCTTATAATACTTTTAACACATACATTCTGGTCGCTGGAAAACAAAATATCAGTATTTTCTAAATATTCCGCTCAATCCCAGAACTTGTGGTTTCAAAACTTGTTTTGGACAGTCACTGGTGGTATGCTTTGGATGGAGTGCAATTTGGATGGAATTTGCATCACCATAAATTTTATATTATTGAATGTTCAGATATTTGCCAGTACTCGCAAGTTTGAAATAATCATGGAATGTAACACAGGTTCGTGATATAACAGCTTTTCGGTTATAAAGTTTGTCATATTAGATTTACCACCTTTTGTGCTTTTCAAAAAGTACTTTCCGCAGAAAAATGCAGCAGTTTGACTTATTTGATATTTGAATGCACCTAAACGTCTAAAATGATATAGTCTGGGAATCAGACAAAGTGCCTGTTAGATGTCTAATGTATTACGTTTATTTGTAAAACATGCTTTATAATACATCCAGTTCGAACACTACTTGCTGAAACATCAGTAAGTAAGTCTGCCACCAACCATTGAAACGGAACTATTTTAGATATCATTGTTAATGTTACCTGCAATTCATAAATACCGTTTTCTCATGAACTGCTGACATGGCCCTAAATGAGTATAACGTCTCTGCATGCGTGAAAGAGTATGTTTAAATTCGTGGCTGAAATAACAGCTGTAATCAACCCAGTTAAGTTATACTTTGATTTAATGTTCAGGAAATGAAATCACACCAATCACACCAATTTTGTCAGTCACTCACATTGGATGATATTTTGCGTGTTTTTCTAAAAATATCAAATGAGTAACGGAGCTAAGGTAACTATATGTTTCTACAATATTAAGGAAATTAATTCTGCCATATTGAATTTTTTTCCACCAGTTGGGATTTAGACTTTTTCATAAAACACTTAAATGGCATCTCCTTATTGAATGCTAGGGGTATTGACACGTGTTCTTTCAAAGTTATTCAAAGATAGTTTGTTTATTAAAAATCACTGTCAGAACACAATTCACGACATTTATGTGTGACAGGAAAATAAAAACATGGCTGATAAGGTTCCATCAAGTTCGAGTATACTCATATTTTGTGACACATCAAAACAGGCCTCCATATTTTATGAAATAAGTTGCGAAACATGGCCTCTGTTGAATATTATCATCTAGGTAAACAACAAATTTGAATAAGTCTTTAACAAAGTTATTCAGTAAAGGTTATTGTTCATGAAAACATCCTACATTAAAAAATATGGCTACAACAGGCACATCAAGTTGGTATAAATGTTGCTCATAATTGCAGCAATTTCAAAGTACTTTAAAATATTAATTTTGCCAGACCCATGTCATTCATGCATATTGTAAAAACCCATGGGTAGTCATGTATGAAAATAACAGGCACAGGGGGCGTGGCATGGCAGGGAATTCCTTGTGTTGCCTGGCCCCTTTCAAAGATACTTCCGGCTGCTTGTTGTTGTCATGCACCTTTGTGCTTTTTGCCTTTAATAATACCATTCTCTCTGCACAGCATTGACTTGAGCATTCATGAAGTTTATGTCTGTAAATTATTGCCTTGCTATACAACATTATGCCATTTATGTTTGCCTGTAAACCCACTGAGCTTGTAGTGTACCCAATCAGCATTTCCATATAGATTTCCAGACAAACAGCACATTAAATTGTTGAATAATGCATGTTATTGGTTACAGCTGCCTAGCAAGTCACTTCTGCTAGCCGTTTCTGCAGCTGGCATTGGAGGAACTTTTCAGTATGGCTATAATGTATCCATCATCAATGCTCCGACCAAGGTAAGAAATCAGTCACAAGCAAAGGTGCAGTATGTCTGTCTGAAAATCACAAGAAACGCAACGTTCACACCATGTTTCTGTAATGACTGGAATGATGGAATTATGTAACTGTGCCATAATGTAACATTGTGTCAGCTCTGTTACTTGCCACTTTGTAAAATCTAGGTTACTGGACCATTGTTGAATAAGCAAGATTTTCATACTGGTGATTATGTATTATACATGTAGTAAAAATACTGTACAGTTTACTTGGGTGTTGTAGTCATGTATACCAAGTAGTATCTTCAGTATTATTCTGCTTTATTGTCCTGTCAAATACCTTTCCTGAAGTCACTTTTAATGACTACAGATATTCTACCCATGGAAATGTCAGTGTGTTGTAAGACTTAATGATAGTTATTTACTTATTGTGGAGTATAATAGATTGCACAAAAAGCCATGCCGACATATGTACAGATAGAAGACCACACCAAATACCTGTAACAATTTAACTGATGTGTCACAATGCTTGACATTACTGCATGGGTTACATATGATGTTTAATGG
This sequence comes from Megalops cyprinoides, assembly GCF_013368585.1. NCBI lineage: Eukaryota > Metazoa > Chordata > Actinopteri > Elopiformes > Megalopidae > Megalops > Megalops cyprinoides. The sequence goes on from NC_050586.1 coordinate 16,938,770, forward strand.
GTCACAGAAAATCAGATGTCTCAGGATGTATCCAGATCTCCCAGAAAAAGAACAACATATCAAAACAATGCAAAATTAGAATGTTAAATGCAATTGTTCAAAAACTGTAACAATCAAAGAACTGCAGATCAGTGCTTTTGTTATCAATTGACCTGATTGATCTTGTACCTGCTGTGGACCAGGTGAAAAATACGTAGGACTTTATAAGCTAACTTAATTTTTGTAATACAATGTCTGTGATTAAAAATTTCCTCAATGAGTAGAGGCCAGGCCACCACTGGTGTAAATAATAAGTTTAATCAAATGTCTAAACAATGTCCATGCTCATCATATTCATCTATCACTTTTATAATGCACTGTACAGTGCTTGTAATTGGGGTCATTCTTAACTGTTGTGCTGTAATACAGAAAATAATATCATACTCATCAGAGCCATGGTGGCACTGTTGCTGGAACAAACCCTGTCACTAAATTGAATTTGCTTATCCAAACTCAATCTAGAATAGAAATGTCTAGGCTGGGGCCATTCAAGTTAAATTCTTTTTAGGTGAATTTCCCCAGTTCCTATGTGTAGCAGTCACATGAACTTCTTGCACAAGGAATTGAATCATTCACAGACATCTTGGGTTTGGTTCCGTCACACTTGAACAGCATGCCTGATTTACCCATAGGAAACATTGTACACAGTAATATACAAAATTCAGTCCAGAGAATGGAAAGAAGAATGATTTCAGCTTGACAAACTCGACATTCTTGTATGTCTGCAGCTTTGCAAGAACCGGCCCCATGGTGTGCTGAGCTGCTTCAGTTTCAGTCTAAGGATAATTTATCATCTCAGTTCAAATACTTTGCCTGATCATGTTTCAACAGTAAAAACTCATCTTTGGTGATAATGCATTCATCAACTTTTACTGATTTGCAGTCTGTGCAGAATTTTATCAACCATACCTGGCTTGAGCGGTATGATGCTCACATCGCAGAGGATGTACTCACCTTGCTGTGGTCCACAATAGTGTCTATTTTCACACTTGGAGGTCTCATCGGATCTTTTGTGGGTGGAACGCTGGCCATTAAGTTCGGGAGGTGGGTGATTCTGAAACAGGTTGAAATGTGCACATTGTTGTTACTTTTGAACATTGCACTGGAAGAATTGAAGAGAGGAATGGGGCACACTCCAGTAAGATAGGCCTCAAAGGTCTATTGAAAATATTTTATTTATTGTTTTACATGTGAAAAAGTACAAAAAGTGCCTGTATCAGTGAAAGATAATGGAAACAGTGTTTTAGTTCTTATTAGATGCCAGGGTATATGGAGTTGAGTGAGCTGTGGGGAGAGAGGTAGATGTACAATGGCTACCAAGCCCTTTCACATGCAATTGAACATGGAAAGGCTATTTATCATTATCCATATTATTTCATTGAAGGGTCCATGCAATTGTGACCATTTGAAGGATTCACCTCAGTTGGTCTCATATGGAGGGATTTAACCATGTTGGGTCATGAATGACTGGCTGCTTCCTTCCTAAAAAGGAATGCTGTATCAGCATCATCAGAGTTTACCCCCCACAAAACAGGAAAAGTAGTATCACCATGAAGAGCAGGCCTCAGGGTGAAGGCTTGAAAGCCTAACTAATGCAGAGGGACCACAGGGAGAACATGTGATTGTCAGTTGTGTTTCTGCCCTCTTCAAGTGATATTCACATGTATAAGCGTTGAGGTCAGGATTGTTAAATAACTAGCATTAGGCTCAAGTGGCTGCTATCGGGAAATTATCAGTAGTTTACCTTACAATTATTTTTAACATGTGAAACTAATTGCACTTCAAAATTGGTTTCTCAGGACAAAACAACAAGTAAAAACAACAAAAAAACACAAAAAGGTCTAAATGATTTCCAGTTTAATTTGACCCTTTAAAAGCACACTGTGGATCAGTGGTGTTTTTAAATAAGGCTGGTCTATAAATCTTTCACACTAACAGCTGGAAACTTTCCCTGGATTTTATTTTCCTCATACTACCAGCAGAGGTGTGTGAAGTATGATGAATTGTGGTGTTTTTAAGCTAATTATTAGCTTAATTAATTTAAGCTCATGATTTTTATTAAAAGAACATTATTGTAAATATGGGCCTAAGGAATGTCTGATTCTCCAGTTGAAGTGCTATATAAGCCAGTCACTGTATAACATTCTTTTGCATGTCTCACTGCTCTGTGCTTTAGTTATTTAATCAATGCACAATTCAGAGAGTAATATGACCTTTGAAGAATGCAAGTCACATGCCATTTTTTTCTAAGTAGCATTTTTTCCCTGTATTTATTTCAACAACTGCTTTTTTCTTTCCCTTTGTGAGATTTCTTAGGCTGATGGCAGACAGTTGATGGTGTTAAGATAAAGTGCTTAAAATGCTAATATGCAAATATTTCTCTGTTCTTTATTTCAGAAAAGGGGCACTGTTAGTAAACAACATATTTGCTTTGCTGGCATCTCTGTTTCTGGGCTTGAGCCGTCCGACTGGATTGTTTGAACTTCTGATTTTGGGACGTTTGATTTCCGGGATAAATGCAGGTAAAAAATAGCAAAAGGAGGAAGCAGTGTATCACTTTTAATACAGCATTGCAGATTGATGTCACAAATTGATGCATAGCTACAAAAAAGCAAAGCGAACAAGTGAGAAAAATACAAGACAAGAAATTAAATGAAAAAATATTAGCAATGGAAAATATTATTGCTGTTCTTCAATAGCTCTCATATAGTACCTGAGCACAGTAAAATGTCTTTGCATATTCTGCGTGCAGTCTTGTACAGTATTTAAATATTTACTTTGGATGTTTTTTTCAAATCTGCTATTATATTTCTTCAGATTTAATCAAAGTAGAAGCATAAGCATCACAATTGGTGTTAAGCTTGATGGTGAATTCGTGGGATAAAGGGGAATGCTCACGGATGTACACATAACTCACTTTAATCTTAATAGAGACTATGAGGAGGTATAGGAGGGACTGACAAACAACACTGAACAGAGAGACACCTCAGTACTGTTATGTAACAGTGACCTGTTTTGTCCGAAAGGAGTTGCCCTATGTGTTCAGCCCCTCTACCTGGGAGAGATTGCCCCAAGGGCGCTCCGTGGTAGCATGGCGATGGGGACATCCATCTTCCTCACGGGGGGAATCCTGACGGGACAGGTGATTGGGCTTGAGTAAGTAATGAGCAAAAAGGGGGTGATTTTCGATGTCAGCATTTTTTAAAATGTAGCCTAAGGAAGTGGTTTGAAGCAGTGCTGTTAAATATCATCCTGTTCTTTCTACATCAAAATCACGAGCATTTGACTCAATACATTATGTCATGGGTTTGGTGATAAGTGGAACTGACAAAAAATGTTGTTGTGCAAGGTAGAAAAAAAATCACACCAGGCTTTTGAGTGGACATAAATAGCAAAAATTCAAAAAGCACATGTTGAAAATGGACAGGATGCTGCATTATATATAGAAGTCGGACTGTGAGTATGGATTTCTCATGAAGCCCTTAGAACAGTTTGAAATTGCAGCAGACAGACCTGTGTGTCTGATGATATTGTTGTGGCAGATGTCATGGCTGTGTTAAAATGGTATTTGTCACAGGGAGCTGCTGGGCAGAGAGGAGCACTGGCCTATCCTGCTGTCCACCACCTGCATCCCTGCGGCTCTCCAGCTCCTCACACTACCCTGGTTCCCTGAGAGCCCACGCTACCTACTCATCGACAGAGGGGATGACATAGGATGCAGAAAGGGTACATTGCCAAGGCAACTGCTCTCAGTTTCAATGGTTATATTGGAATTTGTGAAGGAAGGGGAACTCCCGTTGAGGTTGCTTCAGTGTCCAAATGCTTTATGCTGAAAAGTTTTTAATGGGATGTACTGACTGTTCAGACACTGTATTAATATAGTTGATGATAATAAGAGTAATTAATTATACACTCTTATAAGGCCAACCATATCTAATTCTCATAATCCCATGAAATGAAAAGATGCAGTAATGTTCTGTACACTCCTCCCCCACTCACTTATAACCACTGCTTAGTGCAGTGGCACGTTGTGCAAGTCTCCCTCAGCGTGATAGGGGTTTGGAGGGGGAATCGTATATCCATGACTGAATACTAGATGTTCACAAACAATTAGTGTAATAGCAGTGATGCTCTTTTTTCTTCCCCAAAAACCATTTCATGCCTGAATGCAGTCTTCACTGCATGATTGCACTCACTAATGTCAGGTGGCTGTTTCAGGGATACATCCAGTGAAGAGAGAGAAAGTTGTGGACTTCAAAAAAAAAAAAAAAAAAAAAAGAAATCACACTGGCTAATTGCCTGACTGAGTTTATAGACAGAGTGTCTGCACGAATTATCTGAACTGTGCGCTGGATGAATCAAGCACCGATGCTGTGGGGGGCTTAGGAGTGTGGCTTGTGCTCTGTCTCAAACCAGCTCTGAAACAGCTGCACAGCACTGATGACTATCAAAAGGAGATGGAGGACATGGAGAAGGAGAGAGTCAGCGCTCTAGGAGTCCAGCCCAAAAAGCCCTGGGAGCTCTTTATGGACTCCAGTGTTCGCTGGCAGCTCATCACGGTGATACTGCTCAACTGTGCCCAGCAGCTCAATGGCATCAATGCTGTACGTCTGATTGGTGACTGCCCATGTGTCCACAAGCGTCCAAGCCCACTATCACAAATCTCATCACCTGCCGCTAACATAACCCATCCCTGAGTTTTACCATGTTTTGTAAGTTTGAAATCCATTTGAACGTGTTCTGTAGAAAATACAGTATATATTAGAAAATGCAGGTATCCCCTGTATGAACTGAGAAACAATGCGCATGTATACTGTGAGTGGAAATGCTGTTGGATCGATCATATTTGTTATGTTTCCTCCCTTTGGCAGATTTATTTCTATGCACACTACATTTTTAAGCGATCCAGGGTCCCAGATGAGAAGATCCCCTATGCTACAGTGGGCACAGGAGCCTGTGAGTGTCTCACTGCCCTCACTTGCGTAAGTCGCCCACATTCTGTTTCCATTTTTGGCTTTGGTGATTGCTGGCCTTTCCTATCGTGCTGTGCCTCTGAGGTATTATTTGTTTCTCGGTACCAAGGCCAAAGTACAGTAAAAAAAAAAAAAAAAATCTGTGTTTTGGTAACTGCACTCTAGATTTATTTTAACTGCATTCAGAACGGCAAGTGGCCAGCGTTATGTGTTAATAGGATTGGACAAGCTCGTGAGGGTATGCTTCTCTATGGCTGGTCTGGCAGAGTGTCATGTGAGACATTGTGTCTTCCAGGGCATTCTAATTGATTCTCTGGGACGTAGAGTGATGATCATCGGAGGATATTCACTCATGACATTGTGGTGCATTTGTTTCACCCTGACTCTCACCTTCCAAGTAATACATTTTCTTTATCTGTTTCTCTTGAAAAAGATATCAATATTGTTTTAAGAAGAAAAAAGTATGAGTGTTAATTACTGCCACATGTTACTAGAGAAAATTGATTACTCAGCAAATCACTTCCACTCTTTCTTTACCATTTCATCAACAGGAAGCAAGTCCATGGGTACCCTATCTTAGCATGATTTGTGTCTTTGCTTTTATTTTGAGCTTTGGCCTGGGACCAGGTAAACCATGTCAATTGCTATGCTATACAACTCAAATTCTACAGATCCTTATGTTCATAAATACAGATGAGTTGACATGAACTTGGCCTTCAGATTTTTACATTGATAAATTAGTACTCATTTCTTGATAAAACAGGTTTAATCCCTAAGTACTTTGGCTCTTTTGATTTAGATAATTCATTACCAAAAAGCTGATGAATTTTAAAAAGAACAACGTAAATTTAAAACTTAAAAATGAAAAAAGTTTTGTTGTTGGCTTCATGAAATGTCAAAGAAACAATTTTTACATGCATGTATTTATATTCACATGCAATAGACTGCACTCTTTTTTGAGAATAACAGGGAATTGGGAATTATTTTCAGTGAAAAATGAAAAGCTTCCATGAAACTATTAAAAGCTCATGTTGAATGAAAGCTAGCAGACCTGTAGCCCTGTAGCAGAACAGGGGCGTTGCACACTCTCCTTAGCTCATACCATGTGTGTGGTCTATCCATTGCAGGCGGAGTCACCAACATTCTGGCCACTGAGCTCTTCACCCAGACGGCTCGACCTGCTGCTTATATCATTGCAGGGTCTGTCAGCTGGATAAGCTTCTTCTTCATAGGCATGGTGTTTCCGTTCATCGTGGTGAGCATTAATTGATGTTAATTGTTGTAAATGATGGTCTTTGTAGTTTGATGGAAAAGCAGTGGTGCTGGTTCTGCACGTGACTAATATGATGTTTCTAAAACATGGAATATTAATTTAATCTTTTATAATATGAGAATGCTGTAGAAACTGGAAGCACTCTAACAAACTAGATCTAATTTTACCTTTAAGAAAATATGCATCAGCCTAATCTGGAGGTGTGTCTGCAACACTCCTGCCTGTACCCTGACTAACCGATTCCTTCTTTTTTTACACACTCTCTCTTAAACAGAACGGCCTGAAGCAGTACTGCTTTCTCGTGTTCATGGTCATTTGCTGCCTGGTGGTGATATACATATTCTTCGTTGTCCCTGAGACCAAGAACAAAACATTCCTAGAAATCCAGCTGGAGTTCCTGTCCAGAGATGCGAGGAAGCAGCGCAAATCAGATGGCAGTGAGGGCCATGGAGCAACACTGCTGTCAACACCTCTGTAAAAGCCTTACCCTTTGTGTGTATGGAAGGGATGGTATTTCACTTACAGAGCAGGACTGTGTCATGTGGTTACATGATCTTAACAGGCATCTTGAGTAAAAAGACACAATAATATGTATGAGGATTCACTTGTTAGATGTTAATTTTCATCCTGAATTGTAGACAGACTGCAGTAAGAAAAGGTATAAGGGGGTGAGTGTATTCACTGGACCTAACACAAACTTGGTGCCATCAGTTTAAGCGTTAACACGCGAGTACTGTATTTAGAATAAATTTGTAAATTTATGATTAAACTGTTAAGACCTACAAGGTTGCCAACATAGTGCTGCTTAAATGACAAATACAAGCATGCTCCAAGTACTGTTCTCTTAAATGGCTTTATTGTACCAGGCATTAGGGTTAGTTTTTCTTGAGGTATTTAAAATGTGGATTATATCATAGCACAGTGTCAGAAAAAAAGTTATTATTAGCTATCATTCAGTATTTTTGTTTTCATAATTTTTTTTATTTCAGTTGTAACTTCTGTCACTGACCCTTCTGCCTTGATGATTACTTTGTAAAACAGTAAGTATTCTTTAAGGAAATGGGAATAAAGATGACTTACCAAATCTTTTTCCGATTGTTAAAATGTGTACATATAAGTTAGTAAAACGTAACCTACGTGCCTACGGAAACCTGCCCACGTGATACTGCGTCATACGTTAGATTTTCAGGTATGATTAATTCGGAAGATGGCAGGATTTACGAGAGTATTTGTGTGGCTTGTCACCATGTTCTTCAGCCTGGTGTCTAATATGACTACGTTTAAAATAAAATAACAAATAGTCTCTCTGATCACAGTTTCAATCTATCATTCATATTTACTTCTGAAACAAACATCATTATCATACATTCCAACATCTTTCAGTTTTCACCTTAACATTTTCCCCCATCTGGGAAAAAAATGAATGGGGTATGCAAGACATTATCTTTCACGGCACCCGAACCACGGCCTGTGCATGTGATCCAAAAGTTGTACAAAGAGAACAAAGGAATCATTCATGGTAAGAAATGGCAGCAACTTGGAATATAATGCATTGCATTATTGCTTTTAGATGGCGCAGGCTTGGAAACATTTTAATCCAAATATTCTACAATTCGGCGTGCAAGTAACTACCACTGCCCCGAGCCAGGCACAACATGTGCCTGCTCTTCTCCAAGAACCCATAATTAACCACACTATAATGTGTTGCTACCCCAGGGTGAATTCAAATGTCAATATCCAGTATTTGGAAAACGACTGGATAAAATGGATGGCATCCTTCGTAGGAATGACTTCAAATTTATTGGAAATGAACCTACTATGCAATCAGCAGCTTCAAGACTCTTCACAGAAAAGAATGCCAAAATATAAAAATTTGTTGTATATTTTGAAATGTTAAAAATTAATCAGACACCAACATTACCCTGAAACCCATTATTTGATCGCTGCAGAGACATCTTTCCATCCACGCTCGGAGTGCGATTAAGTGTACTTGCAAACTCTAGAGATGTCCAATTCTCCCTTGGACTCACACTGAGAAGGATACGATCACAGACATGGCTGACAAAAAACCGCTAGAAGTTTATTTGGATATGCTGTCACAGCCATGCAGGGCAGTGTATATATTTCTGCATCATAATAAAATACCACATACGGTGAAAACTGTAGCCCTGCGAAAAGGTGAGCATGAATTACTAACGAGGACAGTTGCAATATCTCGTTAGCCACAGTAACTATCATTAACTTGATATTAGTCTCTGGTTAGCTATTCAATTTATCGTTACAGAGCAGACTTGCGAGTTAAGTCTTTACACCATAGCTAACCATTTGCTCAGGGATAATAAACCTGTTCTGGCTTGCTGCACCAAAAAGCAAAACCAAATCTGTATAGGTAGTAACCGTAAACTGTAGCCTACGTGCGTGTCCGACAGTCGACTTTAGCGCATTTGAACCTTGCCCTGCATCCGTATTGCCGCACCTGAGACTGTAGGGGGCACATTCGGGTGGATCCTTTTGCTTGGAGAGAAAGACCTGGTTCTGGTTAACAAAGTATAGCTAGGCTACTCTTCATCCACTCACATGAGCACTCCGATTGAGAACTGAACAAAGTGAGCTGAGCGTACGATCTTACATTTAAAGTGGAATAGCGCTGCCGTAACCTTCATAACCACTGATTAGAAATGCTCTGAAAACAAATGAATTTTTTGATGCATTCGTCAAGCTTGTTTTCCTTGCGTAATTGCTGGGCTGACGGTTGAGCTTGTATCTCCATCTAGTGGTGGAAACAATTTAACATAGTTGGCAGTCGATTTGCCTTAATTTTTATGTACTTGTATCGGTGTTAACTAAAACTTCGTTATATGCAGTTGAATAGAATCAAGCGAGTTGTGATGATCAGATACGAGTTACATTGTGAATTGTGTCCCGTTTAGGAGAGAATAAAACACCAGAATTTACCAAGCTCAATCCTATGCAGAAGGTTCCTGTGATGGTAGACAATGGGTTTGTTCTGACTGAGAGGTAAGCATCACGGCTAAAACACCATCCCTATATTTGGCTTCCAGATCAGTGTATTTGGTAGGAGTGTAAATCCTACATACCCGCTAGACTAAAAAGAATAATTCTTTGCCCCTTTATTACTTACTTTTGCCAACACTAATTTGTATTGCTTGAATTGTCTGTGTCCGTTTACATATCTGAATATTAATAAATTTTATGAAGAAATAAAAAAAATAATTTTAGTGCAGCTTAGGTTAAATACTTTCCTTGTCTGCACAACAGTACTCGTTAACTTTACCTGCTAGTTTGTACCTTGCTTGGCCAACCTTTGGAACTTTGTCATGCAGTGCTTCTAAAATTGTTGACTGTATGGTTTTTCGCTTGTGTTGTATTGTACCCCGCTTGTAAGTCGCTTTGGATAAAAGCGTCTGCCAAATGAATAAATGTAATGGTAAGTGCAAATGCAATGTGCCATCCTGGATTCAAACCTGTAACCTCCTGGATGTAAGTCTAATTCCTTGTCCACTTCAGCTGGCACCTGTTGTGCTGTTCCTCCACAAACCCCTTTGTGGAACATGCATGTTAACATAAACCCTGCTGTGTGGTTGCAGCGATGCCATATTAAAGTACTTGGCAACCAACTACAATGCTCCAGAGCACTGGTACCCGCGGCAGCCAGAGAGAAGGGCAAGGGTAGACGAGTACACTGCGTGGCATCACACCAACACACGCCCACACGCTGCAAAGGTCTTCATCATGGAGGTAGGGCTCAATCTGACCTTCTCAGTCATCTGAATTTGGAGACTACCATGAAATGAGCATTCTTACCCCACCCTTATGGGGAAGGGTAAATACGCATGGCTTAGACAGTTGTTGTGGTACTCTGATGTTGACCAGTTCAGTGGTAAGTGGATGCAAGTCTTTTCTCAGGTACTGCTACCGCGTATGACGGGTCAGCCGACGGACCCTGCAAAGCTGGAGAGAGCACTTTCTGAGCTGGACGAGACCCTGGAGAAGCTGGAGAGCATGTTCCTGAAGAGGCAGCCATTCCTCTGTGGCGATGATGTCACCTTGGCTGACCTGCTGGCTACCTGTGAACTCATGCAGGTAGGTGCTGTCTGACAAGCACTATGACCTTTAGGAGGTTGTGCTTAGGCCACACTGCTAAAGTGCAACTCCTCTTTCAGCCCCTGGGTGGCGGCAGAGACATCCTGAAGGAAAGGCCGAAGCTTGCCACCTGGAGAAGCAGGGTGCAGTCAGCACTAAAGGATTCTTTTGACGAGGCACATGCGGTGCTGTACCGTCTGCGGGACAAGTCCAGAGCGAAGCTGTGAACAGAACAGAGCCTGTGTGGGCTGGGATTCCCCATGTTTTGAACGATGATGTGTTATGACACACTGTGGAATATTTCAGCTAATTCTGAAGGAGTGCATTTGACTGCTCTGGTTGTCATAGTTGCTTACAGAGATTTTTGATTTGCTCAGTGCCATTTTAGGATGTCAGTGTGACAGTCTACCAAATTAATGGATTATCCATTGTCCACTGCATTACCATGTCAAAAAATCTATAAAGAAAGTACAAGGACAAAGGACACACATATTCCTATGAATGTAAATCCACTCACCTGAGGGAAATATATAGTGGTTTTATTCAAATCAAAGACCTTTGTACAAAACTAATGATTTCTTTAAAAAAATCAAACAGGAATGTATTGATGAGGATGCTACTTTGGTTTTAGTGTTTTGAGTGATTGAACAAGCAAGACAAGAAAGAAAGAGACAATAAAATGACAATGAAATGACCACAGAGGTAGTTTTCATTTGGGCTGAAATGACAGTGGAGCTTGCCTCCTCTTCGCTGGCAACTCATCTTTGTCCAGTGGCCGTTTGTGACTGGTAGAAGGCTACAGATACAGATGTAAAGATGCTGTTATTCACCATTTCTCAACTGTTCCCAGTACACTCTTGTCAAGAATAAACAGAAAAAAGAAAACCTCAAAGCATGTGAAATATAAATGTTGAGTAGTTTCTCAAAATACTTTACCTGCACATCTGAAGGGGCTCCATCAGGGTACATGACTTTAAAGGCTGTGGCCTTCATCTGCTCATCCTGAGCAGACAAAATCAGCAGTATGTTATTAACCAGGCTTGCCAGTCCCAAGCCAATGTGACATCCCTGATCACCCAAAACAAGCAAAAAAAAAAAAACCCAAAATAAAATCTCCACAATGTTTTCTTTGGAAATAAAAAAAGACTGCTCATGAATGGGCCCATCTTGTGACTCAAAATGCATATTTTTGTTAAGTTTGTGACTTGTGGAAATGTGAAGCAGAGAGGCGGCAAACTGCCAGCTGGTAAGTCAATGCAACATCGTAGATAACTCAATTTGACTGAAAATCTCAAATTGTAGCAATCCTGCTACGGCTTGGTGTTCTGCCCTGTTTTTTGTTTGTTATAATTAGGTTTTGCACATGTTGTGGTTGTTTGCATCCAAGAGAATGAAAAGGTTCTGTACAGTGCTTCGTGGCTGCTGTAACCTTACCTTGTGCCATCTTAATATCAGTAATATTCAGTACTTGCTGGGTTTTACCCTGCTGTTTAAAGTCTTTTTATTCATCCATTTCTGATTGTGTTTTCCTGCATATGCATTCCTTTCATAATTAAACGCATTAATAGTGAAATCAGGCAAGCCCCAACAAACACAACAGAAGGACGCTGTTCTGTTCATTTTTCTCATTGTTAAATCACTGGCAAATCCACTTGGCTGTTTTGCATAATGTGCACGGTGAGACCAATCGCAAGGGAAACCTTATCATGCTTTTTGAAATTCAAAGCTTGTCACTGCACCTTCTCAAGTAATATTAATTGTCGGTGAATTCATTATAAGTCCAAGTGTCACCAAACAAGCTGTGTAACATAATTAAGTTAAAAATACCGTCCCGACACAGAATGTGTGAGACCTGGTACAACAGAAAATTGCAGTCCAGCAGTTATTTCTTAGTCTTTCTTATTTCTACAGTCCAGCATGTCTGCAGAGTTTATACACAACTGAAAGGGAGAAGGGTATGGCTGACAGAAAATCTGTGGAACCCAACAGTATAGAGGTAGTGAGCTACATATATGTATGGTCAACAACTCAAGACACATCCTCCAAAAATACATGACTATAAAGTCATCTGTGAACAAACTATATTGAGACATTACTCAGAACTGCATACAACAACACTTTCTGGGTTTATTCTGATAGGATCACCAAAGAAGTATTTTCTAAAACAAGAGCTCTGTCTGCATACAAATCATGTGTTTTCCTAATATTAAAAAGTACATTTAAGTTTTACACTCTCTCTGTGCTTGACACATATATTTACATACAATCTAGCCTTACTGAGATTGTCTACTGTATGCACACACATGAATTTTCTGCTGTTACAACATACAATTCCAACACTTCAGACTGGCTAGTAGATGCATTTCAGAAAACAACATTAAGCTCATTGACATGTTTCAGATTTTATGGTCTTCCAAATTTGTTGTGGTTAACAATACCTCATTTGATGTTTGAACTAACAGTGTATTTCAGGTTTTGTAGAAGCTAAAGTCGGGAGGGCCTCTCCGATATTATTTTTTATAAACCCCTCAGATGCACTATGGTTTGTTTAATGCCATCCAACCTAGTGCAGTTGTTTTAGTGCCTGAACATTAAGAATATAACTCAACAATTGCAATTGCTGCTGCTATACATAAACAAAGTGCAAACTGACTTCTCCCCCCCCCCCCCCCCCCACTTTAAACAGTATACAATGTTGATACTGATCACATGAACATTTATGGAGAGTAAAGTTCAACTTTATTAGGGACAAGAGACAGTTGAGTAAGCCATATTATTATCTTACTAAATTGTGCTTGGGAACTGCTCATAGCAGCCCATGTACTGAACATGTTGGCAATCAAATTGCCTGCCCACGCCAAACCTGTGTCATGTACTGGGTAGAGAAGGCTGACATTAAAAATGGCATCAGAGTGAAGAGAGAAGTTTCAACTCTGAAAACTTTATTGGCCAGTTAATAGTACATCAAATGGAAACTTGCCTTGGCATATATATATTGGCTTACAGTGTGGCTAAGTATAAAACATGTATGCATGTAAAAAATAAACATTAGTCCTCCATCTGAACTGATACCATTACACACAGGCAAATTCATATCTTTACTTTCTTTCAAAGGATGAATACTGCAGATGCAATGCAATTTTTCATGTAAGGAAAACTGTAAACTGCCAACCCAAGGAAAATATTTGAAGGGAATAATTAAGTGGTGTAGGGTCATTCAGAATATATAGCGATTTCTTCAATAACATCTGGTGGTAGAGATCTGGTAGCTGTGGATATTTAATAGCTACCAATTATTTTACTTGCTTGCTTGACATTTTTTTTTTGCTAGGGGAAGATACTGTATCTTTTAGTAATGCAAGAATCTCATTTTGTCTGATTTACAGAACACTGCATTGTGTATAATGCTGGATTTTACATTAATGCAGCCTCCAGGGGTTGAAGTTCTTACCTGCAACCATGGATGCTGCAGTGCCTCCTCAATGGTCAGTCTCTTTTTGGGGTCCACCACGAGAAGCTTCTTAACAAGATCTTTGGCTGAGGAAAAGGGAACAGGAAGTAGATCTGCCTTCAGGTGTAAGACACTTAGTGGGGGAAGGGGTTCAAATTAACCCGATAAAGGGTTTCCAATTTTAACAGGGCTATCTGTATATCCGCAAGAAAAACTTTAAGGTAAATGGCTTAACTATGTCTTTTTTGCTTGTGCTGTACTCTGCCTCTTTGGATAAAAGCGCCTGCCAAATGAATAAATGTAAATGTAAATATAAGATCTTGTCCCTCTTCCTCTGGTCTCATGTACAGCAAAACAGCTTTAAAAATATCCAGTAACATGATCCACATGGTAACATTCTGTGATGAGGGACTTTGGACTGTACCTTTGTCTGATATCCTGTCCCATTTTGAAGGGATAAACCGGTAATATCCCTGAGTGATCTGCTCCATGACGGTCATGTCAGTCCCCTCTGTGTGAAACGGGGGATACCCTCCTAAACTACATAGGAAAAAGGCAGTCAGTATACAACATTTGAACATAGGGATCTGTGAGACAGCATCAACATTGCTGGAAGACACCTCCAGGTTAAAGACATCAGTTGCTGTGAGAAAGGCTGTTATGTTTCAAAAAATCATAAATCAAAACAATTCAATTGTGCTTTCTATTGAGCGAAGATTGTAAAATTATGTAAATTATATTAACACTTCCATCTGATGTGCAGCAAACAACCGACCAGCTTAACTATTACCTAAAATATTAGAATAATATTAGATATTGGAGTTACTCACAAAATATGTACAGGACTATCTAGGCTGGCATGCTAAATATAATGTAATACGGTTACAGCTAGCCTCACAGGCTAGTTACATGAGCGAGATAGTAACCATTTCTAAACAAACCTAGTAACTATTATAAATGTATTTAAAGTTATCTAAAAAATAGTTATTTTGATTGTGTGTACCTTAACTGACCTGCTCTAGAAATAATTACAAAGTGCACATTAATGGGTTTATCCATTACAAAGAAAAATATTAACATTTCTCCAAAACTGGGGGCATAAGAAGGGCTTATTCACATTTATAAGTAGAACATTTGCTTACCTTTTCTTATTTTCATTTCACCTTAATTCTGTGACTTTATTAAAAGTCATTTTAAGATCAGACATCAACTGATTTATACTGGAACTGTTAAGCTGTGAATGGTAGCTGCAACAATGGCCTGGTCCTCGAGGCCTGTGTTCGGGTATGTCTGGTCGTGAAACTTACCATACAAATAAGAGGACTCCTAGGCTCCAGCAGTCCACAGCCCTGCTGTAGCCCACCGTGACAGCGTCTGTGAACACCTCTGGTGCCAGGTAGGTGGGCGTGCCACACAGAGTCCTCATCAGAGATGTCTCCTCCAGAATCTTGGACTGGTTGAAGTCTGTGATCTGGGAACAGGAGGGGGAGGCTTGTCATGTTTGGTTAAATCATCCAACTGCTGGGTCATTGCAAGGTTGTGTTTTATCATCATAATGGCTGACGTGTGCAAGTGCAAACAGCCACCGGCAGAAGGATGCAGCTCACATGAAAGGGATTTGGCTGTCACTTGAGATTAGCAGACAAGTTTCAGATTGTTTTAATCTATGCACTGGTAAAGAGGGGAAAAAATGGGTTCACCACTCTCACCTTAATGAGGCAGATGTCATCATTTGAGGCCAGGAGGACGTTTTCCGGTTTTAGATCTCTGTGAATGATTCCGTTGCTGTGAAGGTACTGTGAGAGAAGAGGGAGAAGGTGCAAGATTAAGGAATTATTCTCTAATATCGATCTGACTGCAGACACAAGGCATATTACCTTTCCAACTGCTGGCATGATCTAAAAATGGCAATGTACACAAAGCTTAATTTGATTAAACTAGGTATTAAATCTCATTTGCCTCATAGGGCCAGGGGAGCAACATGGAATTTTCAGGCCTGTAGAAAAAAATCTGTGGTTGGGCTCCCCACACCACCCCTCCCTTGTCACATACAGCCTATATGATAACAAAGCTGTAATCTGTGAGTGTGTATATGTGTGTATTTCTATCAATATATCTGATCTCAATATATAGATAATCACTGCATCACCAATATATCAGCAACAGCTACAATATATAGCATCTTATTTTCTATGGACAGCTTTTCAGTAAGTCTGTAATGTCTGCCACAGCTTTTCTCTTAAGTGGGAGCTGGAGACTTATTGATTTGGGAAATGGATAATTCCACAACAACCACATCTTGAAAAAATGTTAGCCATTTCCTAAAATACAATTTATGTGATGGTAACCAGCGCTGCACTATACCTTTCTTGGCGGCAGTTAAACAGGCAAGCCAGACCTTATGCTGTTTCTCAGCGAAAGGAAGCCTGGTCTGACACTGTTGCTCATTCAACCTGAACGGATGCACTTATGTTCTTTTGTGCTGGCTGGAGTGTCTGCTAAATGAATGTAATGTAATGAATATTAAGAATTTTTTAACAGAAGAATTGGTCAAAGGGGGATATCCACACCTATCAAATTTGACAAAATAGATGCCACTCTCCTCCAAAACTTGTAAACCCCAGGAAATTCCCACATCATATGTTTCAATGTCCCCTAGGTGCCAAGAGGACACAGATTGCAATTAGGTTTTGAATTATGTTTGGTATGAAATCTTAAGAGTAGTGCTCAGTATGAATCAGATGATGGTTTGGTCTCTTACTGAATATAGTGAATATTTTATCCCAGACTGCCTCCTCAACAATGGTTTCCCTAATGATGGTAAAATCCTTTTCCTAGGCTTTAATAATATGAATATCCTTTTGTCCTAGTGACTGCAGGTGTGAGTATATAATTGACACAAAACCTATACATGGAAATATTACATTCCAGTCACAGGGAGTTCACTAAACAACGAATTGTGAAATAAAATGTCCTAGAAGACTGTCAGCTCTAAGAGCTGAGAGACCAATTTGCTTAACATCAGTTTATGTCAAATGCAAGCATAATGTGTTTTTAAGCTTCAATAAGGCTGTTTTCACACTTGGTCTGTTTTGGCTGGTCCGAACTCGAGTGCAATTTTTTCCCACTCCCCCTGCCCCCGCTGGTCTCCTTTCACATTACATTTTTTGGTTGCGAACCCTGGTCCATTTACGTCATCGACACGTAAGGAACATGCAGCTTTTATTTACCAATGTCACCAGGCAACGACGCAAAAGGGAAAATGGAAAGCCACACTAGTTTTCTTTTTGTTAATATGGTGTCAGCACCAAAATAACTGTGTTCGACATTTTCACTATGCCATAAATGTGTCCCGATGACTGAGAGTGATGCGAGCTGCTCGGATAGGGAGGTTCTTGCGGAGACAGGCAGCAATGCGAAATGAATACACGCATACCCTCAAGGTGAGCGAACAGTGTGGCTACCTGCAATTATTTCCCGAATATTTTTTAGATGCAACAAGCAAATAACAAATTACACGTCATCAATAGCGTTTACTTCCTGGTTTTAGATGGGATAGCTTTCACGCCAAATGCGAACCACACTAGAGTTCAGGTGAACCGTACTCCAGACCCTCGTTTTCTGGAGGATTCAGGTACGATCCCTGGTGCGCACCCGAGTTCGGAAAACAGCGTTCGCATCAACAAAATGAACCGAACTAATGGCTCAAGTGGACTCAGGTCCGCACCAAAAGCTCTAGTGTGAAAGCACCCTAAGAAATCTTCAAAGAGAGCTGTATACGTAGAGGATTATTAAGTCTTTAAACTGCTGCTGTGTCAAAAATAGACCATGAAAATGTATTCACTGAAATTTGTTCTTAATACACTACATTTAGCTTGCTAAAACCTGTAGCCTGGGTCCCCTGTTGGGCGTGGTCCCAGGGAAACTTCAGAGTT
The DNA here is from genome assembly GCF_013368585.1 of Megalops cyprinoides. Taxonomy (NCBI): domain Eukaryota; kingdom Metazoa; phylum Chordata; class Actinopteri; order Elopiformes; family Megalopidae; genus Megalops; species Megalops cyprinoides. The sequence continues at coordinate 16,956,545 of NC_050586.1, forward strand.
TACACCCCAACCCCACCCCCCAGCTGCACCCCTGCATATGGCACATCAAGTTTCAGAACAGACACTGAATGTGTTTTAGAAAAGACATCAATCCACTCACTTCTACTGCCAGCAACATCTGAAAAAAATACAGCTTGGCAATTGACTCGTCAAGCTGTTTTTTAGTTTTGACTCTGTCAAACAGTTCTCCGCCTTCCATGCTGAAAAAGAAACAGTGAGCATTAGATGTGTGCATCGAAACCATGTGCCATTAGTCAAAATGTTAGTTCTAGGGCTGATTTTTGAGCAGATGAGAATTGACTTATGCATATTTCATTGATACATCAAAGCACTGTTGTCACTGTTTTTCTGCCTCACTGGTCACACCTAAGTCACAGCGGAGATGCAGAAAAGTCCATCTAACAATCAGGTACAAATTGCACAGCTGTCTGTTACTTGTTTGTCTAAGAGTGGCTTTACAAATTTAAATTAGCCAATTCCAGGAGGACATTCTTTTATTTCAAACCACCTTTGTAGTGATAAAGCCATGATGATTGTGCAAGTTCAAATTCAGTACTTCAATTATTCTGCCTGAATTATTTGTTTGCAATTCAGAAACTGAGTATCTACTCCATGACCTTGTTGCTGCAGAGCAACACTACAGATAAAAAAAGAACATGCCCTTATCTCTTTATAGAGGGATTTGGGGAGGAAATCAGACCTACATGCATGAATCTTAATCTTTCTCAGCTGTTTAGATTTCCCGGGAAACACTTCAACTGGAAAATGCATGCATATTAAAATAAACTGACTATCTTTTCATGTTTTGGTCTTAAATAGACTCTCAAAGACCTGGTTTTGCTTTTGCAGTGCACCATGGGTAATACTGTCTGATCATACAGAGCAACTTAACTTTCTGACAGGGCATTATGTCAATTAATCAAATTTTATTTGTTACAGCGCATTTTCACAACTGAGATTGTCACAAAGCGCTGTACATATAGTATAGTGCATTTTCCAGATGGAATAAAATTGAAAAAAAAAAAAAAAAACAGAAAGTTGGGCAAGAAAAATGGAAAATTATTCCCTAACTCTGGGAAAAGGTGGTAAAGAGAGTCCTGGAAAATATTAAAGGAAATTATAACATGGGATAACACATAAGCATCATGACTTAAGGTGGTGTTAGAGCATGCAGGAAGGGTATTACAACAGTCTAATTGAGGGACCGTAAATGCGTGAACCAGTTTTCCTGCATCTCTCATAGAAAGAAAAGGCCTAATTTTGGCAACATTTTGTAGCTGAAGAAATGCTAGTTTTGCAAGATTTTTTGTATGGGACTGTAGAGAGAGGTCTGGGTCAACTGTAAACCCAAGGGCATGAACAAGTAGGTTAGGATTGGCTAAGTGACCATCAAAGTTGAGCACAAAATTTGTCATGGTAAGATCAGTTTTTGGGCCTAGGAGTATCATTTTGGTTTTGCTTGAATTTAGAAGCAGAAAGCCTGATGAAAGCCAGAGCTTTATGTCTTTAAGACATGCTTCAAGTCTGGAGATCTCAAAATCCACCACACTTCACTGAGACATATAGCTGTCTGTCATCAGTACAAAAAAAAGAAAGCTTATTTCATGCTTACAGATGACATCTCCAATTGGCAACACATAAAGAGGGAACAACAAGGGGTCTGGTATTCCATTTTATTACGCTATTATCATTTAACAGACACTCATATCTAGAGTAAATTACAAAGGTTACAATTTAATCCATTTATACAGCTGGATACTCACAGAGGAAACTGTAGGGTTAATTACCTTGCCCAAGGGTACAACAGCAGTGACTCAATGGGGGTATTGAACCAGCAACGTTTTGGTTACAAGCCCTGCTCCTTACCACTGCACCACACTGCTGCCCTACTGTGTCCAAGGCAGCAGGTAGGTCAAGAAGCACAGGTACACAGACACAGTTATGGTCAGAAGACATGAGTAGATCATTAACAACCTTAATGAGAGCTGTCTCAATGTTGTGACCAGGTCTAAAACCTCACCGAAAGGTGTCTATATTACTGGAATTGAGGAAGGCCAGGAGCTGTCCAGGTATGACTTTCTCCAAACTTTTTGATAAGAAAAATTGAAATTGGTCTGTTGTTCTGAAGATTTTTCAGATCTAAATTTGGTTTCTTCAGAAGGGGCTTGACTATGGCCAGTTTTAGGGGTGTAGACATATAACCTTAAGATAAAGAAGTGATAACAATATATAGCATAGCCTGACAAAGTATAGGCAAGAAATCTTTCATTTATTTGGTTGGAATTGGAAGTGAGCAAGTAGATGATTTCGAAGACATAGTAATTCTTTCTAGTTCAGTGGTCCCAAAGGGGAAAAATACTCCAGAAACTGAGCAGCTTTAGGCGATATGTCAGGTCTTGTGAAAGTCCCAGGGTAAAGGTAAGGGAGAGGGTGGATATCTCATCTCTTATTTCTTCGATTTTTTTTTTAATCAAAAAAGTTCACAAAATCGTTACAACTGTACACTGTTAGAGATAGCGCAGACTGAGCATTAGTTAATTTAGCAACAGTTTTGAGGAGGTATCTAGGATTTTATTTTACTCAATTAAGTTTGACAAGTACGACAACCAGCCTGAAAAAACTGTACTGTTTTGATCCATGAGTATTCAGACCAACTGATTTCTCATTGGAACAGTTAAAGGAAATGGAATGGAATTTTGTAACCTTACTATCACATCCGAGGAGGCTGTGCCTGTAATGTTACCAATAATGGTAGCACTTAAACTGCAGTTGGCTACAATGAACAAATGACACGTACAGGCAGAATATGGTTAAACTTATGGTTAAACTGAAAATGAGAAAAACCATTGGTGATAAGTATTACTATTATTAAGATAATTTTTATTATGATAATTAGCCAATGAGAAAAAGGGCAAAAAAGTAAAGAAAAACAGAAATTTAATAAGTTTTATCCAAATTCTCTGTATTCAGATTAAAGTTTGATGGTACAGAAGTAAATGTTTATAAGGAGTCAGAAGTCAGGATCATGATGGTTATTTATGAAGGACACCCCAAAAAGGGCCTAACTCTCAGTGCTATATGAGTATGGGGTATACCCTGCTAACCCATAACTTGGCAGGCGGCATACCTCCCACCCCTACATGATCTGTTTCTGTCAGACCAACGACACGCATCTATTATTAAAGTTTCCATTCTCCAACTTTCTTCACTGAGAAACTGCTACCACCGATGTCAGGGACAAATGTACAGACTTTTTCCACAGTGCTTTTTAATTTTCAATATGAATAGATTTAATATTTTTTGGGTTGGCTGCTGCAGTGGAACATATATTAAACGAGAAAGGTCTTTAAATATTAAGTCCACGTTTTAAATGTACCTCTGCTGAGAGAAATTCTGCTCTCTGTGCTACTATAATATCTGTATTACACTATCACATTTATGTAAGTATACTTATGTCTGATCAAGTGGCTATATTCAACAGCGGGGAATGAAGTCATGCACAGAATTGGCTAAAATGCATTACTTACAGTTCTAATACAATGTAATAGGATTCATCCGTTTGGAAAAAGTCCTCTGTCTGGATCAAACAAGGCTGCAGAGTCCAGAAAAAATGAGCCAGCTTTATAAAAGCACATGTTGTCAGAGAAATAATCAACAGCTACATAAAACATGTGATTGTGTACATCCACTGAAATGTGGATTGTTGTTAAGCAGTCGTGGATTGGCGGCTGTCTGTATGTATTATACGTATAGATAAAATGGGGGTATGAGTGAGGATTCCAACATATAACCCTTTTCTTGTCATGCTCTGGTTAAAACTGAGTATTATCAAAATTCAGCCACAAACAATATCTTTGGAGTAATATTTTTGAAATGTACATATATGAAAACATTGTGACATGCTGAAAAGAGGGATAGAACTAGCACCTTGAACAGTGTTGGTTGTAATCCCTCCCACTGAATTAGAATAATTAAAATCCAAATTACTTACGTACATGGTCTACCTTTTTCAGAATTTCAATTTCTCTCTCTGCATTTCGTGCAGCAGTCTAGTTTGAGAGAGAAGACATCATTTGTATTTGACTGGGACGGCTGTGTTCATTTAATAATCACTGCATAACAAAAAAGGGGAAAAAATAATGTTATATTCCTTGCACTTACTCCGGTGCATGGGAAGTCATTCTTATTTATTGTCTTCACGGCTACCTTTTTGCATGTTGCTTTTTCGAATGCCAGTTTAACTTCACCACAAACGCCTCTGGAACAAAACAACGCAATAAAATAGACACTGAAAAATGTCTCATTTCACACAAAGGGGAGAAAGGTGCAGTGACCTATTTGACATGGTGATAATCTACTCACGCGCCAATCTTTCTAGAAATCAGGTACTTGTCTGTGAACTCTCTGGGGAGATTTGACTGTTCAGCCACCATGAGATCAATGAACATAAACACTGTGGGAAAGAAACAATACCAAACCAGGTATTCTCTGGTTAACCCTTGACAGGGTAAAATCAGAATAGATCAGATAAATCAGAACGAAGCTTGTTTATGTCATAAATGCTACAGATGAACCCAGGCTCTATAAGCCTGGAAAATTTATGAATTTTACTATTCAAGATGTCTGTATGTCAAACATGGCAAACAACGAAGGTTCTTATTCATTGTGAAATATCAGTATGGGTCACATCCTGGATGACTTACAAACAAACTTTGTCTTGTACATCAAAGAAATCTTTTAAAACTAATTAAACATTTACATAATGTGGAAGATCCACTGAGTTGTGGTATCTCTTTTACAATGGAGGCTTTATGAGAAATACAGAACTTTTCATTTCGTGAACCATTAAAATGTAACAGGGGTGTAATCAATACATACAAATTAACCTTACTGATGGCTCAGGTATGGTTCCTACCTTTGTGGTGGGGCTGAGTGAGAGCCAGCTTAACATTGTTAGCCAGTGGAAGCCTCTTGCCCTTCCCAACAAGCTCCCCATCCACAAAGGTTCCATTCACACTTGTGTCCTCAATGTAGACAATGTCTTGTTCCTGCAAAATAGTGTCCTTGACTCAATGCAACTTCAAAACATTAAGACAATGTTAAAACAGGTATACTTCCAATAAACTAAAAAATAAAGCAGAATCAAAAGATGCATTTCATTTGAATGAAATAAAGGGAAATCCTCCTTAAATGTATGTTTTTAATTCCCTTGTTAAAATGCAGGAGAACTCTGTAACATCCTGACTGGCTATACTACCTAAATTCCACTTTGATTAAAAAATAGCATGACCTACCCTGAAGATTCTGAAGTGTTTCTTACTGTAAGTGGTAAAGTTTTCAGATGCTTTTAAAATAGGGTCATTGAAACAGTAATGACACGTCCGGTCCCGTCCAAACCAGTACTCGTCCTCTGAACAATCTGGAAAAGCACAAAATGATGGGAGTTCATACAACATCGCTGAACAACACAGCCCTCAATATCACATATCCACTTACCGCTGGCAAGTTAAATGGACTCAGTGCCACAGCAGTCTTTCTTGTTGTCACCCTCAGATTTGCCAGTTACAGCTTTTATTTTTTTGCGTGTAGTTTTACTATAATTGATGTAATTGATAATGCCACACCTGTCTATAGAAACACTGTGAATAGTTTACGAAAGGCAGTGGGATGGTATTGTAAAATTATACTTCAGGAATATAAATCATTCGCTAAATCCTTATTAATACTTATTTAAAGGTCATCATGACTTCATCAAAAATGTCTGCACATCCAGTCAGTTCAAACCTGTCAACAATAAGCATCTTAAGCATCGTAAGGTCAAACGTCACTGGTATAATGACTGGTTACCAGTATCATACTGTCTTTCTTGTGATACTATATATGATTCTGAAACAATAAGCTGCTTACTAATGAAAATGATGAAGGACAAAACTTCACAATTCCAAATTTCTTTCATTTTTGAGCAAGAATGTCATAAACAGTGGAGCAATAAAAACAAATTAGGAAGAACTGACTGATACATGACAGTGTATCTCTAGTTATGGACGACTCAACAAATAATACAATTAAAGACTAGTGAATACCATTTTGTTTTACATATTTATTTGTTCTCCAAGGAAAATCAATCTCTAATAAACTGAAACTCATCCTTGCTGACAGTGTACTTTTCCACCATGAATCACTCCTCGGTTGCAGATGGCATCAAGAAATGCTTACAAGATTTCGAAGTCGATTTTAATAATGTGACTGCATTTGTGTCTGAAAATGCAACCTACAGGTTACAGGTATATCAGGACATCATCCAAGGCTTGTTGCTAACGTTCCCCTGCACAACACTTCACACACGTCCACACTGTCTGTCGTTATAAACAGTAAGACTGATTTCAACATGTGACAATGTTGGATCTAAACATTGCTGATATTTGTGCAAGTGGTAATTAATTCATCGTCTTCAGTGTTTGGGCTTATAAACAAGTGGCTTGACAAGGGGCTGTATCAATTTCTTGATATGGGAGGACTGAGGAACAAGCAAGAAAATAAGCAGAGGTGGCTCTGTATATAAAACATATGGAAGACATCCACACCAGTGCTCTTAAGATCAGTCTATCCCTTCCTCACTGCCTGCTTCCCCCCAAAAACTGGCCAAGGCACATCTCTTCCCTCACCTGTTCTATCTCGAACACCCACCGGTAGGACTTCCTGCTAATGCAATATTGCCTCTTTGGCCAGTCCAGGGCTATTCTCTTGGCCTAGCCTCCCAGAATGCTCTCAGCCTTCTTACCTTGCACATACCACTACTCCCATCCTACATCCTGACACACACCCTCACATACCACTGCCTCAACCACACTGCCCCAACCTCTATAAAGATTTGGATCAGCATGAGAGCCCACTCACTGTGTACTTTGAAGCCCCTTTCCATGGGAAGGAGGCACCCCCAGGGCTGTACCTCTGGCTCCTCCGGAATGGATGCCAGGTCCCGCACTGGAGCAGTGTCCACAGAACTGAGCGTCCCAGACCCTGAGGAGGAGGAGGACTGGCTAGTGGATGCTGGGGCGGAGGAAGAGCTGGAGCTGCTTTGTGACTGAGTCGGAGCCTGGGACTGGCTAGAGTCAGCCTCTTGAGACATGGTGCGGCTGCCCTGGAAGTGACACACTCAGCACACAGTTGGTGGCTCCCTGTAATTAGATTTGGGGCCTAAGTGAATCATTGTATTTTATATCAAACGTGGAATTTACACTCCAGGAAACAGTTCACTGCATTCAAAGCCCCTTTTTGTGACCATCCCTTCAAGTTTGTTAAGAAAGTGATTCAGTAGCCTTGTGTTGCGTTCACAGACAGAGCCACATCCTGATTTACTTTCATACTAAACCAAGCAATTCCCTGCAGTTATACGCATCTTTCGTACTAAAAACTGATTGCTAGTTCGCCACGGATAAGCTATGACACTCATACGAAAATCAGCCCTGCGTTGTTACATAACATAGTAAACATCTAGTAACTAAATGCGAATGCATGCAAATAATTACAATTTTACACAATGCAGTTTTGTTATGGTTGTAAATCCCAATTAACCTAGCTAACCAATATATCAGGCATGTCCATGTTAATAGCAAAACGTGTTCTAAATATTTTGCAAAATTCGTTAGAGCTTGAAATGGTGTCACAGGTACGCTGACTAACGTCCAGCATAATAGATGTTTACTAACACAACAGCTGTCAGTTGCAACAAACAGCCAGCTAAACATGAAGTCAGCTGGCTAGCTATACAGACTTGGAAGAGCTATGCCAGCTTGTTACACGGACAACCACAGAATGAGATGGAAAGTCCCATTTTCCTGTGTTTGGGGGCAGTTTCATTTTTGATAAATCACACGAGGTATCGGTTGCAAGATAGCTGATGTTAGATGTCACTGGTGCAATTTCCAGCAAGGATGTTACGAAGGGATCGTGAATCTAGGTACCTGGCGAGCTAGCTGCATGCCATCTTTCTTCCGATGTATACTAGTTGTTGGCTAACTTAGCAACCTAGCTACGTAGCCCAAAAATCCTATGCAAGTAGTCAAATTAGCTAGTCAAGCGTGCACGGGAACCACGCTGACCATTCGGAAATTCGCTGTGGCTACATTTGCTTAGCATTCTAGAACAGAACTGACAGGGCAAGGGGTTAACACCTAGACTCACATTCCAGCCGGCATTGATAAACTCACCTGGTTTTCTGGTCAATCGATATCGATAACACGTGCCCAAGACAAGTACGGCAATTTTTCGCTCCAATCACTTCAGTTGCACCGCTCATATCAACAATCAGAACACGTATTACAAAATCAACCAATCACTAACCTCAAGATAGCTTTCATAAAATAGCCTGATGGTAAATGTAGTCGTAATGAATGTGTGCGAACTGATTTACTGCGCATCGTATTGAGAAAACCAATGGAGTCGGTTATAACAGTAATAATGACAATAGTACATTCTTTATGTATAACGACTTAGCCATAAATATAACTTTAAAAGACAAGTTAGTGTTTCTTATACAAGCGTTTTTTTCTTCGCCTACACGGCACCCCGGCAATGATTACAAAACTTCCTGTTTGAACTTTAACCTCCTCTTAACAAACTCAAGGAAGTGCGATATAGAAATTTGACATTAGAAGCAGGAAACGGCAAGCTAATTGATATGCAGGCACTGAACACGTTAAGGTGCAGTTGCACATCCCGCGGGTTTCGAAATGCGAACACATTACTTGCGAATACAAAGTGCCTTCAAAATGTGTTGCCCCGAACTTATTGCAGCACGATCTTGGATACAGCGTTCATTTTCAACATTAAAGGCGCACTGGTCACCAAAGGATGCTTCGAGACAACATCACAACTTTTGGGCTGTTTCAGATCTAGTCATACCATTGTGTATCGGGATTCACTATCGAGGACTTTCTGTACGGTTTCAGAAATTAGAAGCTGTTGGAAGTGTGGGGTTCCTGTCCACCTAACTCCTGCATTCTTCTGTCCGGCTTGTAAAGTTATCCAGGCTCCCGAAGAGCATGCGAACTACTTCGACATCATGGACTGGTGAGAATTAGCAAGGATTATCCAATTTTGTGTTAGTTCCGCTAATCCACTGGACGCACAAGATACTGGCTGCAAGCAAAAAACATTTTCGTTATATTTCTGTCACATTGTGTAACAGACGTGGTGTCCGAAATGACCGTGTATATTGGACCGTGCACACATGTTTTGTTGGGCAAGGGCTCAATTTAAAAAGGGCATGGTTTAGGGTTACGGTTAGGGTTAGGGTTAGCAATTGTTAGACGATTCCTTTTTACAATATGCTCGAAATGTGTCTTCAGTTGGCGACTCTTGTATGTTCTCAACGATTACTCTGGCCTTGAACAGCCTCACTTCACTTAGTAACAATATACAATTCCCATATTGACGTCCTTGGACAAAAAATTGAAGCGATATTGTATTCGACCTATACATTGTACTAAAACTTGCATTTGCTGCGCTACATTCAAATGAACCTCTGAATTCGAAGTGTGGCCTGGCCTTCAAGAAAAGATATGCAGTTTTAAATAATTCTGACGCTTATTGTATTTATTGTTCACGTGTTCACATGTTTCTCAAACACACTGGACACCAATCGACATAAATGAGCAGTAGTCGGAATTACCGCAAATGTAAACATCACAAAATTATACAACAATTATAGTATAATATTATTGTAGCCTATAGCATCGTAGAAAAAACTGTCCAATATTCCTTGCACACAGTTAAAAATGTCACAATTAACCCCTTAAAACAACTGAGAATGACAGACGAGTCTGAGAGTCTCAGAACAATATGAGAAACATATGAGACCTGACAAATATGTTTACCTGTAGTGATGTAGCTAAAACGGAAAATGGATCTTTTAAAATTCACATAATCAATGTTCAACCGGGTAAGGCGAAATTCTCACATCATATTTGTGAAGATAGACAACATTCATTGTTCAGTGTTAGCCAGCTAACTCGCAGGTTACCTACATGATCACCTTCTTATCCAGCTACCTAATTCTTTTTTTGGGCTCGTTACCTCACTAGCCAGCTACCTAAAGCGAGTTTACACCTTTAGGCAACCACTGTGCTTGAATTGATTCTAATTAGGTAATGCAATGCAATTTCTATGTAGGAAATTCTGTATTCAGCCAGTTATCTTACTTGCATGTCCAGTTCTACTGTCAATAAAAAGACATGTGAACAGATTTCGTAAGTGAGCGGAAGAGAGATTTGGGCGGAAAGAGTCAAAGTAAGAGAAGTAGCAGCCCTGATTTAAAAGGTTAACTTCAGAGGCAGTCTGTCGTAGCTGTAGCAATATTTTTGTGACGTCAGCTGGAAATTCAGTCCATATTAATCATCGGGAAATTTTTCGATGTAAAATAAACATCTAAAAAAAATAGGTATTGACACAAACGCACAAGCAACGCAATCCCATACTATTTTAACGTATTGGCCAAGTTTTTGCAGTGTAGAAGTTATGTACAGGAAATCGGATTGAATAATAATAAGAAAAAACAATAAGAACAATAAATGGCTTTTTCAAGTCAACTTAGCTAGGTTAATTTGGAGACGGATTTAATTTGTCTTGAAAAAGCCTAGCATGATAGCTAATAGCTAAAAGCTTTGATGAAGAGATCTACATCTCTGGCTACTGTAGCAGGCCCGTTATGACGTCAGCTGAACATCGTAGACTGTTCAGATTCTGAACATTGTATCCATGTTAGTCAATTGGAAATGGTTGTAAATAAGTAATTCATTTTAAATAATAAACGAGAAGAATAATAAGATGGCTTTTCAAGCCAATTGTATTATGAGAACAGTAAGCTGGCTTTTTAAAGACAAATTAATATAACTGATAATTCAAGTAATTATGAGAACTTTGTCAATCTGTGTTTGTAATAAAGTCACCACATTTGTCCTTGTAGGCATACAAATCCAACAATGTCTTCAGAATTACCTCTTTTTTTTCCCATTATGTTTATCTGACGTCAAAACTAGATTTCAACCCAAACACAATGTCAAAAGCACGTCCTGTGCACACTGTTAATGTTAGTTGCTTCCTGCATCCACTGTACAGTTAGCAAAGTATTGTTGGCTTTCGGTGAAATTGATGCACTCGCAGGCTAACTAATAAACTTACACAAAGAACTTCAGTCTGGACCGTGGTTGAAGGAGAGGTAGAAACAGGTTTATTGATGGTCTTCAATACAGCAAGGCTTCACACGCAATGGTCGGCTCAGATGTTACACGCACGCAAGTCTCACTTAGAGTCTCACGCCTTACACACTCATCAACCTCTCACGATCCAGTCTGTCTCTGCTGCAGGTGGGTGACTGGAACTCACAGACTGACTCTCACACATGCACTGGAACTCTGCTGCACAAAGAACATCTGATACCATCCTAAAGAGTGGGAAACTGATGACCTAAGCTGTCCAGATATTTGATTATACCTGACCTTGTATCGTCTAGAGTCTGGCGCCTAATTGGAAAAACATTGCTTCAAAGGGTATCCTTGATGGATAAGGGAGTACACACTGACCCAACTCCTCTTTGTCACAAACATTGACATGGGAGACAGAGTGGGAGAAAGTCCCACCGGGTAGAGAATCCCTATATCACCCAAGAACAAAACTTTTACTATAAGAAGCCTCAAAGATCTAAGATATCTTGGTTGTGATATATGTTGTAATATATGCATTTCCACATGATTAAATATGGAGTGACTGACCTAATACCAAACTACAGCTATATGAGTGCTCGAAATCATAGGCCTTTCCGTTGGGACGGCCTTGTGCCACGTACACACTTTCAGTATGCCTGTGTGCATGATTAGTTCAACATAGCAGCATTTCTTGGAATGTAGGCCACAGGTCATAACTCTGTGATCAGCCTAAAAACTACACAGAATACAATCATCATTGTCCCGGCGTATACTAATTCTACTAAACTAATCAGTCCATTAATATACTGATTACTAAATAATCACCACTATTCTTCATATCGCTAAATGTTTAGGCTCTGACTAAACATTTGTCATGCGCTGTCAAGCTGCTGCCAATTTGAATTTGAACAGTTCTGGTCAGTTTTTTTTTTTTTTTAACAATAGTATAACACAAGATGCATTATTTTCACATATTTTTACCTACTGGTGCATGTTACTGTGTGCGTGCCTAAACTTTGCCTTGCCTTTTCAGTGACAAGTCATTTGCTTTGGATACCCAGAGGCTGCAAAAAAGGTACTTGCACCTTCAGCGGTCTCTGCACCCTGACAACTTCAGCCGGAAAACCCAGGTACCAACCAGAAGAGAGAGAACGCTGTAATTCCTGGTTTAGCCTGAATTTGGAAAGTCCCCTTTATGATTGTAAGAGTGAAAGTTTCCTGTGCAGGGTAGAGGACAGCCATTGTACCTTTGTAGCTTCTGCTTTGTAGCCTTTAAATATCCACCTCTATCCGTAATGGATTGAAAATGTAAGATATGTAAATCAGTGTAAATGTGTATAAGGGAGTACAGGTGTTCACTAAGCAAACAGAATTAAAATGTAGTCAAAGAATGGCTTGTAGTTCTGTGACTGTCAAACCCAATAGTGAATGGATTGATGGAGTCTGTAAATTGTATGTTATGTAAGAATAGATATCCATGAGTACAGCTGTCTGGTACAGTCTTACTAACAACAGCTTGTTATACAGTTTTTAAGGTCTTCTTTTTCTCATCAGTGAAGTAAAGCTTAAAAGAAGAGAACCAGATTTAAATTCCAATAGTGCCACATACTGTTTTAGTACCCATATAAGGGGTGTACTGTTCATTGGTGCATTTGGGCATTCCTATCTCCAGAGTTCCAAGTAGCTTGAAGGGAGGTTGTGAAGGGTGACCAGCCTCCAAATCATTAAACTGGAGGGCAGATTATTCTATCTGTGATAAGGGAGTGGGTGGATGCAGGGACTAAGGACAGTAATCCCCACTGGATTCTGCCTTGGTTTATTGATCCCATTTGACTGGACAGGCCTAACAGCTGAGCAGTCTCTGGCCATCTTCAGGACAGGTTTCCCTCCTGTAGCATTTTTCATATTTCTCACACACCTCTGTCCCTTGATGGACCCAAGCCGTTCCACCATTAAAAAGTCAGGAGATCTTTTAGAAAATCCAATTACCGCTGTCGACCAGGCGTTAGCACTTGTGAAATGAGCACCTTCAGGCATATTCAAAACACAGAGCTGCAGATTAGCAAGGCGAGGTGTGACTGTGTCATTGTAGTTTTGAAATAATTCATAATTCTTTTTTCCAAGGTTTTGATTTGGCAGACACAGTTTTTGTTTCATTGCTTTTTTCTGATTAGTGTGGTGTACAGCAAGGACCATTCTGATTCCTGCTTGTGAGCATCCACACCTGTCACAGACAAAGATGATCTCACAGAAAATAGTGATTTTGAAGGATCCTCAAATTGTAACTGTATCTTTGATGCTGTTTTCTTTACCATGCTCTATATTCACATGTTTGTATCATTTGTACATTTAACTGTTGGTGTCTCTGTCTAGCCACTTTTTGTGAATAAATCAGATTATGTAATTTCCCTAGAAGAAAAAGGATGCTGTAATTGATTTGGCAATTTTACAGAAAGAACAAGAATATTCAGAAATCCAGTCTGCACTGGTTAACAAAGCCTACAAGACTCTACTCAAGCCTTTGAGTCGTGGTCTTTATATGGTAAGTACTGGCCTATATTTACATCTTTGATTTTTCTTAAAAGAGCTGTGCATTCATGCTGTGAGGGTTCCAGAATCACTTAGCGTTCTCTTTCCTTTCCATTTTCGTTTGGCCAAGCCAAGCGTTTAGATTTTCATTAACATTTGACAGGCAATTCATATATCTTTGTTCTGCTCTGAGAGCCTGAGTGAAAATGCACCGCACTTGCACTGGGTTCACTTGAACTACATCGAACCTGTTGAACTGAAATAAACAAGGTCTTACAGCACCCCCCACAGTGTCCAGCATTTGAAAATGTACCAAGTCCGTTGTTAAAGGTGACTTAATTATTTCATTTCAGCTGGAACTTGGGGGCGTGCATCTGGAAGAAGGGACTGATATTTCAGCAGATCCAGGATTTCTCCTGGAAATTATGGAGATTAATGAAAGGCTGGAAGAGACACAAACCAAAGAGGAGGTCAACGGCATTGGGAGTTCAATCCAAGGTCAAAGCCAGTTTTAGTGGTATTCTACCATTTACCACTGTGTAACTTGCTCTTTGAAATAGTTTAATCTTCACTGTTAGCACATAAACCGAAACTTTACCTCACACAGAGAAGCATTTCCTCTTATTACATTTAATTCTTTACTCCCCATCATTGTTTTCTAGTCTATCATCACTGTGTCTATCCTTTGAAAATGAAATAACAAAAGAAAAACAAATGATGAAGTGATTTTCCATTTGCCTCTCTTACAATGTGTCAGTTCTTTGAAAATGAAATAACAAATGTCCACTTTTTTTCTTCAGGTAGAGTGGAAGATCTCATAGAAAAAATAAATGCGTCCTTCAAAAAAGGTATTGTCTCAACCCCCACAATATTTTCAATATTTTCAATTTTTATCCGCTCGTTCAATTTTAATATGTTCTTCTTAAAGTTGTCAAGGTACAAAGCGTTCTACCTGAGTTCTAAGACTCATTGATAAACAAAAGTGTTTATTATAATGAATTATGTGGTCCTTTTCTCCCAGGAGACCTTCAGTCAGCCAAAGTCCTGATTGTGGAAATGAAATACTTTGCAAACATCCAGGAGAAGGTTAAAGAGAGGCTGTCTGTGATGGCTGTGTGATGATCTACCATGATTGCTCCTGCATATTATTTTATTTTATTTTTATTTGCTGTTAATATAATACATCTGTTTTGAAGGTCGAAGGACATTTTTAGAATAAAGTATATTTAAGGTCCACATTTAAATAATCATAGTAAAGGCATTGTTTTCCCTGTTTTTTGTGCTAAGAAAAGATGCATCACACCCTGTATGATTTTAGATTAATAACCTGCAAGCAAATGTAGTACTTTACAGAAATTGTTTTTGAGGGACCTTTGAATTAATGACACCTTTATTTCCCTCTCTCTTTTTAATTGGTGGAAAGCGGTCACAAATATTTTGTATTTGTTGTACACTAATCATTGTCTACAGTTTGTAGTGTCAGCTACAGTAACAGGATGTACAGGATGTCTCACTCATTGTGGGCAAGCAGAATATTGAGGAAACTCCACGGTCAACAAATAAGTGTTATTCACCCGAAAGGTGGTCTCCCCCCCCGCCACTTTCATTTCCTTCCTGTGCAGCTGTGTATTTCCTTTCCAACTAACACCTCCTTGCTGTTGTCCTCTCCTTTGTGGCTCAAGCTGTCATCTAGCTGTCTTATTATTATTATTTTTTTAATGAAAGCCTCTTTTGCTGCTTTAGGAAAGATATGGTATTTAAAATATGGTATTTATTCAATATAGTGCCCCTCCCCCCAGAAGTTACTTCTGATGTTGTTTGAAAGTCAGTTTGTGCATTTTATTGTGCTGTTGCTGTCTTAGTCATGATATGAGCAACACACAACACAAAACACAACTACACATTATGAAAACAGTATTTGCTTACAATATGTAGAGTGTGTGTAATTGCCAGTAAATCTTACAAAAAGAATGTTAGATAAATTAGGACATTGTGCTTACCTATTTTGACAGTGTAAGCATAACTTTCTAATGTATGCACCAGGTGCAAACACCAATCAAGGTGTTTCTGAATAAGTTTTGCTATATAACCAATGCTCACCCAAGTGACAGGCTTACCACACTATCTTTAAAAGCATTTGCAACATGGCACAGCACGTGATTATTTTACCATTTATATGCGCATGCATGACAAATGGTGCAGAACTAGTATTCAGGTTTATACATTTGTGTGTTATGGCAGGGATTTGTAAAATAAACATATAAATTAACTGTAAAATGAAATGAAATGAAAACCTATTAATTCAGATTTTTTCCACTTTCAATTAGACTTGGTAACCCACAATATCAAAGTAAAAAGAAAAGGCAACACACCCAAAGCTGACCTGTGACCAGCTGAAGTGGTTTGTATTAGTTCAGGGTAAAAAGGGGTAGTGTATGCCATTGTATGGAAACAACTATGGGCAACAAGGAGATACCAAAACGTCTCTGGGATCGAAATATTGAAATGTTCAGATCAGGAGAGGCTTAGGAAAAGGTATCAAAGGCCTTAAATGTATCATGGAACACAGTAATAATCAAGAAATATGGCACCACTAGGACCTTGCCGAGAACAGGTGGTCCCTCCAAAATGGATGACCATGCAAGGAGGAGAGTCATCAGGGAGGCCACCAAGAGGTGAACAGCAACATTAAAAGAGCTGCAGGACTTCATGGCAAGGAATGGCCACCATATACACATAGGAACAATGTCATGTGTTCTCCACAATTCTGACTCATTGCAGTTATCAAAGCAAAAGGTGCTTCCACAAAGTCTTAATGTAAGGATTATTCAACCAAGACATTCAAAGTTTTTAATTTTTAATACATTTGAATAACAGACATCTGATTTTCACTTACATATTGCTGGTTACAATGTGTAAATAAAGACTAAAGGAATACTTTTTTTGTCTTGATTTTAGCCTTTAATACACCCCCGCCCCCCCCCCCCCCCCCCCCCCCCAAAAAAAAAAATCTAAAAGGGTGTGTAGACTTTCTAGATACACTTTATTTTAATTTTCCAATAGCATATTGCTACTAGTGGAAATTGTAATTTTTGATATCATTAATTCACTAAAATGAAACTGGAATTCTTGATGAATTCCTGTATTTACTTCATTGCTTCTTCATTACTCTTTTTTTCCATCAATCATCGATTCCATTGTGAAAGTGAAGAAATCTGAATTTGATGTCAAGTATAAATTCTTACAACCAGTAATTATAATTATTAACATCAATAATCCACTTTTTAATTATTGCAATTTAATTAGCACATGATGACATTCTTTCATCACCAGCCACAATTCTAACATCTAATATATCACATAGATGTAATATGAAGACAAGGCGAGTTGTGTTTTCAGGGCGTTAAATTTCACAGGACTGTTCAAATGTTATTTCTATTTTGTTTTATTTATTTATTTATTTTCCAATTAATTTCAGCTTTAGTTAATGACATCAAAAAATCACTTTGATCTTGTGTCACCATGGACTGAACAAAACCAACCATTTTTCACTTTTTAGTGTTGTAAAGTTGTGGTTCAAATTCAGTGTCTTGCTACATACACCAGTCTGGTGGAACAGGGAGATGTTGATATCTGATGCCGTTCTGTATGATCTCTCTTTAGAGGGTTCTGTTGTTACCCCTGCTTATGTAACATGTTTACACATATCAGATGTGTTGAACCTAAATAGTGTATAAAACATGACAACTTCTGACTGAAGCATGTGCTTTCAGAGAGGTAGAATGCAAGGTCATATTTTAAAGTTATTTTGTGTGCTTTTATCTTGCGATTTGAGCGATGAAAAGATTCACCCAGTTTTGTTGCAGTGCATTATCTAACATTCCAAACATGGAATATGAAAGTCTGCAGTGAAAGGAATTTAAGAAACGCCAGCTATAATTGCTTGAGAGTAAAAAAATATTGTAATGTAAGACTGTTATGTCTGTCACTATTTGAATAGGTGCTGCACTAATCTGCAGATGTGGCCAACTTAATGGCTTTCTCTCTTCATAAACCAAGTATGTGCCATCATTATTAAGGGGTCCATATGACATAGTGTTATTAAGACTCATATTTAATTGTGATCTTAATTTTGTAGTTTCACTGAATACAATACACTTTCATGCCATTGTAATAAGAGAAACCTAAATAATTAGAAAATTATCTGTTTCTGATTAATCAGATGCGTTTGATTGCTTCATTATACAACATGATCCACGCACATTGTAATAGCTGAAATATGGTGAGATCTGGAGTTGAACCAAATAATTAAATATGGCTCAGACTGAAACATTCTCAATCATGTCACTGCTGATACAGCTTGTGCTGGGAACGAGGTAAAAATTCAATTATATGATTATCCCTCTTATCAGAGCAGGATTTCAGGGTTTATTATATCTTGTTAAGTCCCTTTTACATATGTGCTGGAGTTGTACCGGGTGTAGACTGTAGAGGGAAGCATATTACAGTACCTATGAAATATAGCATGGATGTGGAGTGCAAAGGCAAAACATTTCTCTGGGTAAAAATGAGACACTTACCACTTGCAGTTTTCATAGGCTCTGAAATAATTTTATGGAAATGTACATGTAAGCCGCTGATGATTTTCATGGCATGTAATTGACGTGGTAATCAACTGGAGTCTATTAGATAGAGATTAAGCGTAAGCCCTCTCTCCGACCAATCAAACGCACAGTTCCGCTATGTGCACAATGGTTCGAACAGTTAGAAGTAAAAACAAGATAAAACAGCCTGTGTTTCTTGTTTCTGTAACTACTGGCAAGCAGGAGCTGGGAGATAATTGATTTTTAGCAACTGAAATGGAGGTGCATTGAACATCTAATATGGCCTTTTTCCTTTGTTTTTGCCTGCTTTGTAGAGCTTGAATATAGAATGAGAAGCTTCCGCAATGTAATACTCAGCCTCTTTGTGCTGCTGCCCAGCATCATTATGGTGAGACTCATTTTTCATACTAATCTGAAATGACTGCTCTATCACCGCGAGACAAAGTATATGGAGGAATCCTTTATCCTTTTAGGTTCTGGTACCTTCACCACACAAAATATTTAGTCAAAATGTAGTCTGTAAAAAGGTGTGGAAGAGCAACTGAATACATATTACAGAAGACTCTGTTCACAAATTTCTCTGATTTAATTTAAAGAGGGTATATTTTATAGTATAGCATAGGGGTAAGGAGCAGGGCTTGTAACATGTATCCATGTTAAGATACAACCTGTGTTGTATCCATGGGCAAGGTACCAAACCTAAATTACCTCAGTAAATAACCAGCTATGGAAATGGATAATGTAAAAATTGCAAATTATGTAAGTTGCTCTGGAAAAGAGTGTCTGCTCAGGAAATGTATGTTTCTTTGTATGTATGTTTAGAGGCCATGGTCTGAGAAAGCATGTGCAGTAATGGAGGATTCCAGAAATCCAAAAACTGCAACTGTGCCCCAACCCATTGTGCATCAAAGCACTGAACAGGAATGCAAAAGCAGCATGTGCCTCGGAGAAGCTGTGTCCATAACATATGCAGATAGACCATGAATTAAAGCGAGAGCCCAACAGCTGCAGAGAGACCTGCATGCTTATTTATTATTCAGCTCATAATCTGAAAACATCTTTCTGTGGCATCTCTAAATTAATGAGAAAATGTGATTGACCAACTGAGGCCATTGCTGTCTCCAAGGGCTCTTTGAAATTGAGTTAAATAAAGGTGCCATATAATGTCAAATACACTTGGATGGAGAAACAGTTCAAAGAAATGTGAACATGTGTCTCCAGATAAGGGAGATGGGCAGGACTGGTTTCAGTGGTAGAAATAAAGAGACATTTTCATGGTTTCTGCAAATTGGGTGCACTTGTTCAGACTGGAATGAACTCATTTAGGAACTACTCCCTGCATCTGAGCTCTTCTCAGTTGCTTCACTGGCAGATTTAAATTTGTGCTGGGGAAATCTTTGCAACATCCCATGTCCACTATGAATTATTTATGACATTGACGGTATTTGTTAGCGGCAGTGTTATACATTCAGATACTGACGTGCATGTGGTGATGACTAACCAGAGTTGCCTGATCTTTTATTTAAATGTTACCACCAAACAAGGCTTATTCACAAGTTCTAAGTTACCCACATTGAGGAGGGAAGCATAGCTGATGTAAAAAAAAATGGTGCAGTTTCATTCTATTTGCCAAAGTACAAGAGGGGTGACAAGCAAGTAATTGCATTCATTTAAAATTTAAGAGCCGTTATTCATCCAAATGAACTTTTAATGTTCCTCTCCCATTGTAAAAACCTGCACTGGGCTTTTTTTGTTGGAAGACATTGTTTCTACATTCACGTTAGAACAAATTGCCATTTTAAACTTCAAGTGTTTGCCAGATTTGTTTTCTGGAGGTCTGATTCCTGGGTTATAAGTTGCTTGAGAACATTGTGCTGGCTGAAGATGAACATGTCAAAATGGGTAAAAGGTGATGTGTACCCTGGTGTTTATAATCCATCCTTCGGATTGGATGAAGGACACCTTTAAAAATTCATCTGATGGAACAATTAATTATCTGCCATAACCAAATCTGTCACGCAGCATGGGTTTTCATTCTTACTGTTGCGATTAAAAATGAATATTTCATAGATTGTATCTATGAAAATCTTCACCTGACTCACATTGGGAGCCGTTGTGTCTTAAACAAGTCAGATTGTCCCAAGAGTGGCTTGGGTGACACTGTGAAGAATGAAATGAAATCTGGCAGAGCCATGGATGCCTAGTGATGTGTAGTGAAATAAAATAAATGAGTAAATGTGTATCCTAGTTCGTTGTCCCCAGCTGTATGTGCCATTTTTAAGAAAGAGAATCTCGTGACTAATTGCAGAATATGCAGATTGACTGGGAGACAGGATCACAGAGTTACTCATACAGGGAAATTCTCAGTTAAAGCTTTCAAAGTGTTAGTAATGCATCTGTAAAATGTTTTATAACTTTTAGTTTGCATTAATGGCAGTTTAGTATCATCCATGTTTAAATTGCTTGACTGATTTTGACTATAATGTATATTTTAGCTTGTAGTGTTTCGACCTTGATATGTCTGTTGTGTGTTTTTATTTTAATTAATTAATTAGTTAATTAATTAATTAATTTAACCTTTATGTTCAATATGCCATTTTGTAGTTCATAACTGATGAGACCGTTTTTGATATGATGACACTCCACCCCTCACAGGTCTTTGTGAATGTCACCTGTGGCACATCCTTGTGCTCCTGCAGTAATACAGCATCTACATACATATTGCTACGTTTCAAAACAGTCGCTCCACTTCATACTTCACACTGAAAAGAAATCACTTCAAAGAAGCAACATGCAGCTGCCCATCACAACCACAATGTCACATGCATTATTCATTCTGTTGCAACTGCCTTTGATCGTGGAAAGAGCCCCCACCTACAATGTCATGATTTGAACTTGAGAGAAATTAGTGTTCATTTAGGGAAATGGTGGCTATTTTTAGTTAGGGTTTTTTCCCATTCCACCCTGACTGAGTACATTTTTAGATAAGATGTCATCTGACCTGTTCCAACTGTAAATCGGCTGTTAACTCCAGTTTCTCCTTTTTACACATTTGAGTATTTAGGTGTGGCCAATCCTCAGGTGACTGTGGTTTTCTATGCAGCTGAAACCCATCAGTCCTGCCTGCCCTGCAGGCTTTAAAACGGCATGTATAGAATATCATTATGGATCTTACTTAAAATGTAACCCGCAATGGAACTGTTGACCCCATGGTAATGACTGCAGACTCATACAACATTTATAACAGCCAGTGCCACCATACCTCAGATGGCAGTGTTTAAAGCCAGATTTTTCTAACAGCACTTAAAGAGTTGGATAACACACCACATTTTAAACTCTGTCTTTCAAAGCCCTGGGGCTCAGTTTTCGTTGTAGCTACTGAAATCTCTTATTACTGCCATTCATTTCATGGCCACTGCTTCTGAAATAGGCTACACTCTGAAAAAATTAATCTGGCATAGTTCGACGTTGTTTTTTAATGAAAAACTTGTAATTGATTATGCTGTCTGGAATCCACTTTTTCATCCCTCCTTAACTGCCTCTGAAGGTCAATTAGTGAATGTCTTAATAATGTAAGCAGGACAATTTTTTTCTCCCCGTCTTATGTTTGTATTTGCATTTCTTTCCTTGCTTTTGAATAGTACATGGAAGTAAACACTCTTTGTCAATATACATACTTCCCGCAGATCTGCATAGCATGCAGGTTAACTGAATTCCGACCCCACTCTTTGAAATCATGCATATATAATGTATTTGAAATAAAATGGGTGGGTTTTTTAAAACACATTTAGATCTATTTATAACAGCCTCATAGACATGACACATACACAGTTATGTCAAGTATATTTCTCATCTCCTGAAAATGTACCCTAGTTTGAGATTCTTCTAATTTGGGAGATGTAATGGCAGACAAAATGCAGTGGGACTGTCTTTTATCATGATTGCATCTTAAATAAATGATTGGTAGTCACACATGTGGCACTTTTCAGGGCCAGAGTACCATATTCTGTGACTCAGACTAATTGACACATAGCTAATCCCTTGTGCACCAAGATAACATAATCCCACCCCACACTTCAGAAAAGCAAGTAAGCAGCCCACTTGGTTGCCCTCCCCCCCACTCCCCACTTTACCAATTTATTGATTTTATCCCCAGATCTAGAGTCTGGCAGACAGACCGAGTGAATTGTAAAAACAACAACAAGAATGCTATCTGTGTTGTTATCATATCAGAAAGCTCCAAAAATGCAGAAAATGAGATCACTTTCCCCTTGAAAAAGCACCCCAGACCAATCCTACACAAACAGTGATTTTTTTAAAGGTAATGTTACGACTTTCTGCAAAAATAATTGCAACTCTTAACTGCCCGGAAAAAAAAAAAAAAAAACTTCTCCCAGTGTGGTTGCATGTATCAATCATATTATCCTGCTTCCCAATCAGAAAACATAGTGTGACTAATTCCTTTATTCATACTTTACAGTTTATGGATTAATTTAAGATTTAGAGTTTATGGATTAATTTCCTTGTTCCCTCATTTTTTTATTGGATATTATCACACAGGACTCTCCAACCCTTGGGGAGAAACTGAAATTAAATCCCAATCAATATAAAGCTGAGATGCAATTCAAAAGTAAATTGATAAAATAACACAATCGATTACAAACAAGGCGGCAGCGCATTCAGTTTTAAAAACTGCAGAATCAAATGGCTGAATACATTATACAAATCATGCTCTGTAGGGTTTGTATCCCAGTGGGAACACCTTCCTGGGTCTTAATTAAACCTTGACAATACAGCAGGCTCCTGGCTGATTCATGACAATCACAAGGACTACTGCTGGTTGCCATGCTTTTGATCCCTTAGGGCACATTGCCTAAGGAATTTCTGGTCCAGGTTCAGGGTCTCTCTCTCCTTATCATCTGATAAAATTTTTAGAGGAATAGCGCTGGAAGGAGGGTTTTGAATTCTTCCTTAATAACTAAGCACATGTTTTGGGATCACTTGTCCGGTCCGTTTTCTCAGGATGGTATTTTGCCATATTTCTTGCAGGTGCAGGGTCATAGTGTTCATTTTTCACCACAGTCATCACTGTTCCTTTGTTCATTCACTTTCGTATTGTTTGCTGTTGTAAATATAAATATATTGGGAATTGGGTTGTTTCAGATGAGTTTAAAACTGTGTGGATCTAGAGATTTATCTATAAGTCGGCTCAGGAAGCAAGGCACCGTAACCATTTTGATTGAATTGATATGGCCCACTGGGAAGAGAGGTGATAAGGACTAAAGGGAAGAGTCTGGTGCGCTTGTTCTGTTATTAGCTTGAAGGTATGTATAAAACATCTGTGTAATTGTATGTCGCCTCCCAGGATGTTAACGCTCTTGACACCAATTTACAGGGTTGTGAGTCACATTTCAGTTGCAGCTCAGTTCATCACGAAGAAAGTAAACTTTTACCCAAGTTTAAATTGTTTCCTGTAAATTGCCTGTGTAGATACCATGATGCAAGGTAGTGTGTAGTAGGGTTCTATGATAGACAGTGAAAGGCCATTGTATAGAAAGCGCGTGTACTCTTCCCAAGTATTAATACCCACTATATCTTCATTAGCTCTTCAAAGAAATAACAAGGGCTGAGGTGGCTTTGTCATGTAGGAGAGGGGAAATTGGATAGTGCTGTCTAGTACCATTATAAAGGTGGAAGTATTGTGAAAGAGATTCATTGATACAGACTGAATGTTGAAGAGAAAATGAATACATTCCTTGTCCATTATTTGAAGGTCAGGTTGAAAACAAATTTACAGACAGCTGCAGATATTCCGTTTTATCCATGTTACTGAGGTCAAATGCCCATTAAGCATAAAACAAAATAAGGGCCACTGGATTTAAAGGAGTATGTTGAGAGTTAATATCGAACAACAGTGCTTCGTTTTAACCTACAGGTAATCGTGGAGTGTTTTCTCTGACCACCTATTACTCTACATTGACGTAATTGTGCCGCTTGAACTATATATTAATCATGCCACAGACAAATGCTTAAACATGATATTCTACAATTCTAGCAGCATGTTAAATGTTAAATGTCATTGGAAAGACAAACGTGTCAATGTGTGTCAATATTACTGTGTGCTCAGAATGCCTCCAGCATATTTCTAAAACATGTTCCTGTTTGATTCTGCAAATGTAATTCTACAATAACACTGATTCTCCAAAAACTGTGTTCACACAACTGCATCCATGTCTCACAGGGAGGAATTATGAATTTATTTTTACCCATAACTCTCTCCTGCAGCTGCATTACAATAAGAGTGCCCTATTCTACTTAAAATTCCAGGGCCATGGTATTTAGACATTTCTTTTTTGGGGTTAACAAAAACTGTGCGCCCTTTGCGTTTTTAGGACGATGATACCAGGATAATGATGCTCATAATTTTGTGTGAATCTCAGCAGGGTCAGTAGGGTAGTAACCTTTTCCACATTTGCAGTTTCCATGCCAACACAAGCCTTTGCTGTAACTTTACAGCACAATAAACACAAGAGGCTGATTATGGATTTTCATATTCATAGTATTGAACTGTAGTCTCTGGATGAAGTATGTGTGGTTGTTCAGAGTCTAATACAGACTGAGTGTCCTTGCACTTTTTACTTTCCTTAGAAGTAATTACCGCTTGAAAGTTACTTGGTCTTTTTCCTAACCTTTAGTAGCTGACAGTGCTGAGACAGGTCATGTTAGTAATAAAATATTAGCATTTGGAATTTAAACCCACAAATTGCACTGAGTTTTGATTATATTTATTTTCTGGGTGGGCATTAAACATTTTTTTACATAATATTTTTATAATGAAATTATATTCAGATATGTTTTGAATATAACTACATGCAAATTGCAATTTTTCATTAAACGTGTAGAGAAAAATCATTCTCCCTTGTAGTTTAAGCAATGATTCATTGTGTTAAGACCTTTGGAACTGAACAGCTGAATGACAGAGAGAAAAAAAACCTTGGGCTTTCCTCTGTTTTATTGTGGTTATTGCATTTGACAGGACAGTGACCACATAACTCAATCCTGTCAACACTCAAATTGAACTCCCCTGAAAAAGAGCTTCACCATTGACCTCGAGATTTCCGAGCCTTGCAGCTTATAGAACAATATTAGCTCAAAGCTGGGTTGCGCACTTTTACATTTTGACGCCTTAAATGATGCTTCAGGTGACACTGAGCATAATCTAGCCAGCCATAACTGAGTAATGAAAAAGTCTCTGATGATATGGTCCTTAGTTGTAGTTTTGTTCCAATCACCTTCCAAGTTCTAAAATGAAACAT
This sequence comes from Megalops cyprinoides, assembly GCF_013368585.1. Lineage (NCBI taxonomy): Eukaryota > Metazoa > Chordata > Actinopteri > Elopiformes > Megalopidae > Megalops > Megalops cyprinoides. The sequence goes on from NC_050586.1 coordinate 16,982,198, forward strand.
TCTCACATCCCTTTGTATATGTCACGGAGCAACCATCCATCTTTTAACCTGGGTTTGTAATTTGGCAAGAACTCTTCATTTGATTAATTCAATGATGGGAAGCAGTTCCCAGGGAGTAAAGATCAGAGACAGCAGCAGATTGATGAATCCTTAAGCTTATGCCACAAGCAATGCAAGAATTGAGCCAAATATATGCAGTCCTTCTACAGCCAGAAATTCATTAAATGCAAATGCTGTTCCATTTTCCATGTTATGTTATACAGTATACTTTCCCTGACAATATTAAACAATATTACTTACCATAGCTGCAAAGTTATATTTTGGTCATGTTATGTGAATAACATTGTCAAAATGGAATTTTAAATAATGGAGGAATGGAGTCACAAATGCCACTAAAAACAATATTCACACAAATTTGTAACTGAACAATCTGGCTACATTGCATTTTGATACGATGAGAGTGGACACACTATGCAGTTTTCTAATCATTCTGTCAATGTGAAACAACTCTACAATTACATTTATGCACAGCATTCACACACTGTAACATTTAAACACAAGTTTAAATTCATTTTGTGGCCAAATTGTTACCATCTTTTGGTCAAAATATAAAACTGACATCAATCTAGCTAATCTAGCAAGTTTTCCACGTACTTGTGCTTACACAAGATATTCCTTCAAGTGTTATTACTCCTTAAAAGTACACAAACTTTGGTCTTCCATGAACTCAGAATCTCAGCTACATACTGAGTTGCATTCCATGCCCAAATCACAACAATTCCACAATGTTGTGATATTTTGTTACATAATGTGACTCCATCACATTTTGTAACTTCTTTTGTAAAAATCTAGAATGTGCAAACTGCATATTGAAATAATAATTAAAAAAAATTAAATAGACCTTGCACAAGACAAATCGCTGAACACTTCATCAATATTGCCCAAATATTTCAAATCGGAAACTGACTCCTGAGATATTTGTTAAAATTATTTCAATTTTCAAAACCAAATTAAATGAATTTTAAAGACAGAGGTGTGAATAAGATTAATTGTTTTGCTTATTCATTTAATAAGTCAAGGAAGAGCTGTTCCAGAAACTATAAAATACTTCAAGTTTCAGTTCTGAGATGAACTACATTTATAATAAGAATCAATGACGGTGAAATAAAACTCTCTGCTGGTCAGAGCCCCAAGGATCACTTCCCTGAGATGAATTACATTGTCGAAGCGTGGATTAATATTAACAGCTTGGACAACTGCAAACTTCGCGTGGTTTATAGGAAGTGATTTTATATGCTTTATGTGCTATATGCTATCCTCCCTTGACTCTCAGTTTCCTATCAGAAACATATCACCGAACATCACTGATTTAGGTTTTGTACTATAAACAGATATGCTTTGAGAGCACTTTGCTGCTAATATCATGGTCACGTCTTTGTGGGATCATTCAGTAATTCAGGGGCTGCTCCAACAAACAACTTTGTAGGAAGGATTATATTACTTTATTTCTATTATCTGGCTGCAAGATGAACAACCTTGATGTCCCATTAAGCACTTGAGTCTTGATCATTGACCAAGATAATTATTGTTGATGACCTGAAAGTTTATTGGATGATTGTCCAGTATCCTGTTCCTTCATGATATGGTACCCTTTTGCAGTGTGGTGGAACATATGAGCATACCCTCTCACCTTCTTGGCCATTTATTGTACGGGCAAATTGCTGGCATTTTCCCTGGTCAGTGAAGGCCACTCATGGTATGAGTGACATGATTAGAGTTCCATGAAAATTTGGTCAGAGGCAAAAATGATTTGTCCAGGGAAATAGCTTCACCTTGGTGGAGGAGTGTGTCAGGATACACCACAACTGTTTCTCATTCACAGAAGGTTGTTCAGGAGTAATGTGTACTGCTCCAGTATGGATCACTGGTATTTGCAGTGAATTGTGGGCATTTAAGACTATAGTCAGGACACAATGTATTGTATTCACTTCAGTTTAGGTGCATTTGTGTACTACATAACTAGGATTAATTCACCTAATTATTCACCCTCTTTCACCTGGGACATATTCTCAGGCTCAACTGAAACAGACGTCTGGTCCAAAGCCCTTAGACCACAAAGTACTGCAAAAGAAGATGACGAGAGAAGACATTGTGTCTTATAGAAACTAATCACGTTATGATTAGGTGTTCTGTGTTTTTGGGTATGTCTCCCACTATGCCTCTGTGACGCCTTTTTGATCCCAATGAATTTTCCATGTCGTGGTGGAATCCCATGGACTTGGGATTGTTTGTGCAGTCACTGAGCTGCCCTCCAGGCTGATGCAAATGCCACAATAAAACCATAAACTGCAATTAGTTGTGTTGCTGCTGAAACATGAAAAAGCTCCTCAACTAAGATTTCCTAGTACTCGTTCCACTGAGTGTAACCTCAATGAAAGAAGAAGGGTCAGGAATTCAGGCTGTCATTCTGTAGAATCACTGAGAGGTTGGTTACGCTGGAACATTAATTGTCTTGGCATATTTGGAGCTGTATGTCCATTTCTATAATAAGGGAATATTCCAACCTGTTTAATTGTGCAAACATGTAAAATACAGAGCACCCTGATAGTAAACAGGACTAGGTCTTCAAATTATTCCTCCTCTTCTGTGTTGTCAACAGATGATTCAGAAAGCAAGTGTCACTTAAATGGATCTGATTCTTCCGGCACGACATTGTTTCCATTGCATTTCTCAGGTGTTTGTAAACAGCCCTGCCCTGATCTAATTTTAGAAGAATGTGTGGATAGCATGGGTGTGCAATATGGATGATGGTACAACTTTTGTCTGTATGTTCGTTGCAGGTTGTCCAAATTGAACTTCTCAGAAATTGGTTTTGAACAAAAAACACCCCACCCGTCAGACGAGGATTGCTATTTATATATGCCTGGAGGAAATGACTCACTGATAAAGAAAACTGCAAGGTTTATAGTTGACTCAGCAGTTAAGTCTGAATTGGCCTGTGTGTCTCTGGGATTTGCTTTCATCTTTCGTGGGACGTGAGTGGCATCTTGAAGGAGGGGAACCTGCTTGGAACCTAATTTCCTTCACCAGACGGCCTCACCTGGCCCATCCAGCTTGCTCCTCAGAGGGAAATCAGCACACCACAGATGTTATGTTGATTTATCCATGGGTCCTCCTGAGAGCTAACAACATCTCAATCCAGCGCAATCAGTTTTCATAACAGCTTGCTGGAAATCCCACGTGCGCATGCCAGACACCTCAACAATGAATTGGAGGCCTTGTGGAAAGATTTGCCTTCACAACACACTTCCACAAACACCCGCAAATAAAATCTATTTGCCTTAACTGCATTTAGGAATTTCTAATGGTACCTCAACAAAATGTTGAGCCAGATACTTTCCAGTAGCTCTGGTGACTCATACATGGATTCATACCTTAATACATTTTCATACTGAAATGTTTGACTGTACAATTGTCTCCTGCCACATGCCTTGTTTTTTCTTATCACGGCAGTTTGATTAAGATCATTAAATCTGGAAAAAGATGTCTTTGGAGACCTCTGTTAATTTACCCCCTAACCAGAAACTGGCATTTTCTACTACCCCTAAACTGCAATGCGTAACGGGAAATGCATGTATATTTAATTTGCAGACAGTGTTTTGAAGCCATTGCACACAAAGGAGCTTGGAGACAGAACTAAAAGGCATCATCGCAAACAGCATGCAGCACATTATGCACCGCAAGAATTCACAAATGCCGACGTTCTGTTTTCTCAACAGACATTAAGTAACTCTCCCCATTAATACCTGTCAGTTCCACCCAATACTGCATCCTTACTACCTTGAGGCAGCTGGTAGTGTAATTAAAAAGTGTTCCATCCGCTGGTCCCGTCTCCCTACTTGAAGAATTAAGGAGGATTTGAGAACGTGAGCAGATGTAACAGTTCAGTTGAGGCTGGCTGCTCAGGCTCGTGCCAGCCCGATAAAGAAAATGCCTCACTCTGTGACTGGGAGCTTAAGATTGTCAAAAGCTACATTAACTCCACGAGGACAAGTTAAGGACAAGCTTTTGGCGTGCTTGCCAAAGTGCATTTTCCACATGCCGCTTTCGGGTCCTGTTGTCAGGATGCTTGGCCACGGAAATGCAGTGTCCAGCCCAGCGTTTGGCACTTAAGCCAGTCAGCTGCTTGTGCACTCATAAATGCGAGGAGATATGGCTCAGCAGATTATGTGTGTGGTGTGGAATGATGGCGTCAATATTTCTAGTCTCGCTCCACAAGGCGCACGTTTTTTGCAAAGTGATGTGAAAATGTCAGTTGGAACAGAACTAAGCCCAATTTTTTTCTCCAGTTTTTCCTTTGTTAAAGGGCACTTTAAAATGAAATCACAGTTTCATATTTTAAAATGTCACTAAATTAATTTAAATACTTATTGAAATCTTTCCACTAATTAAAGTCTTTCCATTACCTCTAGATGGCAGTAGATCAGAGAAACCAGCAGGAACTGATCCTTATTATTATATAAATGTCTACCTGATTTCACTATTTCTTCAGTGGTAATGGATGAGTTACATTCTTGAATGGATCAAAATGTCCTCTAGTTCTTGGCCACCTACCAAGATGAATTTGCATGGAATTATGGGTGAACTGCAAGGAATGAAGGACTTATTTTGGGATACATGACTGACTCTGACTCAGGGAAAGATTTAGTATATCACGCATCAAGCCTGGCGGTGGCAGCGAATAGAAAAATTAAATATTAATCAAGGGTGGGTATGGTTTTAATGCATAAACTGCTGTGATTTTAATTTGTTCCAGTTTAACGAGAGAAAAATTATGCTTTCTGCAAATTCATTGCAGCTCCAATGCAGATGATGTTGGAAAAAAGAAATTAAAACAAGATAACAGACCCCTCATTTCACCGCTTTTAAAAATATTTCCTTTTGGCAACATTACTGCCAGAGGTTCCACAGTAGGACAACAAATTTAGGGCAGAAATAAATTTCCCTTGGCTTCTGAGGACAAAGTTTTTTACCCCTTTGCAGAGGCCCTTAGTGAAATGGATTCTGGAGGTTGTAGTCAACTGTGAAGGTAATGACCTGCTTTGTTCTGCATATATTTATTAGTAATCTTCATGTGTTTTCTTTTTGCCTCTGCTTCCTATGCCCATGATGGTTCATCTTGCCCGTTTCTCCTAATGTCTGTGTGCCTGTGTGTGAGACAATGAGAGCTACTGCCCATGTTTGTCCTTCTCAGTATGTTATTAGTATTCTCAGTCTGAAACTGAGCTTAGAGTCTGGTGGCAGATTTTGTAACAAATCCAACTTTTATGACAACACTTTCAACTAGGGCATACTTTGTTTACATGCAAAGCACAAGTATGCAGACAGACACACTCATTTCACTGCATAACAATTACTGAAACCGATGCACCTGTCACAGCTGCAGTTTTAATAAGATTTACCTCCCAAACAAAACTGCTGATATTCAGAAAGATAAAACAGGTTACAAACATTTTATCTGTAGATGAAGGGGGAATCATCAGAGAGATTGCAAAAGCAATTAATGATTAAGATGAGATATGAAATCTACATGAGGCAATGCAAAATATATAACATCACCGAGTATTACACAATTTAATGTAAAGCCAGTAAACTCTTAGCCATACAGAAAACAGGCAGAGCACAAGACACCTGCAATAGTCATCACTGGAACACACATTTTAATCAGATTGTCTTTGTTCAGATTGCTCAGAAAACTGCTTCCCTGAAGACTCTGATAAATGCTGTAAATTCCAGATGAAAACATTGCATTTGCCCTGCTCGGCTCATAACATTCTTAATGTATTCGAAACACATGAATCATTCACTAGCAAAATCTTGTAATATTAATTCTGGCTGTCTGTCAGTGCTGGCATCTGATTACCATGCGTCTGTAAAGCTGCACCTCGCTGACCTTCTTCATTGTTAGCTGAATTAATCTGGTGGCAGGGCCTGTCCGGGGTGTCTCCTCATGGACTTCAACATGGTGTTAACAATGCATCAAGTTGGAAATATCTGTCACACTTTCTTAAGGCTATATTGTAATGATCCCTGACTAAACCATCAAGAATAGATGTTTAAGTATGTAGAGATAGTGCTGGATGACAGGATGATTTCAAAATGGTAATTTTCTGGTTTGCCCTTGAGTGGGTATGTAGCTTCTGAAAAACAATTATCTTTCAGTGAAGAAAATACATGAATAAGAAAAATAAAACATGCTCCAGCTTCCTCTGTAGATACACATGTACACACACAGAGAGGAAATTTTGCGCTTTACTTTTCTTCAGTTAGGTGAAATGTTCTCCTTTGTGTCCTCATTCTTTTCAATGATCAATAGACATTCATAAAAGCTCTACACCTGGATTGTTCCTGGTTCAGGTTGTGGCACTTACAGTACACAAAGGACGCTCAAAGCTCCAATGGACCAAGCAGAAAAGCTTTGGCGGTCAGCCCTTAATGACCACAGTGGACACCATATCCCTTTCAGATCAAGCTAAAACCCTGAAATGAACAGCAAAGAGCACCATTACCATCTCTACTCTGGCCAAAAGAAAGACATCCAAAGTGCGCTGTGGTTCAAGCCACCATTTTTCTTCTCTGTTGATGGGTCTTACCCTTACATCCCTATGCTCTTTGTGGTTTCTCTTGGTGGCTCAGTGGCCATTATATGCATCAGTATGTCTCTACCCAAGTCGTTTCCTCAGGCTTGGCTGGCCCACTCAAAAAAGGTCAGGCCTATTGGGAATTAATTCCGGGGCTCAGAGTTAAACCATAATGCACACAGAGGAAAGGGCGGGTTAAAGGGCGTTTTGCAAACTGCATCTCCTCCAGCCAAAGAACATGCTCACTCTCCTTTTCCCTGTTAGTAAAAGTGTGCAAAATGCCTGAGAGGCCCCATTTCAATTTTATGAGGCATAATACTATGCAAATCCTGCCTCATTTGGGCCATCAAAGCGGGGCACAAGCAGCCGGAGCAAGACCGCAGTCAGATTCAGGTAACAGCCCAGATACCAGCCTCGTAAAATTGGGCTCTTGTGGATGAGGCTGTAGCTCAGTGTGCAGTGTTTTTCCTGTGTTTGCCAAAAGCAGAGCAGAGTCAGGAAGAAAGGCAAGAAAATCCTGATGCAATATTTAAACTTTATGGGAGATCACCCAGCAGTGATCCTGCAGCAATAATTTAATTGGCTTGTCATATTTCATTTCATTTAGCACTGTGCTTGCATGCAAATGATTTAAAAGGCCTTTTTAGAGGGTTTAGTTATTCAAAGCTGTGAATTGCAGAAGGCGAGAGAAGGGAAAAAAAAACAAGTATATACAGCAGCATTCACCCCTTTCTTTCATTAACTCCCCCGCGGAGGATTATATTAAATTCATGCACCTTGGTGAGTTGAGGCCTTTATAAAGTGCTAAGGAGAATTTTGCCTATCACTTCATTATGACTGGAACCACACACATCCTGTAAACAAATCATCGGAACGATTGGAGAAAAGCTGCCCATCGGAGGGTTTCCGATGCAATATCACTCTTGCCGCAGTCTTCCTCACTTCAGTGGATGTGCCGTGGGATTTGGAAACAACATATTGATGTTTGCTGAGTATACAGTGAGTTAGAGGTATAGTGCTCCTTTCGGTGTTGTGTGCTCACAGAAGAAGAAACTCCCACAGGAGTCAGATACAGCAGAGGAGAAAAACTGGGCACATGAATGCCTTTTAGCCAGTTGCATTTCTCCTTCATTATAGAGACCCCCCTCCATATAGAGAACTCTGAAGGCCTGGAGGTCTGAAGAAGACACCCATGCCATTGCACGTATGCTGCAGTATGCGAAGCGACACAAGTGTTTCTGGCATTTTTATCGGTTTGTGCATGTTAGAGTACTTCGAGCGTCTGCTCATTTTGGGGAATTGGAATCCGTTCTGACGGTCAAATTTTTAACGTCGCCCACGGTGGACAACAGCAGCCCTTGAAGAGGCGAAAAGAACATCAGCACTCAATGTAGTTAAAAAAATCACAACAAAACAAACACGGGAGAGAAAATTCCCTGGCTGCAAAAGACTTGCAGCGAGGTGTTGGGGGTTTAGACAACAATGTACTCCCTCAGTGGTCACCGTCTCCACATAGTGAGAAGGAGCAAGGCAGCGTGTCAGAGGCCAGGGGCTGTGCGTTCAAGACGGGGAAGCAAGGTGTTACCAGGTACAAAAGGGAGAAATCAATCTGCGGGCCCTTCTAGGCACGGAGGGATAATCACACGCTGGTGTAGACAAGCCGCAAAACTTCACGCATGGCCGCTCGTGTTGTCAGGGATGACGGACCACGCGGGTGAAGCGCTTGCTCATTATTCTGGGGACCATCTGGAGCCTTCGCAGCTGCCAAGCGGTAGAGCTGGTGGCTGCCCTGGGCGGCGACGTTCCACTGGGTCGGCATGCCACTTCACCCTGTGATCCCATTGGATAAATTCATGGTGTACATGTATGTAGTTCCCAAGAATCCTGTCCAATCCAGGACAGACAGCACCCCTCCAAAGCCATTTCAAATCCTGTTCACAAGCCAATAAGATGAGTAATTCAAAATGGTGACATCTCCAGTGACACCTCTAGATGGTGCTAGAGATTCAGAAGAAACAAGCGCTCTTAGAATTAAATTATTTATCACTTTCAGTCCAAATATAGTGTTTTATTTGTTATTTATTTTATGGTGAACACAGTGGTTGGGTATAATGGAGAGTTAGGTAACAATAACATCAAATTGTGTGGGTGTTATAATTGTATTTAGATACTGACTGCTTCAAAAGGCATTACCAGCCTGAGAAAATATTTAGCTGGAAACAGATTCATTAGTTTTCTTTCTTCTAACCTGCAGATTATGCAGACACTTTTCAAGACACATAATTCTGTCTTTCATTGGCTGTTTACACTTTGTGCAGACACGGGCAATCTGATTGATTTGTCCTGCGTGGAGCTCATTCTGAAATTTCTCTTAAGTGCTGCTGTTTTTGTGTAACAAACTCAAGAGAATTCATCTCATGAATGACTGGCAAGGAAAATATTCTATTATTTTCCATGAAAAGAAAGGTACATCCCTGCATTCATTTCATTTTGTGGGGATTTTCCATCAGAAAATCCATTACAGAGTGACACCAAAGCCCTCAACCCCATTTATGCAACTGCATTCATCCTGTTCAGGGAAGCACCATATTCAAATGTACTACTGCTCCATCTAGCCCCAATTCAAAATACATGATTAAAAACTTACATTCACATGTTAGTGATCACGATGATATTATAAGCGGACCCATCAATCACGCTAAAAGACATATGCTAAAGAATACAGGGTTACATAAGGATTCGAGACATAATTGCTGGTCACTGTCAGCAGGAAAGATGATAGCTAACTGCTTTTAATGACAGGCTGTGTCTGGTCTGGCATTCGGCACATCATAAAACACTCATTTACAGAGCGTGAGAAATCCTCGTCTGCAACTTGTAATCAAGGAGGACTCAGCTGAATGACAGATCAGCTAAGACATTTTTGATGGCCATATGCCATTATTAGGAGTTGTGTTTTGAGCAGAAAAGATGTGGGGACCCATACATAATGAAATAATGAATAGTCCTGATTTAAATTCTAAACAGTGATGAAAACAGGGACATACTATTACATTTTAAAATGTATAATTACTGTCTGTAAATCTGGAATGCCTGAACTGGAATTATCGATGGAGTGAACTTCATGTGCAGGAGCTGGATGGTTCTAATGCACTTGTGCCATTCATGAGAAACACTCAGAGAGGACACTGGCCTTTAGCAATTTGCCTCGATGTTGCCTATCGGTTACCTGACCCAAACAAAGCCTGACAAGGTGCGAGTGTGCTGCAAGCCCAGGAAATTGAAAAGTCGCTGTTTATTGTCATGGTCGGGACTACTACATGGAGACTGGAGATAAGAGGGAGCCAGCAAACTCTGCTTAACAAAAGCGAGGGGGTGGGGCAGAGGAGAGGCGCTCGTCGGTGCAAGATGTTGGCTCGGGTTAGAGCACAGGGGAAAGATCAGAGGCACCAGGTGAGACTAAGCAGGTTTCAGAGATAAACACCCTGCTCTGGAAACCACATGGAAGAGGGATCCTGACAGTTATCTTTTGTGTCGTGCACAGCTGGTAGGGGCAATGGACTGAGCGAAAAGTCGAAATTTGGATGGAACCGTACAGTTTCACATTAGCATTGGGCACTTTACTTCAATTGTGCAAATAAGATCCAAGCTGGATTGTCACTGCTCCAGTGGCCAGGTCTGTACATTGCTAAAAATTAGCGGCAAATAACTATGACTGCCTCACCCTTCAGTTTTCAAGAGTAAAAGGGAGCTTTCAGTGACCTCCTGTTCTTTCCTCTTGGGTTGAGAAAGACAGAGGGTCAAATGGTGAGAGAAGAATACAGAATTAAGTTCAGACATTCATTTTTAGTCATTCACAAACAGCTCATTGAGTTGCTCAAGAACTTACTCCTCATTAAAAAAAGATCACACTTCATTTTCACTGTGAAATTCACCATTCAGTCAGGCTAATCACATATAAGGATGGCAGTTGTTCCACTGCTGACAGTTAATACAGCTGCTTTGAAGGAACCTTATATGGATGACTGTGTCACACAGCAACTATAAGTAGCAACACTTTGAAAATCAAATACACAAGACACACACACACACACACACACACACACACAGATGCTGGACATTACCACTAGCCTTGTTTCCATCTGTTAATTGAGCATATATAGAGTTAGTGTTGGCAGAACCTTGGGCAAACTTTGCGCAACATGTGGGCACAAGTATTAATCCAAAGTTGGAGGTTTCATGTTGTTACCTCAGCTCTCTCCAGCAACCATAAGTGTTTAAATTGATTGATGTGTTTCTATGCATTTCTAAACCCATTTGAGGCCTTCTGGCATGTCAGTTCCCTGAGAGCTTAAGAACTGATATCGACATGCAAAAATAATTTTTTTTTTGCAGAAATCTTGTAGAAGAGTAATAAAATATATTGAACACACAAACATGCAATGGCCTAAAATAACAAGCTGCCAACATTTCATATGTGAAATGAAAACTGACACTTGAGTAAAATGCAAACATTGTCCGCATTCCAAATACAATTCAGATAACGATGCAAATTACTTCATGCTAAAATAAACAATTGTTTTCTCCCTGTGTCTGAAAACAATATGTATGGTGATACAGTGCTCTACACACATCAGATCAAAATTGAGCACACAGCAGCATTTCTCTCTCCTGTCATCTATTATGGATATAACGTTGTGTCCTTGATCAGCTTCAAAACCAGTTATCTCCTCCTGGCTCTGGCTCTGTCTCATTATTTTAGACACCATAACAAACGTCCGACTGGGTGGCATCAACGCGTCCACATGTGTCCAATCTGCCAGTTTTATAAAGAAGCATTTGACTGTGTCAGCGCATACAGACATCAATATGTGCTTGTTAAGGGTTTTCCACTGCTTTTGTCTGTTAACCAGTTGCTGCAAGTTAAAGTAAGAGCTCTTTAAATAAGTGAGGAAAACACAGGATTCTTCCCTATATGGAGTTTGGACTTTGTCCCTGTTGTATCCCTGAGTTTAATTTGGATGGTGACAAAGCTGATGTCAAAAACGTTGTTCACCTTTACAAGTCTGAACACAGCTTTACAGAAGAGGAAAAGCCTTTTTTGTTCTAATTCAATATCGTCATTGTATGTCTAATATGCCTGACACCATAGAATGCTTTTGTAGACTCACAATGAGTGTCAATTTTTCTATGCTCATTTGGGTCACTCAGTCTGATTTTGTCACCTTGGAAATAGTACTGAAAGCAAATCACATGTGACAGTATACTTGCATGCCCACGATATGCGCTGCATATGACATAATTCCTTTAACAAGCATACTGAAATAATACTGCAGGATAGGGAGAACCGCAATGCAAACATGCAATGGCAGGCGATATTACGACCAGTGCAGACTCTTTCCTTCAGCATTATGGCAGTGCCTGTCCTGGATATGAAATTACACAGTGTGAAATCATTGGGGGTGGGGGGGGGTGGTGGTGCATTGTTCGTGCCCCAGCTAGGCCCAAGGCTAGTACAGACCCCCCTCAGTGAACAGGGACACTATGGCTGTCGATTATTCTTGGATCAGATCCCTACCTGCGGGCTGTCTGCCCAAAGGTTAGGCTGCTATTTACCGGAGCCACCAGCCACCGGGCCTCCACTTCATCTGCGCGGCAGATGGAGGGACGAGATGTGTCGACAGCTCCCGCTCACAGAGCTGCCGGGCGGAGTTCGCCAGCTCGGGCCCCTCCTCGACTGCGCAGTCTCCCCGTTACGGAATGCTCAGGACTCCCAGGTGTCTGCTTTGTAAACTGTGTAATGAGCTAGTCTTGCTGTGAGCTCACCGCGGAGCTGCACAGGAGAGGGAAACACACACTAATTGACAGGCCAGGAAGGCCAGGCCTGGCTCTCATGGAGCAATTTAAATTGTGTGTGTGTGTGTGTGTGTGGGTGTGCGTGTGTGTGTGTGACTGCTGACTGCTTGTTGTTTTCAATTGAAATGCTGACTAGTTTCTCTGAAAATAATGAGGAACCTCACTCAGTAACACACAGCTTCTGGAGATTCTACATTTACTCAGCACAGAATAAGAGGCATCTTTTCGACCAAGCATTCTGTGAAGATTAAAATGTCTGCTCTGTACATCATTAATTTTTTTAGGTATAATAATATTTAATCTTATTCCCATTCTTTTTCATATCAACCAGGCTCATTCAAGGTCACTTTCCATTCTAGGAAATTAGCAATACATCACAAAAGAAAATACTAATAAGTGAACATTATAAATGCAGTTTCTGTATAAGAATGACACTGGGGAAAAATTGTACCCACTCGCTTTTAATTTGGTATGTTTTGTATCCATACATTCGTTTCTTTGCTGGCACTGTGCTGTGGAAATAGAAGGCTATGCTTCATTATGTCCACCTCAAATTATTTTCATCCACTATTAATCTTTCTTGTAATCTACTCAGTAATTCATAAATAGTTGAAGGAAAGACATAATTGCATTATTTACAAATGACACTGCAGTTTCCCTTCTACTTTGTCAGTTAGAAAAAAATATTCACAGATGACAGTAAAACAGCTCTCACAATTTAAACATGATGACAAAGAAATCCTCACAGGAGTTCAGGTCTGGAAATTGCAGAGTGATGCATGATACTGTATCGCAATTATGACTAGTTTGACTTCACAACAGGGGAAAAGAAAAAGTAAATCTTAATTACGACATATGCTGGACATATTGCAGATGCAGTTATGGGTGATTGGTGTTGTTGGAAAGAATTCTCACTCCTCTTTGGGAACTATAATGCGGCTGTGATTCATTCATTACAATAAAATCAAGATCCTTTTACCCAGTAAAATTTAGATGAGGAGACTTGGCAATCTATTGATCTTGGGAGTCTGCTGGTGCTTTGTTTGCTTTCCACAGATGCTGCTGTGATGAAGGTGTCCTTCATGACCCTCAGGATCCTTTGCTAATTTTATTTATATAGTAATTTATTTTTTAATAAATCCCTGCAGATTCATTATGGAGAAAGGCTGCAGGTGAAGCAGAGCAAAACAATGTGGTGAAGAAATATTCTGATAATAATATTCCTTCCTTTTACCTTCTTTCAAACATTTTCAACAGTGATGACTGAGATTTTTTTGCCTTTGATCTCATCCCCACTGCACCTATTAATGAAGGCACAAGGTGAGCTGTTCATTTTCTCTTATACCAGATTTGCACCTGCCTTTGTTTGGCAGTGAGGTGCAATGGTTAGAGAAGTGAATTTATAACTAGGGGGTTTGCAGGTTTGAATTCCCGTGGCACTATTTCTGTTGTGCCCTCAAGCAAAGTACTTAACCTGAAATGTCTCAGTAAATATCCAGCTGTTTGTATGGATAATATGTAATATGTGTAGACCAGGTATGTTGCACTAGATAAAAGTGCCTCATACACAAATAAATAATGATATAATAAAATCCACTGAAAGCTTGATTGATCGAACAATCTTTAACCTGATTAAAAAAAAAAACACAGTGATTTTGATGTTTGATGGTTTTACTAAATGCAATTTAAAATTAATCATTGCTGTACAATTAGAGACACAGATACAGTGCAGATACATTTTATTTTAAATATGTTCGTAGAGAGCCTTAGGGAATATAATACAGACAATCTGGCCTCATAACCAATTTCTAGCTATTTGCAGGAGTCTATGATTCATGTCTATATAGATTTCAAACAACAATAGAATCCTTAGCTTAGAACTACCTAAAAGGCAATGTAAGACTTTTTCTGTCCTTGGGAACAAAATGTTAAGACCTAATAAATTCAACTGCAAAGAAATTTAATCAAAAATTGATTTGCTAGCAGCTGAAAGAACTGCATATAGTTTAGAGGCTGCAGTCATAGCAGTTTCTGAGAGAAATTAGGAAGAGAAATCACAGTAACATAACATTTTCTGCTCCAAAATGAACGCTTGCCCATCCCAGCATTAATCCATTGAAAAGCAAATGCACCAGAATCACAGCATTAGATTGCTGAAATGACTCACATTTCTGCTCAAAGATCAACTTGTTGAATTAGAGTGGTCAAGTGGTGGTGGTAGGGACACCAGCTCGTAGGAAGTTGCAGTAGTCTGGGTGGAAAAGGGCTCCGGTGCCTGAACAAATGTAGGGAGGGCAGTGAAAAATAGGTTATCTTTCTTGATGTGATATCCCTGGGCACAACATCCAACCCCCCTCACCTTGAACTTGTACTCCCAGGAGCCTTTGTGCAGTTGTGCCTCATTAATCATGCTTGTGGAGGTATTGTTTGTGGTGTGGGATTTTTGTTTGTAGGAGTGTCCTCCTTTTCCTCCTCTACTCATCTGTGTGTCATTGTTTACCTGCATGGTGCTAGTTGTATGTGTATGTGCTCCCCTTGCCTCATATCCCATCTGTCTCAGTTCTGCTAGGTACTGAACTACATTGTATGATCCCCTCCATCCTTGGATTACAGAACAGCTCACACTTGAGGATTGCTCCAAGCCCCATCAGTAACGTATGTGTAACTAACATGTAACAAGTCCACACCTCTGTGAGAGAGATCAGAACTTTTGTAAAACTCACCATAAAAACCAATGCATTACCAATTCTGCTAACGGTAATTTGCCACTAGCTCTGTAGGCCATGGTGCTAGCTAAGTCTCATGGAGTGACTCAGGGACTTTCTGCTGAAAGTCCCCTGCTACCTACCTACCTCTGCTTCCTAAAGACAATATTTCAAACATCCATTTTCAAGTGGTCCTGTACAACAAAACAGAGGCTCAGACCATACTTTTAATGCATTTGTATCAATTGTTGTCAATTTCAACTAAAGGTAAACCTGTTAATTTTGAGTGCTCATGACATTTATGGAGTATGCATCATGGAACCACTCTTTTTTCTTCACACACACACTGTCAGGGTACAGGCACAGACTCAAACGCAGACCAGGTGTACTCAGGTTCCAAGATGCTTTATTGAAGGGGAAGTCGCAGGGCAGGTACAAAATTGCAGAACAGGCAGGGTCAAAAAACCTAAGAGGCAGTCCAAGAGAGAATAACTGAGGAGCAGGAATCAAAAATAGGAGCAGGCTGGGTCAAACCAGGCAGGCAGGCTGAACAGGCGACCAAGGCAGGGCGGCGGGCAGTGACAAAGTCAGACGTCAGAACAGGATCAACACAACGAGAAAATCAGGCAGGTACGCAACAGAGGAAAAACTGAGACAAACTGGCAACAAGACAGAGACAAGCAGGGTATATACAGTATAGGGCTGGGCTGACGAGGAGATGGGATGCAGGTGGACAGGCAGCCAGGTGGAGGCGATCAGGAAATCAGGTGGGCGGGGACAGGGTGGAGAGCGGGGCAGGGCCGGAACACATGGGAACTAAACAAAAGCACATGGAAGACACTGGCAGACAGGGAGAACACAAAAACAACAGCTAGGGGGCCGAAGTCCTGACACACACACACACACACACACACACACACACACACACACACACACACACAATTTGCAGCGAGGGTCAAGTTCAAGACCTTGCTACTAACCTTTAAGAGACTTAATGGATCAGCCCCCCAATACATACAGGACATGATAAAATCCTACAAGCCTGCAAGAGTGCTGCGCTCTGCTACCTCGGGTCACCTCCATGTCCTGAAATACAAGGACAGCATCTCTTGAACCCGCCTCTTCCCAGTGCTGGCTCCACACTGGTGGAATGAGCTTCCTGTCGAAATTCGGACAACAGACTCCCTGGACACCTTCAAGGAAAAACTTAAAACTCATCTGTTCAAGCTGTATCTGTAGCCTACACTGCAAAAAATAGCCCTTCAAAAATAAGAAATAAAATAATTAATGCAAGGTGTTTTTTGCTAGTAATAATAGAAAAAATCTGCCAATGGAACTAGTGGAAATACACAGATATTCAAGATGCACCGTCTAAAAACAAGTCCTTGTAGCTCAAGGAAATTTTGCTTGTTTGGTGACTGTGTCTTATATTAAGTGTAAAGAGATATTTTGACTTGAAAAGAGACAAATATGCTTGGTGAGATTTGGATTTTTTGCTGTGTACCTTCCACCCTGTCTATGTTGATCTATCCTATCGATTGGTATTTTCATAAAAAAAAAAAAAAAAAAAAAAAAAAAAAAAACAAAAAAAAAAAAAACCACAATAGCCTAGCACTTAACTTTGTATCTTACTGACCTCTTGTAATACCTTACGATAACTACTCTTTGCATAGTGATGCACTTATTCGTAAGTCGCTCTGGGTAATAGCATCTGCTAAATGATGCATTGTAATGTAATGTAATTGGTTTGACAGCTGATCTGAAACAAAAGGCAAACTAACAGATGTTTTTCTTTGAATACAAACCAAAATAAACCTGCATACCAACATACATTGCACTTAAAGCAAAAAAAAAAAAAAAAAAAAAACACATTCAAATGTGCAGTCAACCAGTCCATGTTTTGTATTGTGTTAAAAGAGTGCTAACTGGCTTTCAACACATGCTACTGTTAACTTAACAGGCAGCTGAAGTTCTTGTACATTTCCTCTGCAGCTTTCTTTGTCCTGATATGCCTCAGCAGCAATGATGTCGAACAGAATCAGACAGATTGCTTCCATAGCTTAACATACCCTTAACAACTACATCCAAATGGAGGAAGCTGCAACCATCTTCCACTTTGATGTTGTCGTTAATTTTGGTCAGTTTGTCATTTGTCCTCAGGTCCTTTTAGGAGTCCTAGTTTGATTACCTTATACTCTCACGCTTCACTCACATGAACATGTTGGACAGAAACATGTTAGAAATAGACAGAAATTTGTTCTAGACATGTCCTAGACTGGTTGGGGGTAATTATCTTGATGTCGTCAACCCTTCCTCACTGACTAACCAATCTGATCTGTCCTGATCCAAAGCTGTGATGTTCAGATTACATCCCCATCCTGAAGTTGGGAGGTCATATGATGAAGTAAAATCATTGCAAAATGATACTATGTAAGGTCGACATGATTCTTGTCTTTGTAAAAACACATACACAGAGGATTATGATATTCAAGGTTCTAATAAAGGAACAAAATATCATCTTGATACAGCTTGGCTTAAAATGAACAATATATTCTGTTTGGTGTTACATTCCTCCTGGTGAAGATGAATGCATTGTCAATAGCCTGCGAAAGAGTCAAGGTGTTTTTTTCTGGGGAGATGGAAAGGTTCCAGGCTGACCCAGGGAAGAAGCACATCAGGCCATCAGCTGACCAAGAAGTAAAGAATATCTGACTCTTTGAGATCAGTTTCTCACCAATGATGGGCACTCATCCAGTAGGAAATGTCTTCAAGGACACTGAGGGAGCTATACTGGTTGAGATCTGCAGGTGGCTTGGTGGCCTTTTCCACCTCTGTTCTGCTGAGCTCTGGTTTGCTGTCTGGATTGGAGGGTGCTTTGCTGCTAGTGTACACAGAGAAGGACAGACAGAGGGTCAGAAGTTAATGAGAGTGTAGACATGAGGGTAGAAGCAGCAGTGTTAACAGGAAGGTGTGAAAACGAGACCATATGAGGTTGGCAGACACATCAAATCAAAGTAAAATTGAGGGTAGCCTGAGTTCACAGGTGACAACGAAAGGTAGCAGTGGAGGCAGAGGGGGGGATGTCACACAGAATGACCTAAGAGAAATAAAAGTTAGCTGGTAGAGAGAAGAGACAGAGCAGAGGGGGTGCCCCCATGTCTGAACACAAGGAACAGCAGCCTGCTTTTGGAGTTGGAAATGAAGGGGAGGAGTAGATATTAAATGATTGGAGGGGTGGTAGAAACTAACCAGTGCGGGTGAGGTTGTCCAGGTGGACACTGAAGTCATTAGGTAGAATCAGATGTGAATTGTTATGAGGGAGATTAGAGAGTAAGAAAGTCCAGCTCATTAGGAAAGTTTTGAATGGCGGGTCTTGAGGATGATAAACAACAGCAATAACCATCTGGACAATCTGGATAGGAAGTAATTCAGAAGAGGATGCAGACAAGAATGACAGAGTGGGAGGGACTCGAAACTGACAGGAGTGAGAGAGGAAAAATTCAGAAGTGAGGAGAAATGGGGAGAATGGGACAGTTTATACAGTATTCAGATGACGGATGCAACAATTCATGCCCTTACTAACACCAAGTTTAACACTAACATTAACAGGCTAAGGAAGCCTCAGGTGGAGGTAGGAGGCAGAGTTAGTCAGCTGGTGGTTCCACATGCCAAACAAAAGGCACCTGGAGGAAATTAGGGATCGAATGAAGGGATGGGAGGGTTGGCAAAATGGGCTGGTTTGTGGTAAGGTGTGATGTCAAAATGGCACTGACTGTGGCAGACAGAGGTATGCTGCTTGCATGGTTTAGACCAAGACAATTACGATAAGAGTGAGAGGGATAGAAGAGGTACAGCCTGTCCTCAGAAAAAGATGGAGGTGTCATTTGTCTTTTCACGCTGTCCCTCAATTGATTCCTGCCAATAGACTTCCCTAGCTTTGTGGATGTCTTTTTTTCTAGGGAGCAGAATAGAATGGTGCTTATGATTCACCCTGGTGCTACAGTGGTTGTTTATTTACAGATATTACACCTTTTAGATGCTGAGTGTACCAAATTCTCTGTCTTAAGAGAAGAACTTAATTGGCACATCTACTTTCCAAACTGATTAGGCCAATTACAAATGCAAACACAGTTACAAACTTAAGGGCCCACAGCAAGTGTCAACAACAACCACAGTCACACCAAGAACCACTAATAAATTATTTCATCTAGACTGAAACAAGTAGATCTCTGTGTAAGACACAAGGCTTTACTTCAGAATCAGAATCAGAATCGTAATTTAGTTTATTGCCAAGTAGGTTGCCTCTACAAGGAATATTTTTGGTATGATGGTGCTCCACCCATGAGTAATAAAAGCAACAAGCACTGAAAAACAAAGAAAGATAAAAAACTGTGCAAAAGCTGTACTATGTACAGTAATACTATGAATAAAATATAAAATATATTAATTCATATCAAATGGCCACTTATTCCCACTTATTAGCCCATACATTTGTTATCACTGACAACCAAACAATGCCATTTTTGATAAACCCCAGAGAACAAGCAAACCTTTTAAAATATCACCCTGACTTTCTTGTTTCTGAGCTGATCCTTTCCGACACATGAAAAATGAGGGCAGTGTTAGTTACATACACAGACCATCTCCTTAATCATTCTATTTTCTACATATTTATGCAAGGGGACCCATTTAAAGATATACACATCTTAAAATATTTCACTATTTTTGTACAGTTTTTATTTATGTGTTTTTCTCAGACAAAAAAGAAGCTTGTTTATTATTAAGGAAAGGTATCAGGCAAATCAAAAGGCCATCTAGAAAAAAAAAATACATTCACAAATGCAAAGAATGAAATCTGATCCTCCTGATGAATGATAAGACAAGCAACACCCACTTTATGTTTTTCTTGCAGCCTCTAATTTAATTCTCTTATGTGACTCTCAGCATGGTTTAATATGTACATAAAATGCTTTTAAGTAATAACAAAACACCTCAAGGTTACAGCTCTGAGAGTAAAAGAGCTTTTTATCTTAATTCTCACATTGCAATGTTAAAAAATGATGTGCAAAGGACAGACCTTCAACATATGTATCATGTATTATGACATGGATGGCCAATTCCAGTGCAGGACCCCTGTAGGTTTTAGTAATTTTTCAATTTGCAACGATTAGAATTACAAGTAAAAGAATAAAGATAAGACAGCGACCCCAGCAATAATATATGAATAACTTCATCAATGTTCAAAATGCTTGGCGCTCTGATCACATTAACATTACTTCCAGCTTATCACTTCTGACCCGAGCCTTTAAATGAACTGAAACGCATACAGAATCATTAAGATTCAATTTAGAGTCATTACATTTAATCACATAGGCAATGCTAGCCAGGACTAGGTGTATAAGTATGCTTACACTATACAGGGAAAGAAATTACCCAAAAGCTGGCTCCTGACAATTGGATGCCATGCTTAGCCCACTGTGTTACCTCTGTTAAAAAGAAGAGAGCAATAGAATATAGATCTGCCAAGTATTCCTTCATTTTTACAGGGAAGGTCATGACTTTTCTATTGTTTTATTATTTATCATCTATTATGTGGTACTTCTGTAATTCATCAAAAATGTTCTTTCAAGCAATGTTCTTTCACCAAAATTTAATTTATTATTCTGTATGTGGTCATTCATCTTTATTTTAATGTTAAAATTATGTTACAGTTTCATGGCAATTTTTGAAGTACTTACAGTATCACACTTAGGTACCAGATGTTATGCACCCTGCATTATGTTAGTTTCAAGGACAACAATAATGACACTAATAACAAATGTCCACAGGCTGCAGTCCTGCAAGCCTTATTTACTTCTATGTACTTCACTATCAGGTAACATCATATCTCATTATGTGAAAGTCAGCAGCACTCATTGCTATGCACAATTTCTACCAAATCAATGTTCTGCATTGGCCATTGCATTGGCCGTTGTATTGTCCAGACCTCAGCCAATTGTGGTTTAAATTCAAGTCAGCAGATTACTGTATTAACCATGAAATTTTGGGCAGCTGAAGAAATTTTTCCAGAAGTAGTGATCAGAGGGGTAGGGGTAGATAGACTGCACCAGTCTTAGCACACTGAGACTTGTCTGGATGCCCATGAGCTGCTCAGACGATATCAAGCGGTTATGCCTATCTTCTTTTCGGTGTGTGCTTCCCGGTGCACTGCAGGACTTGCATGTGCATTGCCCCGGTATTATGAAAAATATTTGCAATTGGTGCATATATTGGACGATTGCATTCGCTACACCTTGCAATGCCCCCTGTGTGTAGAGAAATGCCAAATGCAAAAACAAAAATCAAATTAAAAAAAAAACAGGCAGTTGCATCAAAGACATACGCTGTTGCTCTGTGCAATTCTCGTAGTGTTAAAACAGAACGTTTACATTTTGACATGTTTTCATTTATTTGAGAAAACAACAAAAATATTGTACATTTCTTAAATAGTCTCGTTGTTACTGTCAGGAACTGAGGACAGAAGGTGAGGTGGAAGCGAAGCTGACTTTAGGGAGACATGCAGGGCACATAGAGATTACTGGATGCACCTGTATGTGATTAGTGACTATTGTTGGCAGAGAGTGATGTAAAAATGAAGTTTAGGTTTTGGCAGCAAGGGGGCTTGCATCAGAGAGGGAGAGATGCCTGGCTATTGAGCAGGCAAACCTTTTTCTTAATCCAGCCAAAGTTGGCTTTGCAGTTGTGCATTTTATCCATGTTGAGTGCACAAGGAATGTGTGTGAGCGTGACAATGGCAGCAGCGGTGTACCTGACAGCATAATGATACTTCAGAATGTGGTATTTTAGTACGGTCTCCATCCAGTTTCTCCCATGATAGACCTATCATTTTTCTATGAAGTCTCTTATGTTCAGGTCAACAAAGGTAAGTCCCACATGATGCACCAACAATCTCCTTTTCCCTCTGCTTGATCTCTGTTCACCCAATAGGTTCTTCTGCTTGTGTTTAACGGGCCAGAAATACTTACCCAGAAATGAGTCTCTGTTGATTCTGTTCATTTGTCAGTGCTCTGAGATGCAAATGCAGTGGTTGTGAACGAGGCTGTGAATCTGTCAAAGTGGTTGTTGCAGCTAGGTAGCCAGTTATTGATTTGCTACCATTTAAATGACGAAAAAAAACTATTATAAAGGTTGTAACATGTTAAGGTTTGATATTGAGCATTTAATTAGCTCAGTTCTTTAGTCTCATACATGTGTTTTCTGATAGCTAGATAGTGTAAGCAGTGTAAACAAGTTGCCAGTGTTTCTAGGTAGCTAAACAGCTATTGCTGCTCTAGAACACTTGATACATTCTCACTCAATACTTGCCTTCAAAAAGAATTGACAATTACGTAATCCATAAAAGATGAAGTCTACTCCTTATACATTTAAATTGTATATAAACATATTTAACGCTTTCTGAGACATGTATTTTCAAAATACAGTATCTTATTTTGATGCCAGTATTTTGTAGAGTATTTTGATACTGTTACCTTAGTGATATTTTGCATTATGTTAAAATAGATTATGATGTGTTTTTGCTTGAGGTGTGTTAACTGTGAAAAGTAGATTTATGTGCCTGGCAGCACCAGATTGCATAGGGAGAACCTGCTTACAGTGTTGGTGTGTGCAATGTATCAGTGAAGGGTTCATGGTGTTCAGTGGGCTCATCTGGGAGGCAATGCGGCTTCCAGGGCAGTTAGACAGAGAGAAAGGGGATTAACAATGGATATTCATGTATCTGTGCTTTTATGAACTGCTAAACCCAATGAAAAACTGAACTTTACAGACTGTCTTGGGTCTGCTTGGCAGAGCAGGGTGGATACCTGTACAAAAAGAAAAGAACCTGGCTAGACTCTTTGGAGTGGAGTACCCCATCCCTGGTGACATTACTAAAAAGGCTCAATGAAAGGAAAAGGGAGAAAAGGGAGGCTTCCACAACAGCCAGTCATCAAAACTAAAATTCAGTTTCTGTGTAGATCGCATCAAATTGTCAAACAGTCATTATAGTGAAAGACTGTGTTAGTAGTACACGTACAGACTGCACTCATTTCATGCATCCAATCACATAGTTTCAAATTCAATCTGGTTAGATTAATCTGTCTATTAATCACCTAATCAGAAACAATAATTAGCTGTTTTTAACCATTGACTGAAAACTCTACCACGCATATAGTATATTTAGTATTTTAAAACCACTGACTCTTGAAGTATATTATTCAGAAACAAAGCTGATTAAGGGCCTAATTAAGCTGTAAAAGCCCATCCACTTGCCAATTACTCATTTCAAACTGATTTTGTCTGCCGGGAGCCCTTTGCTTTTATGGGAAACCCTCCATCAATCAAAGCGTGTGTAATCCTAATTTTCTGTGTGGGCTGAAATTTTAATTCCAAACGTGATTAAATCAGACTTAATATAAATCAAAACAAAAAGACAAGAACAGATTGACAGTAGATCATATATAAACAATTTAATACTGTGATCACAATCTTGCTGTTAGTCACTAATTTGCTCAGAATATATGATTTTACTTCTCTATGTGAGAAATCTCATTAAGGTTATGGTAAACCCTGTAAAATGCCTCAAGGAAATTTCATCATGAATGAGCTCACGCTTCATATTTGTGACCATCCTTCACCTGACTCTGTTCTTTCCTCTCAAAAGCCAGGCTCCTGACTCCTGGAACTGGCTGAGGCACTTGTGTATTCATTCATTCCCTACCGGGAGCTGACTTTAATACGATGCAAAGGCAGTGAAATTACTGTGCGTTGAGAGACGACTGCGGTAAGGATTCCCACTAATTCAAACAGACGAAATGGATAAACATGCCGAAAAAATCACACACATCTAATAGGCGCCCCACTGTAGCTGCTGGGACACAGCTAACTGTGCCAAGATTGAAGGTAAAGGGTGGGATTGGCAGTTCTCGTGTCTCCTTTTTAGTTGGCGCCCTTTGCTGTGGTTTTGCAAATCAAATTTATGCAACAGAACGGGCCTTACAGCTGAAGACTGTGGAATTAATTCCCTTGTCAGGCGAATCAAACACGTTTTTGGTTGTAATTTTGCATTAAAATAAGCCTCAATTTATAACAGCAAATCCTAACACAAAAAAAGAAAAAAAAAAAAAGAAAATGCAATTTAAGGCTTCTAAGCTGTTATGAAAAAGCACAATGTTAAGAGGCTAAAACAAAGCAACACATTTGTCCAAATATAAGATACTACAGAAAAGAATGAAATATTGCCACTTTCATAAATGTAATTGTATTCTTATGGTATATTCGTAAATCTACCTTTTTATCTGTCATTTCTGTACTGTGTTCCACATTTTCCCATAACTCAGGCTGCATACGTAAGTCTGTATTAATTGCTTTTGTAATTTTTATTATGAGCCATGTAATATTGTATCACAATATGGTTGAACTGGAGTTTCATTTTATACCCCTCCATTTAAACCCAAATGTTTGGTTGATATGCATATTGACTTTAGCCTCAGAGTTTTTGCTGTCGGTAACAATCACACTCTGCACTGGCTATACCCATGCCTTTCTAAATAGGTATTTAACCTCCAGACCTCAAAAGGTTCTTTTTTTCATAAACAAGTCCTCTGCCATGACTTCCCTGGCGCTCTCAGTAACTGCCATGATTAATCAGAGCACAAGAGCTCCGGATGCGCCCAATTCCTGCTGAGCCTGTCAACGAGGAGGACGAGGTGTGCCAGCGCTGAAGAGAAATTTCCATAAGTCCAGGACTTAACATGCTGCTTGGCCGCCTCTATGAAGAGCAAAGGGATTAATGGGATGTGGCCTGCTTAGCATTGTTGTGTGTTTAATAACACAAAATATATTGATTTCTTTGTGGCTACAAGGAAAAACAGCACCTGTTTTTGCATGATTTTTATAGATGGTAATTTTAGTTACGTTGATATATGTCAGGTAAAGACAAGAACAATATGGGGAATTCTGGCAAGGAGTGATACTGCAGTCAAGCTTGTGCTCTTATACCACAGAGACAGATGCCACAGTCAGGCTTGCCCACTCTCTCTGCAGAGCAGTATCATTGCAGTCAAACCATCAAACGCACACAAAGGCTTAAGAGACTCATATCATGTCAGTCAGACGTCTACATTCTCATTATGTGGACGCCCACAGTTTCCACAGTTGCAGTCTGCCTTGAATCCTTAAACATTAGGAGGAAAAATGAATTCAAGAACAGAATGAAAGACAGCGGCTCGTTGTCGCCCTGGTCTTACTTGTTTCAGCCAGGCTCTGTGGAGTCAAAAGTCAAACATTCATGACAAGGGGAAAAATGGGGTAAAACAGATGAATACACTAAATTAACTACCAGCTGGTGTGTAAGTCGGAGACACATCGGAACCCTCCCTGTCTGTGTCTGTTGCCTCCTAGTCTAGTACTAGCATGTTTCATGCCTTGTTATGCACTCCTCCTTCCATTAGGCAGCCTCCAGCTGCCCCAAAGTCGTCTTCCCCATTACCTATAAATAATAAATAAAACAATATAAATAAATGACTGCTCTCTCTCAAAATGGAAGGCATTTTCCTTTTCTGCCTTCAGCAAGATGACTCAAGAGAGAGGTAAATAGATATATATAGAGACATAGACAGACTGAGGACATCAGATGTGTATGATACACATAGACAGTGGAGGAGACAGAGGGGTCAGGGTGGAATGCTTATGCAAAATAGCTCATTATTGCTAAAAGAAACACTAACCTCAAAGTGTGGCACAACCATCAACGGTATTTAATATGAAAAGACACTTTCTATGTACACTGTGAAGACACATTGGCACATTGGTGAATACAATGCATGCAGTTAATTTCTCAACTGACAAAACGTCATGCTGGAATGACAGGAAGCTAAGATGTGAGTAATGAAATGAAAGGAATTAAAACAAATGCTCTGATGTGACAGATGTGATGGATGTGTGTATGAAAATCAACAAGGTGTGGAAAGGCAAAATGGCAGGCTTTGGGAAATTACAGCAGTGCTGACTGAAAGGTAATGAGCTATCACATCTCTTAGGTAACTGCAGCCCAAAATTAGCAATGCAGATGCAATGAAGACATGAAGATGTTCTGTCTTTGGGACATGAACAGCCAAAGTAGGCGGAAAGGAGCCTTCTGCTTAGAGATCTGTAGGAACAGATGCATCAACGCTGAATGGAAATTGGGAATATCACCCATGTTCTGTCCATTAGCACAGCATAGTCAGAACTGTTCCTGGAGTGCCAAAGTGATTTTTTTTGTTACATTATGGTTTTGATAACATAATGATATAAATCAGCCTAATAGCCTAATTAATGCTGGTGACCATGTGCTTGACCATACCAAGTTACCATATTATACTAAAGTGGCCTATTGGATTTGAATGAAACAACTATAATGCCAAAGAACCACTTTGGCTATTGTACTGACATAAAATTTGGTAAATACATTAACCCATGTTTAAAGGCATGCTGAATGCAAGTCAACAGAAAGCAGCTGCCATGCACACATTTTCAGCCTTCCAAAATATGCATAATTGCAACATTCTTATATGTTGCTGTTGCACCTGAAAATGATATATATTGCCTGGGAATGTGATAATAAAATCAAAATAAAAGACTTTGGAAATGGAGTCAGAGACATCTGAGTGATCAGGTGACAGAAAGCCATTCTCGCCTTCCAATGCTTTAATGGGCAAGAAAGCAATATCCCTGTTTTTCCATGTGGAGCACATTACAATGCACAGTAATTAGGGGACATAAATGACTGTTATAATGGTTTCCTCAAACATGGAGCCACAAATTATCAGTGGGAAGTAAATTTCCAAGAAAAAGGCTTGTATTACAGCAGACACCCTGGGGAGAAGCCTCATTCTCATACCATTAAGGGCCAGGCTCCATTCACACTGCTCCAAGTGACTACCGGCTGACTCACCATGTGGGATGTGTGGTTCTTTGGCAAACCTATTATTTGAGGGGATGAAACAGCTCAAGGAAACAGTAATGATCAAATCTAAAGCCTTCTTATTTCCATATTGTGAAATTGTTATATCATGAGATGGTTGTTTGAAAACTAGATGTAAATAAACACTCTGGATAAGGTCAGTAGCATGGGGCTTCAGATGCAGTCACAATATTGAATACTGTGGGAAATCAATGTTGAAAAAAACACACCTCTCACAGGAGGGACGGCGGAGGGGGGTTTAGACATTGACTGGCATAAGGGAAGAGTTGTGGCTGTGAGCCTGATCGTGCGACAAGACAGCAGGAGAGAAGTTTGTATTTCTCAACTGATTTTGAACAAATTTACTTTGTGTCTGTGTAACATGTAGTGCCAGATGTTGACAGATGGTAGAGAGGGAGAATTTTATGTGAATTGCTTAAGGTAAAAAATAAAAACCTCCTTGTGTCTTTATGATTTATGCCAATATGTCATCATACATATATTTTCAAGTATGTAAAATGCTTACCACTCCTTTTATATGTTCAATTTCCTGCAAATACTGCACTATGTATAATTACATATACATGCTTGATAGTAACCCTAGTTAAGATATTTTAAATGTATATGGTGTATTTTGACATGTTTGACACTGTGTTAGGAATATATTGTAGGATATATATATATATATATATATATATATATATATATATATTGTGTAATGTATAATCATTGTTTTTCGATTCTTTTATATTTTCTATATTTTTTCTATTCAATTTTTTGAAAGGTAGATTGTCTTTCAGGTTGTCAGAGTTACTTTTTTACTGCCAACAAACTTTATAAAGATAGTGAAACCAGTAAGACCTACATCTGTTTGTTAGCAGAAGAACATGGACTGTACTGAATGTGATGCCGTTTAAGTCTCAGGGTTTCCATTATCTGTGCATTAGAGCACAAAGCACGGTGAAATTGGGTTGTCAGGGAAGGCATTGTTATTTCAGTATTCAGGCAGCACCCAAAAAGAATACAGATCGCAGTGTACACTGGTAGGTTAATGAAGTTTCACCATATGAAGGTAGACATTGTTTTGCAGCACACTGAGGATTATTAGTTTTGACAGAGAAAGATTTATCGACTGGATCTACAATCAGCTTCAATTTGAGAAATTATACGCAATCGTTTTTGTTTCATTATCTCCGCTTATTCCCTCTGTGTTTGCCGCGCAGCATTCAATGTGACTCTGCGGCATTGGCTTATTTAAATTAATCGTGTGACTGAGAGGGAGCTGCGCTGCGGGGAGGCATAAATTAATAACCTCCCTCTGACTCAGGCTTTATCAGATCAGATTACATTTAACATCGTGCTGGATTTTAGAGGTCATTAAAAATAATGGCCAACCTTTTCAGCCCGTGCTTGATAAGAAGCGGGATTGTTCTTTACGATCGCCGCCCACGTAAAAAAAAAAAAAAAAAAAAAAACGGGGAAAGGACTGTTTTCGGGCCTTTGTGCATTCTCTTCTCTGAGGAGTATTAATCAGGCGTCCCTCAAGATGTGCATCTCATTGCCGAAGCCTTGACTCACAGTCATGGGCTGCCACTGCAAAGGACAGTCACGTTTCACACAGGTGACAGAAAATTCACTCACATGTGCTCGGTTCTGCCACGGTGTCATTTGTTGGGCCGAACAATGCAGCTTACCAAAAATAATGAGCTGTTGCTGCTCAAAGCTCAAACTACAAAATCAGCATGGCGAATGGATGGACTGAGATAATATTCCATTATAAATTTAGGCCCACTCTGGACTGCACACGTCATAGGAATGTGCGTCATAAAAATAACTTATGCTTCAATTACAGTAAGTGACCCCTTCCCTATGGCCAGTGCAGATGGAAAAAGTATGCACATGTGAATTTTTTTGCTACTGCATTGGACACTTCTTCTATTTGAAACATTCTGCGACATTGACCAATTACTCCATCCACACCCAGAACTCATTGGTTCCTGTAAATATCCTCTTTCCGGGAAGACAAGCACTGTGCATCAAAAGATGCAAATTAATTTGTGTCTATAACAGCTGAAATGTTTGCCGATGCTGAATTGAGGGGAAGGAAGTTCGAGCTATTATTAATAGCTGACTATGTCTCCTTTTGAATATTGCCTTGCAGTTAATCATTAACTAGAAACAAAAAAAGATCGGAAATCATGCACTTGTAATGAACATTTCATTGGTAAATCTCCCAAAGTCCAGCAGGTAATCAAATGAGTGATCTGAAACAAAGCAAAGGTACAATCTATGAGCTGCAATCTACCACTATGCCACTATGCCACTATGTATGCATTGTCAGTGTTGGGAAGGTTACTTTTGAAATGTAATAGGTTACAGATTACTAGTTACCCAGTTAAAAATGTAATAAGTAATGTAACTATTTTAATTACTTCAAAGTAATGTAGCTTATTACTTTTGATTACTTTTTAATTACTTTTCTAACAAATGTTTTAAACTGGGCAATAAAGCTGAAAAGTCCTAAAAACATACTTTTAAACCAGGCAGTGTAAACCTCACAACAGTACTCAACACTGATTGCTGGTTTTAGTGAGAATCTGCTTGTCTTACCGTCCTTTGTGCACAGGGCAAACCTTACAACAACTACTGTTGTGTGCCCAACAAAAAGCACAGTATGCATAGTTAGGACCATTAGTTTGTCTGTTGGTGCCCTGTAGAAATTTCACAACCCAATGACCTCTCCAAGTTAATATTTAATGAAAACACAATGCTGAATTAAGTTAGTGAGTGTTATTAGATCTCACATAGGCTACCTACATCACCTTCAAGGAGGACTAACGTTTGCTAAGATTTTCTACCAAAGGGTTCATAAATGGAGGTGCGGCTGTGCAAAAGGTGTCTGTCAGCTAGCTAGCAATTAATTTGTCATGAATGGAAATTAGACATAAATACTGTATGTAGCCTACTGGACAGGCACCAAGCAAAATATGAAGCTAAATTACATTTTGAACACACATAAATAACATGGTGGGGCGGGAGGTACTTTATTTTATCCGACCGATTGCATTTACATTAACTTACATGTAGATGTTTCCTCAGGTTTGACATTGATCATTTCAATGTTGACAGCATTTTCACCTCTGGTAAACAAGCTTTACACTGTACAGTAATGTGAGAGCCCTTTTCTGATTTCAGAAGGAAAATATTGTTGAATTTCCAGCACTGAAAGGCATTCTTGTCCAACGACATGGCCACCTGCCTTGGTGTGGGTCGGCTGATCGCAGGCATGGCAGACTCAGGTTGCATAGAGCAATGCGCATTGATTTGATTGGCAGACGAGAGGTGATGCAAATTCAAACAAGAGAACCAATCAAAAACAACACTCAACATTTGAGTGCATACTGCCAAATGGAGCTTGTCTAATTGTAGAGACAGCTCCTTGTAAGCCATCCTACCCTTGATGGTTTTGCAGTCAGTTTGTCCCAACAGCTTTGCTGATCTGCGCTGTCTGGAAATATGCCAAAAGAAGGCATTCCTGTACGGTGAAAAGATGCAAAGCAACAGAATGAATGTTACATAAAATACATACATACAAATACATAAAACATTAGCCTTTATAGACTTAGTGTTTTCTGGGTAAAGAAAATGCTGTACTTCTTTATTTAGCCTTGCATTGCAGCTCTTGCATTGCAAACAACCACAGACTGTCTCCAAACAACTGCATACTACTGCTGTGTATTCTTCTACAGTATTGCTAGCTGCTATACTTCATTTAACATCGCTGTTTCAACAATGGACAGAGTTTTAACTGAGTTTTCTAATAAGTATTACTTTTGATGAAGTAGGGATTGATCTAGCTAGCGAGAGAAAGGCTATGAATAATCTAATCATTTCTTGTCACATCACTAGCTATTTACACTAGTCTCCTCAGCAAACACTTCCATCTATAATCACAATGTTAACATCATCATTTTAAGAGAGTTTGCAACCTAGGGCTAATTTGAAAACATTTTATTGAGCTATTTGCCTCAGACGAAGTCAGACGAAATCGCCTAATCACTATTTACCTTCAGGTCTGCTGTGTGAATTTCATTCAAGATGGAGGCGCGGTGGAGCTATGAGGTTTTGCTGACAGTTTGAGGATCCAATGGAGTTACGAGATTTAGTCACAAGCTCTTTTTAATACTTTTCATTGGCTAAATTTATTTGTAAAACCCACATACAGATGTAAATGGTGACCAATAGCATTGATTTATGAAAAAAATAAAAATGATTAAATATGGAGATACGAGGTTTCCGTCCGACTGCGATGATATTCTACATATAAGCTTTTTACAGAAAAGAATATATCCGGATGTAACGCCTTTGTAATCACCAACATTTTGATAATGATAATGATAATGATAATGATAAGTAACTGTAATTTAATTACATATTTTTTCCTCAGTAACTGTAACGGATTACAATTACATTTATTTTGTAATTTAATTACGTAACGCTGTTACATGTAACTAGTTACTCCCCAACACTGTGCATTGTACATATAGATGATGGATATAATATAAGAAAAGACTGTCTTTATTACCAGCACATACTGTATGTGTGCAGTCTGTAAATGGTGTCAAACTACAATGCTGTACCTCCAATGCCACTGCATCTGTCTATCGTGTTGCTAAATTGGACTGCCAATGCTTAATTGGACTGCTTTATGTTTGGCAGATACCATTTAAGGATACACTTTGGTTGAACCAAAACACTGTTGATCTCAGCAGTCATTTACTTCACTTACTTTTTCGTGAAAAACCAGTACAATGCATGCCATCACAGCAGTTGTAGCGAGACCATGTATCTTAAGAAATTAATTATAGAAAAGCCAGCAAGCCTACCAACTTAGCGCTGCTGTGATGAAAATGACCATGAAGCAACCTCATAGGCACAATCCACACCAACAGCCCCTAGGCCTATCCACTCAATCCAATACGTGCCATTGCTGGGATAGTTCAGCAGAAAACGCTTGGCCAGGTGTAGGCTGAGGTCACCTGCAAACTGCAAATCAATAATCTTTCAGGGGCAAAAATGTCAGAGAATTGATAGAATAACCTGACATGTGCAACATACTGATGGCTTTAGCCCAGACATTATAAATGTTTGGCAGCTGTAACCTATAATCTGTATTTTGATTACTGGGAAATTTTGATTTCAAGGTGTTTATCATCAGCCCAGTGTGTCCACATACAGTAACATGACTTGATAATGTCTGCTATACACTCACTGTGATGTTGCATATTATGCAGAGACAAATTATGTATGGATTTGTAACTGCCTTTATTAATATTGACCAAATAGGAAATATTTCAGCAAAGTGTGCCAGGGCAGCTTTTTCTGATTCTGATCTAACATAGATAAAGTACATGATTAAAAAATAAATTCACATTAGCATCCCACAACATCAGTGTCTAATGGCTTTAATCTGAACCATCTTGCTTTTAACATCTCTCAAACCTGGAGTTTTCAAGTGGCCCCTTAATTGTGGCTGAAATACTAATGGAGAACCTTTAGATTTTATGTGTGATTCTGTCTTTGGGGTAAAAGGACTGTTTTGAGATTGATGTATCTCTTTGTACTGAAAGAAGTTTTGTAAAGCCGGATGAGTCAGTTGAATTAAATAAGACCCACCTCTACAGCACTTATACCTCATCTATCTGGGTCATGCTGATAAGCACAATTTGGTGTTAATACATCTTACGGAAGAATTGAAAATTTGTCATATACAAGCAAAGTCTCACAGCCCATGGGGATGGCATTTTAATAGTTTTATCTCTTTCTGATGCAGTAGGTCTTAAAATAGGTAAACACAGGTCCCAATAAAGCACTTTTAAGAGCCAAAGCAGCAGTAATGTTTTTATGAATTCTTGATATCAGAACAGGCACATGTTTGAGAGGATCAAAGAGAAACAACAACCACCATAAACATCACTCAACAGAACCTGTTGAGGACAGATTGTGAGTTTCACCAGTTTTTACACATCCTATGGGTGTCTAATTATATTAAAATATACTTCAGTAAAAATGTAATTATAAATCACACATTTATAGAATGCCCTGCACTGCTGCAGTCCATGATTAAAATTGTTTACCTCCACTCTGTTTTATTCAGTCTCAGAGTTTTACAATTACTATTTCTCAAAGTTCACTGCATCCAGGTTTGCATGAGTCATAGCTGTAGCAGGTTAATGTTGTAATGTGCGATTACCTGTCTACTTTTAAAAATATCATTGAAACGATGCATTGTACTTCTTGATAAGTTTGCATGTCCTCACACCAGTTGCCATAGCAATTTGTGAGGGACTGATGCATGTTTGGATGTGGTAAGTTGTGCTCAGTACACTCCATTATCTCTAAAAGTATTTCAGATGCACTTTGAACCCCTACTTTGTGAGTCACTATGGGTATGTATATCTGCTAAATGACTAAATGTAAATTGAGCAGTTGATTCAAGTGATCCAGCCATCATGCTAGTTAAGGAATATACTGAAATTAAATATTTATTCCTTGAAAAATAGAAATATGCTGTAGAAATCACTTTAGACTGATTAAAATGGAATTCATTGTTTCATGTATGAATTACTGAGGAAACCATTTTTGGACTTTAAAACTTAATTTTGAAGGCATACATTGTCAGAGGGGAAAATGCCTCGCCTTGCACAATAGTCAGTTGTAAACCTACCTGACTTTGTGTTTGTTTTAAGAAAGAGAATGATGTGATTAGCAATTGCAATAGTGAAACTGCAGCTGAAACATACAAGAGGCCCAGAAATTATTCATGTGTAAGTGACCACTATGAGTATGAATAAGCAGTACATTGTTGAGTTTCACATACTTATAGGCTTGTATACATCAATGTGATTAGGCACCTATTGTTTATCAAAAGAACATAACAAAGAGCATCTTATGGTTATGACTCTTTTTTCCAAAAATGCTGAACAGAACCCTCGCTTTGCTCACTTTCGGCTTTTTTTAAATAATAGATCTCCACTACTCCGTTATATTGCATTACAGAATATAAATGTCCTATACATTATTATTATTAACTGTTTTTTGGTTTTGTCAGGGAAGGGTATGAGGTCAAAGATTATATAAATCTGACTATCAAATATGAAAATGATACAACTCCATATTAATATGAATGCATGGTGGCATATGACAGTGCTTTGTATGTAATTACTGTGTTAGAACACCCATATACAATTTTTGGTTGTTATTAAATGGAACACAGAGCTATAGGAAGCCATCCTTCGAGAACAGAAAACTTGGAACAACATGGCCAGGAAATGGAGTTGTATTTAAAGAAACAATACCTTTAATCAATTTGTATAAAAATATGAAATAACCTAGCTAGATAAGTTAGCCACTTAATTAAGTTAGCCACTAAGCTACTAGGGGCAAAGTACTAAATGTGTCCTATCTACCCAGCAATGGGACATGAGTTGATAGGTTCGCTAAATGACTAGCTAGCTACTTTGGTAGCCATATCACGTAACATATCCAGTGTTTAGGAATTGTTCACTATAGAATCAATATAGCGGGAAGCGACATTTAATCATAGTGGTGTGTTTTTTTTTGGTCTCACTTTAATTAGCCAGGTAGCAGTGTAATGTAATGGTTAATGAAATTGACTAATTTCATAGGTGTGGTGAAGACTGTTTTCAATTTAATCAATAAAGCTTATAATTAATCCTGGCTCTCTTCTTATATGAGATTTAAATATTTGATGACCATAAAAAATTAGCATCCACTTTATAAAGGCAATGACACACTTGCTAGGTGTATGCTATTACAATTATTGGCACACGGTGATGCTGACAATATTAGGCTTCACCTCATACTTAGTGAAAACAACACTATTGTGGCAATAATTGCAAAAACGCATATCCTCAAGTGTTATTGCTTTTATAACACGTAGCTGGCCTCCTGGCCGCTTTTTATTTAGATTTAAATTCAACAGGGAACTGTAGTCTTTCAGAATTGCCTTGAGACATGGAAGACCAGATGGAGACTTGTTAGGGTATCAGTGTGTGGTTTATGCATTGGATTTTATAAATTGAGCATGAATACCTAGCTAACCAAAATGAAAGAAAAATAATATAACCTACTCTATGGGGAAGGGGATGACAATGGAAATGCATATATTGTGATATGTGCTTTTTTGATGGGGTTTTCCATTTTTATGTTCACTGGAACAAAACTGTCTTATTGCAAGGCTTACATCACAGACTGGAGGGATATTGTTGGGTCTAGGGTTACAGGATGTGTTTCAGAATACTCAGCCATGCATATAAGCTGGATTGCCATATCTAAAATGGACCTCTCCTCATTCTGTAAAAAAAAAAAAAAATTGTGACACAGAATATGCTGCTTTATACCACTCACAAAAGTCACTGATGCTTTAAAATGCTATATCACAGCTTCCATTTGCTTTAGTGTTTCTATATCACACCACATTACTTTGTATTTTTTTTACATTTTAAAGCTTCAGTGAGTTCTGTGGGCTATTTCAAAAACTCCTTCAGCAGTCCCATAAATTGCTTCATGAATTTGGCCAATTGTCCCTTAATTTGTCACACTTCCTTTGTGTGAAAACAAACAATGGTAAGCCAAATTTAAATTAAATTGCAATACGGAGTATTTCCTCTTGTCCCAAGGATTCTTGTCCCCCTCTAGGCAACAAGTAAAGTACTCCAAATATAAGAAAACAAACAATTGTTTCAATTTGCATACTATACATACATAAGTATTAAAAAGAATGACTGACTTTGTCTTAAACTACTTAAATTACTCCTAAGCAACTCATGGAAATGTAAAATACAGTGGTTTAACAACAACAATGACAACAACAACAACACCAACAATAACAATAATAATAATATTAACAGTAATTCAAGTTTTTCTTTCCCCAGGATCATTATTAATTAGAGAATTGTTAATTGTCCTATTGTGTTATTGAAACCTCAAGCTTGATACACCACTTTATTTTGCTCCCAAAATGTATTCCATTAAACCTCTGCAAAGCAAAAAATACACAATGAGTATGCGTCAGAACAAATGATTGAGGATCTGAAACAGCCAAAAAAAGGAACATTGGTTGTAATCATGTGGGTGTCAACCACTGAAAGCCTATTATTGTCCCTCTAATTAAATATGCAGCATTGCCACCTTAATGCTCACAGGCTAACTCTGCCAGTGATAAATGCCATCAAGAGCTTTGGATGGTAAAGAGCACAGAGAAAAGGCATAGTCTTGCCCATCGCTATGAGGTGCATGATGAGGTGCAGACAGAGATTAAGTGTTTTTTTAAGGTTATACATACCAGTTTGTGATGCCAGGCAAGGGATATTAACTGTCCATCTTTTATTAGTCCTGACACATGGATATTTACATATTTGTGGTAGCCTGGACCCATGGAAGGTTTCAGGTGAACAATGCAGAAACCCATTCAAAACTGAGCTTGTAAAAGGCAATTTAAGGAAGGCTTTGAATGGAAGTAATGTCTTCTTGCTATGCATTGTCTGATTCAT
Source organism: Megalops cyprinoides (assembly GCF_013368585.1). Classification (NCBI taxonomy): domain Eukaryota; kingdom Metazoa; phylum Chordata; class Actinopteri; order Elopiformes; family Megalopidae; genus Megalops; species Megalops cyprinoides. The sequence continues at coordinate 17,018,958 of NC_050586.1, forward strand.
ACAACTGAACTGACATAATAACAACACAGCAAAAATGCAAAAACAAGCATTTTCCACCAAAAAGTGTCACTTTACATTTGCTCAACAGATGCCCTTATTTGAACTGACATAGTTTACATAATTTACTGACGCAATTCAAGTTAAGCCCTATGCCCAAGGGTACAACTGCAGTGGCCCACCTGGGAATCAAACTGGCTTCCTTAGGGTTATAATCCCTTCATTTTAACATATATGCACAATGTTGTGTTACAAATCAAAGCAATGGGTGAATCCCATGTCAGTGCAAATGCTGTGAACTTTCTCTTTCTAGCTCTTATATCATTATGGTTCTACAGTTTTTAAAATCAAGTCTGATTTAGCATAAATTCATGTAACAGTAATTTGTGAACTGTGGTCACTGACATTATGCTTGGCCTAACTAATGCATTGGAATAGGATACAATGAAAATACAAAACTTGTATGTATGGTTATTAAAAAATAGGTTTGTTAATGAGGACATAGACTTTAATTAGTTGAGAACCCTCCTGTCATCATTCAAATTTATCTTCCTTTTTCCTCCAGTCTAAATTGCAGGCATTTGACCTATTTATAAGCAGCTGAGGGTAAACAAAAGACTGAAGCATTTCCATTCAATTATGATTAAGACTAATAAAATGTGTGGCTGTGAAATTCTGTTTATAGGACCTGGTTGCATTATAATTGCACCTGGAAGACCTTTAATGGGATATTTCATTATATATAGCCTACTATACTATACTATACTTATAGTATTGCACATACTATACTATAAATACTATATTTATTACAAATGAGAGCTGCCTTTTCCTTGTTATTTTCTGTGGTCCTCTAAAAAAGGTTTCATTTTGGTCTCATACATGTGACTGTGGTGACTGTGATTTTGACTCAATCATGTTTTTATTATCAGTTGTTACTAGTAGGAAAATTGTTATACAACACTTTTATTCCAGCATTAGGTGATTAAAACATTCTGAATTGATTTTTGAAGGCTTTTACAGATGTAGAACTAATCAAAGCTGTGTATACATCAATATGATGAGAAAACATAATTGGAAAGACCCCTTGTGGCAGGTTATTGGTTCATGTTTCATGTTCATCAGAAGCAGGGAGAGAATGTTTCCCGTGTCTTACTCCACAGATAATCAATCTCATTACTTCAGAAGGTCAAGCTCTGACTCCAACCTGCACATATATGCATGCACTCACACACATGAAAACAGAACATACTACAAATGCAGCTCAGGTTTTTTTTCTCAAGAAATCATTTCAAAGGGATGCAGATAGAGACAGATCAGACTACAGGGTGTAAACCTCCAGCATGAACCATTACAGTAGATATTGTACAGTATGAGAAAACATTTCTTTGGTTTAAAAGAAAATTCCTTCTTCACGAAAGAAATAAAACCTACTTTCAAGCAGGCACACTGAATACTGGACCCACAGCAGTCAAGACCAATTTGTTTCCCATATAGAAGATCAAATAATGACATCAAGGGGTACGAGGCAAAAAGGTTTCAAACCTCAGGAGATAACAATCAAATATCTGCTAATTTTCTAGGCAGGGGAACTCCATTCTATAACTAGCTATCATGGCATCTTTTCCAGTGAGTGAAATTGGGTGGTTTGGCAAAAGTGGCCTTCACCACTGACAGTTACAAGATGTGTAGCAGCGGGAACTAATGAAAAGAGAAGGGGAGAGAGACAGAGGGGTGGATGTGGCAGAGTAACAAGACAGAAGAGACATTTGCAGCAATGAGATAGTGACTGAGAATGGCACTGTACTGAATTACAGAGTGACCTTCTGCTGATACAGCACATTTGGAGTACATACAGTGTAAGATGACATATTAAAAGAGGAAAACACCACATTGTATTATGATCTTGGCATAAATAACTTTAATTTTTGTGATTCATTGTTCTCAAATGAAATACATGTAGTGTAGTTTTCCCAGGATTCAAAAGAATGCATTATTATTTACTGCTCTATAATAACAGGTCTGTTAAAACTATAGTATTTTGCTTTATCTGCTGAAATGAATGTGATCATGCAAGTATTAAGGTAAAAATGACATTAATGATGCAATAAAACATTCTTATTTAATCCTATAGATACATGTTAAAATGAATCTACACTCAATTAACTTTAATATGGCTTATGAGCATCATAGTACTGTGTTGTTTATTATTGTTGCATGATCATACAGCAACAAAATAGTAAATGCACAGACGTATCCTGCAGCAGTAAAATAAGCTAGTTTTTTTTTAAACTGCAGCATGGTCTTCAAAACACAATTGTTAATGTGCCTGCAGAGAAAGAAAGATCCTTGCACAAGTTAAAAGTGTGAGAGGGGTAGAGGGAAAAAAAGATGAAAATCCATGTGAGGACTGCAGAGAGGAGAGGAACCTGGCCCTGAGGGAGAACTGATGGTACAGCATGACATTTTTAGGGCAGCCGCAAGAGTTATAGATGAGCATCAGATGTTATCCATTACTCTTTGGAAATTGTTAAAAAACAAAAGGCACAGAAAAAACCCCACAACATAGCATTAATTCAGGATCACTAAACAAGGGCAAAAGTGCCTTTAAACCATGCTGATAGAGAGTGAGGCTCCATGTGATGCAATATACCCGCAAAGACACTGGCTTTAAGTGAAAGGGGGTAAGATAAAAGGGGTGATTGTTGTGAGTGTGAGGTGAGTAATTACCCTGAAAAATAAGTATTACAGCTTTATCAGTGGCAGACATTAGGCAGTTATAATTTCTTTTTAATCATGGTAATTTATTTTCTAAGATTTCACTTCTTTTAAGCAATTTAGTTCAAGCAAAATTTACCTTTATTCTGTTCCAAATTACTTCTCTTGTCTGACTTTGCATATTTTTTCCTTAGGTTTGTAATTTCCCAGAATGGGAACTTACAGAGATTTTTTTCACCACATTTTGCTGTGACTTTGAAGTCAATTCAGTTTGACCACTTACTCAAGTCACCATTATGCCTCATCACCTGAAATATGCAGTATGTTGAAGCAAGGATCTATGAGAGGCCCCATGAGAGATAATTCATACTTGGTCTCACACACAGCATCATAATCTCACACGTACACCACTATACTCTTACACAAACACTGCTATACCCTCTTACATGCACAATCATATACTCTCTTTTATTTACTATCATACTCTCATACACACAGAACTGTTCTCTCTTGCACAGAGAACTATAGCTACTTATACACACATTATATGCTTGCATGATAGTCTGTGTAACAGAGGATAATAGTATATGTATGCAAGTATGGTTGTATATGTAAATGAAGTTAATGGTGTGTGGGAAACAAAAGTCTATGTATGAGAGAATAATATTATATTTCAAACAATAATAGCATATGTAAGAGAAATAAATAGTACATGTGAATGCAAATAATCATTCTGTAAGGAACACAATGACAGTGAATGTAAGACAGAATGATATGATATGTGAATTTGAATAATTGTTAGTGTGAGAGAGTTTGATTGAAACCGAAGAGAGTTTGATTGAAACGGAAATAGTACTAAATTCTCAGGTCCTGATTGGTTATGCGGGTTTTCATGGACATGGCCCGCCTTCCCAATCATGATTGATATGAGAAGATGACCGGGAATGACTCAATGAAGCCATTGGCCTCTCAAATAACATTTTACACTCTCCAACTGTTGTCACAACAATGTCAGTAATGTTGGATCAAAGTCGACAGCCATCAGTGGTGTACTGGCCATCGGGCATACCGGGACAAATCCCAGTGGGCCGCCGCATCGGTGGGCTGGTGGACCGCCAAAAAATCCATAAAATTTTTACTGGCCCTGTATAGCTGTATATGATACGCGATGATATAAAAGTTGCTACATGACGTATATTCAGAAGAATATAATTGGTTGTAAAGTCCATGTACATTAACTAATTAAGAGGTAGTCTCAGTTGTAGACAGAACTTGAGAATCAGAGCCAAATATACTTTAATTCCCAAGCACTATTCCCCCAAAATTTCTTTCTCAGTACACCCCTGACAGCCATCCACAGGGGCCTCTTCTAACGAGGAAATGTGACGGATCTTCAGAGCTGGATCATCAGGTGTAACGTTATCAGGGAGTGCCAGTGGCACTTTGTCTGGAGCTAGCCTTAATGTGAACCAAGTGATGCGACCTCGATATCAAACTCAACAGTATTTCGATGGATGAAGAGGTGAGTTCGTTGAATAAGGTTGATTGTCCTGCTATCAACGTATCCTGTTCTGTAGTGTGTTTCTTTGCTTTAAAAAATCCAAGATATCTCAAGAAATACTTTATGTTAAAGGCTCCTGAGTGTGAAGGTCTTTGGGTCAAACAATGGACACTATGTTAAAGATAGGAGATTGATAGCTGGATGAATGAACTGTCCAGAGCCAGCTAGAAAATTATTGTGCAAGTAAATTTCATATCCACTGCTGGTAGTCTCATTGCTTGTAAAATGCAATTAAGTACAACATCTATAATGATTGCTGAACAATTTGCTGAATATATTATAAAGCTATTTTTTTCTATGTCATCCAAAATGTTATTGCCCCATGCTGGGAAATATCCTTTTCCAAGTGTAGGTCAAGCCTGGGTATTCTCCATGGGCATGAACACACAAAAGGGAGATTTGAGGATTTTGTGAAGCACAAGACTCTCTCACAGATGGCAAAAATGGCCTGTTTATCTAATCATCTTAACCATTCCACTTTCAAAATCTCTTTTATCCATGCGTTTATTTCAACTTCAAAATTTTGTGACACTTTGCCTTTTGTCTGCAATCAGTCAGATTTATCACTTCCAGGTGATCTGACAGCGATATGCTGGCTAAATTCAGAGCAGGACTGGATTTGAAATGTCACTTGTTTGTTTCATGAAGCTGAGTGGATGTTAAAACCATACATCTCAAATATGCATACAAAATACCAACAACAACAGCAAGAACAATATTTTCCCCTGCTGAGTCCTGATGTAACAAACAGCCTGAACGTACAGCCTGTGCAATGTTACATGGTTCAAAGAGCACAATTCAGTTGGAGATAAACAAACAGCCATCAAGGAACCAACAAACCATCCAACCAAACAGTAGACAATATATTATATATTTCAGCATAAGTGCACACTGTCCTCCCATGAATATGTACAAACCTCACATGACCAAAACTGTCCAAAATAAAAGTCTTCCCAAACATAACAAATGGAAAAAATGAAACAATCAGAAAACAAAACAGAAGAAGAATGTTCGAAAATGTACAACCAAAAAAACTACAAAACTACACAAAAACTAAAAATCTCATACGCATAGAATGTTGTTTCAGCAGCAACATCTGATCTGAGACCTCAATTATTCCATACAGTCAGTCAATATTCCCAGGATTTGATGCAGCCAACATATAGACAAAATATCTCCACTCTCCCTAAAGAGATGCATCCATCCAACAAACCAGTCTCCTCAACTGAGTCAGGGATATCAGTTACAATCTTGTACAGCAAAGTAAATGAAAGAATCTCATTGCTTTTGACATTTCCACAAACAACCAATTTCGTAAATCTAATTACTTCAAAACTTCCCATAAATGAAGGAAGTCATGATAGTGAATTTGTTCAGAAAGAAAATGTGAAAATGTGATATCTAAATTGTAAGCACAGTGAGTGAGGCGTTCTAGAGGAAACACCTCATTGCTGTGAAGTGCTGGGTATTGTCTGCAGTCACATGCACAGTGTTGAGGTGATCTGGGCAGGGTTGAGGGGGAGAAGGGTCAGACTTGGCAGCAGAGGCAGACTTAGATGTTCAGAAGGTTTTTTAAGTCTGTCTTACCCATCTTAGCAATCAGGTTGTCATAGATCTTGACGAGTTCCTTCATCTCTTGATTCTTCTGATGGAGGGCTCTTCCCATGGACTACACCTTCATCTGCTGTTTCTGCAGACCAGCTTTACGAGCCAGGCTTTTAAATTGGCTGTGGAGTGAACCATAACGATTTCCTCACTGGCCTTGTCTAGTTTCTTCTTGGCTGAATCGTAAAGGTCTGGTAGTGTGCTCTTCCCATTTCACCCTGGCCAGGCACTCCTTTGCACACTTCCCCAGCATCTTATCATTTTTCTTGAAGCCCTCGAGGACAGCCCTCAAGTTCTTGTTCCTCCAGAAGAGGTCAGAGAGGGAGCACTCCATGAAGTTGAGGTCAGCCAGAGCCTGTTCTTTCTCCATGGTCGACTGCTGGATGCTCTTGTGGGAGCTCATGGCAGTGTTCTCAGTGTCATCTGTCATCTGTGCGAAAGTTTTCTCATATTATACCACAGTCCTCATTTCCTTGATCTCCTGTCTGCTGTCTGCATGCCTTTCCTTCTATTAATGGGCCCCAGTTTCTTTGGTTATGATCTTTTCTCTAATCAGGGTGAGAACAGTTGCTTTGTCAGACTCACTGGTACAGAAGGTATTGAGAACTGCCCTATTTTTGTCATGGCTATCGCTAACTGCTAGCTTTGTGCTTTTGGCTCTGGCGGGGTCCTCATAAGAAAAGAAGAGGTCTTTCTCCCTTTGGCTATCTGTGATGATTTATATCCACTCCTTCACCAGTCTGTGGCCTGTAATGGTAAAACATGATGGTGCAGCCGAAGAACTCTTCTTTGGGCTCAGCCTTGTCCCCCTTGCCTAGTTTCTGCCCTGAGATAGATAACTTCTACTCGTTGGTGATGCGGCCCTCATGGCGGACGATGTCGGAGAACTGGTTAATGTTGAGCTCATGCTCCTGACCATAAATTTCCAACACATGAGACTGATTTTTACTTCTCATATTTCTTCACTTTGCACACACTCGTGATTGTCCTGGACTTTTTAGTAAATGTAACCATTTTCGGTTATCTAAACATACCACTTCTGTGGAGCTAAACCAAACCTATTTCACCTGAATGTGTAATCTTAAACACCACAGTTCAGACATATGGCCGTGTTATGCTGAAACCTTTGATAAATTGGATATAACCAGAAAATTGGTTGCCTGGGGCCTGGTCAGGGCTGGATATCTCAGCTTCGAGAGCCACTGCTGTAAGACAAAACATACAATATGTCAACTAAACATTCATTGTACTTGATATAAAGTGTCACAGTATATAGCTGAGAGGGTTGAAGATACTACAAAAACCACAATCAACAGGTGTTTGGAGGTTTGTGAGTGAGCAAAAGCAAGAGGGAAATATTTAAGGATCTCTGGGGATTTGACAAAATGTGCTAAGATGCATTGCTTTCACCTGACCTTTCACACAGCGATATATCTAGTGTTGATAAAGTCATCCTGTCCTTATCTTATTTTGTACTTCTTTGTATTTGACAGGAACATGGCCCTGACATTTCTCTTATTGGATTTCAGTTAGTGACTCACAGGTAGAGCATCTGTGTGATTTCCCTTGCTCCTTGTCACTTGGAAATGTCCTCATTAGACTGTACACACGTAGCCAATTACTTTAGGGGCCTCCGAGTTATTGTTCATCTGTATCTATAACTGTGTTACATTGACTTTGACACATCCTCCGTGACTAAAGGTGCACTGGTGTCATAGTTATGTGAATGCCTCTTTCCCAGGTTTGTATTTAGAGGGCTGTCAAGGCCATGGCCAGAAGTGGAATCCAGGGGTTGTTCTGACACATCTGCTTTGCATGGGGTTTTGACAGCCCGTCGTGACTGTCACCGGAGGCCAGCGATGTCCGACCATGGTGTCAGAGCCTGGCATTCTGGTTGGGCGTACTCTTCAGACAGCCGTGTAATATGAATCCCCCGCTTTCTCCCCGGGGAATGGGAAGAGGCAGAGACACTGCTTTTGAGGATGGACAGTTTTAATACTGCGAGCACGCACACACACACACACACACACACACACCCTGCCTCCCACGGGGGAGTCTGAACAGTTACCCTGCAGATATTACAGGACAAAAATGAATCGGTGTCCATTTCTCCTCATCTGGAAGATGACTGGAGCCTTTGCAGTTTTGGCACGGCAAGGACCATGCAGTCACTACAAAGCCCATGCTCGAGAAAAGAATTAAACTTTCAGTTAAAGTTCCTCGCTTAGAGAATGAACCTAATGTAATGTTAAGCTAAGTACAGATCTCCTCTATGTTATGCTCCTTACACTTCCCTTTCGTGCAACATGTATGTCTAATATCACTTTCCCATTTTATTTAATACACTTGTAGAAGGTATTTTTCCTATTGCTAACTGCAACTATATTTACGCTTTGAAAATCCTCTGGAGAAAGCATGCAAGCTTAAGTTGCCATATGGAATAATGTGGTAGTATCATTAATTTCAGAGTAGTAACATACGTGTCTCCTTGAAACGAACTTTACATGCTGTAATGATAGTACTGTTACATTCAATCTGGCAGAACCCCTAAGGATGCAGTCATCCATCCATACATATGTTGCACAGAGACCTCTGAGGATGTGTAGTTTGTAGTTGTTCACTGCAGTCATCTTTTAAATCAGTTCTTTAGACAAGAGTGTCTATTAGCATTGGTGGGGTCATTAGCCTGATCAAAACCCCTGCACGTTGTGGTCTGCAGCTATTTTCCCACAACACTCAAACCCAAAAAAGTACAGGAATGATTTTACATATAATTAATAACTGATGGATTGTGCAACATCTCCATCTTGATAATGATTTTATTACAATGCATAGCACCCATCTGTGTGCAGGGTGACCCACCCCTGTGTCCAGACTAATACAATGCGTTTCTGAAGTCAATTTCAGCTAATCATGACAGAAAAAAAATTGAATTAGAACTGTGAGCTCAGACCATAATGAAACCATTGATTGTGCACATGAAGGTGTTGTATTCATTATGTATGCTAAACAGCCTGCCCCTGTACTTGCTAATGCTTCTGAGGGGAGATTTGTCTTATCTGATTTTGTCTTATAGCATTTTTAATGTCAACGGATGCAAACAGTGATTTATGGATTATCCCCCGGGGTGTCTTAAAAACATTCCCTTGCATTTTCAAAATGTTTTGGCATCCTACAGGAATGAAAATACAGGTACCTGCAACAATGCCAACTGGTTGACCTTAAATACATAACTAAATCCGAGTCATACATTTTTAGAGTAACAGTTTGCACATCTGTGTTAATCACTGCGAGTCCATCTTCCAACATAATGATGAAAGCGCCTGCTGGTCTAAATAGTGTTGTTTTTTGAATGTTCACTGAATATTGAATACTTGTTGTCAATGAAATGCCAATACATCCATTTTCAAAACTCTTAGGCTCTATTCAGATATCTATATTCATATTAGGTATAAACAGAAAGATTTACATTGTTAGACTATCTTTATTTTGTCAAGTGAATCTGCACAAAAAACGAGTAGTGTTTCATAATATCAATACATTAAATAATATCATGAAAATAATGACTAAAGGTCTCTTTAGCTTTCAGAATGTGATTGAAAGACAGTGATGTTCCTGAAAGAGCAACAATGACAAAAAAACTAACAAAAAACAGACAACAAAACCTCAGGGTAAACAAACATTCCCAAATCTCATAACACAATTTACATAATTAAAATTGCCCAAGGGCACCATACTACAGTCATTGCTTGCAGAAAAGACACATGTCCAAGTGTATTATTCTCTGATGTGTAAAGGGTGGAGGGATGTAAGCATGCTTCCACTCCCATAAATGAAACAGCAGTATACAGTTGTCTATGAGAACAATACATTCTGGAATGAAACTACAATTTTCCACAACAATGAGCAGCACTTGGATCTCAAGAGCCATCCCCTGTAATTCTCTTCTAATGCAGCCTGCCTCTCAGTGCACAAGAGCTGGGCTTCTCAGCCCATGTATCCATGTGCTTCACATAACTAGCTAAGCCGCTAGTTCTGTGAGGGTTCTGCTCCTTTGAAGAAATCTCCTATATTCAATGCCATTCCAAGCACGTTCCTGTGAAACTTCACCTAAAGATTCAACACGTACTCTCCAGCACGTAGCAATACACTGGGAGGAGACAGTGGCCAGAAATACGTGGCCCATGTTAACTGAGCTCTTTCATGGAGCTGTCCCAGCATGAGGCAAAACTGGTTCGATAAAATGGAGGCCCAGGACTCCCATTAACTCTGTTTACTACATGCAGCGCTTGGAAGTCCGCCATGTTTGTTTGTGGCAACTGAATCCCTGGGGTGACATTTATTTCCCATCGTCTTATATCATGGAAATGGAGGTGCCACAGTGATGTAGTATTTATCTGGTTATTGCTGTTCAGAGGATTCATTAAAACAAAGCAAATTCTTCAGCTGAGAGTGAACACTTCATGCCCTACATCAGAGTGGAAGAGGATGAATGTAGCGCTTGTGGTGAGTTGTAACACGAGACTACCATAGATTTACATTTAGGTGTCTTGCTTCTTCAACAATGCTAACACACCTCAGAACAAAGCAAAGACAATTCATGAAACTGCAAAACTCATCTCCGTTATCATCATAACGATTTAAGAACTGCCCCACCTGGAGTTTTCCTGACTTATTGCAAAGCAACACAAATCCACACATCACGTTCTTGTCTCCAAAGTCAAATCCCAAGCAAAATAGCCTCCTGCTATTTTCAGATCTTACAGACTCGAGCTGCACAGGTACCTGTATAGGCCTAATACACTTTCAATGACTCACACAAATGTGGTTTATAATGAAGCGCAAGATTCAGATACAGCAGGGTTACACAGGAGTGATATATCTTTCTCAAAGAGTCACAGTCTTTTGTGTTCCACCCACTGCATGCTGTTCATACTCATTCCTAAAGAAAGGAAGAAAAAAAACATTACTTCAAAGAAAGATTATTCTCCCTGATCACAGCAAAAGTTAAAGTGGTTCTCTTACCTAACACAGTACAGTCATTATTCACAAATTTAGCATAGTTGACTGTGCATTCACAAAATCACAAAAGAGCTAAAGACCTTAAGAGCTAACCAACCTCTGCAGCCAGAGAAAAGTGCATTTGAAAAGAAACAGTAAAAACTAAAATCTCCCATCATTTTGATGATGACTCATTGTTTAAGCTTAGCATGATGATGACAGATGTGTCACTTCATCACTTACAGAATGAAACCTGTCTGAAAAAAAAGACATAATAAGGCATAATTAATGATAAACACTATCCTGCTGAGAACATGTATGACATAGGATACATTACATACTTACTCAAGAGATACTAAAACATGTATCTCAGATGATAGTGCATGAAGTGATTTTACTCTTTGCACTTTATAGTCTTTTTTGGCATTAATAAGAATACCTTGTTATTTAACTAAATGCACTCCAATACCCTGTTCATATAAAATATCACAGTGAGGCTTTGCACCATGCTGAGCTTAGCTGAGAACAGGCTGCAGAATTGAGAATTCTGTTTTGCTGAAGTTCCTCTCAGGGGACTGCAGCACCGGAGTGCGTCTCTATGAGACAAAGGCAGCGCAGGGCCCTGATTGAACCGCAATGGTGGCTCATTACGGATTCTGGTTGGAAAGTCACTTTGACTCCCATAAGAATAGTGTCATCTGTACGGGAATGAAAAGGTTACCCTTTCTTTACTGTCTCTTCCATATTTCCCAGGCAGTGATCTTTAACATTCAGAGCAAGTGGGGGCTCCCTTTATCCCCGTGTAATGTATTCTTGAGTTGTGCACGGAGGCGGTTTTCATATTATGTATGTGTGCGCCTTTCTTGTACAGAGCATGGAAATATGAAGGGATTATGGCTTTGCATTGGAAATTATAAATCAGCGGTTTTACAAAAAAAGGGATGTGCATTTATCACCTGACAGATGCAATATTTATTTTTTGTCACCATCGGCAACTGTCAACAGTATTGATGTAATTGATTTTTTTTTCCCTTTGTCATCATTGCGTTTGCTGATATGGTTTCGATCCTGAGGGGGGATCTTGCACCTGCACATCATTCTGATAATTGAAACAAATAGTATCAATCTGCTCCACTGTCATACACCATACATTTCCTGAGGACTGTAATGACACAAGGGGGTACCGGGAAGATCAATAGCCCAGGTAATGAAGAAGCTGTGTGGAAAGCTTTTGATGTTGAGAGAAAATAGTATGTGTCTACCACTCACAAATAATAGTACACCCCAGATTTGCTTGCAAAATATATTCAGCTCATGTCTGCAGGGTGGAGCCTGCACTATATAATAGTGGAAATGACCTTCTGCTGTATCACAGTGCTGTTACAATAGATGTACAAGTGTTTGTGATCAGTTACTACTTATGTTTCTCAACTAGATTTGGCCTTTTGATTCATCAGCCATCCACAGGAAAAAATGTCCATAAATAATATGTTTGGAAGCACAGAAAAGCTCATAGTTTGGCTTCAAATTTACATATACATTGTATATACAGCAATGATGACTGTTTGATGCCTTTGATGTACCCACATCACAAAACTGCCTTTTTTCACAGCTTTTTGCAGGCCATTACATATCTTACATCATATCCCGAGCCTAATGCTCTGTCCATCTTTCCAGATTCCACTCATTTATCCAAAGGTTTTGTCCACCTGTTAAGTTAATGAGCATCTTTTCTTCTTCTTCTTCTTCTTCTTCTATTACTACTTGCCACTGAATCACTGGTTCCATCCCAGAGGGGACCATTCAGCAGAACTGAGTTCATAATTTGTGATTTTGCAAGACTCAAAAGCTTAATGTCAAGTGGCTCCTGGTGAAGGCAAAAACACTTCTCCCCAGACCATCTACCTCAGTGCAGTTTTCTGTCACTTCCTTAGACAGCCCAAGGTGAGATTCAGGGCAATGAACAGTATTTTTTTTTTTCCCGTGATGCTGAGAACAAATGAAGCACTTACTTTTAGACACATGGATATACGCAAGCTCAGGCACTCAACTCACTTGGGTTGGGTCACATGCCCGCGCCGGGGCTACTCTGCAGGGATGCTTTGATCGACTCCAGCCATTACAGAGATGTTAACTTTAAAACACTCCGGGAGCTGATTGCTAAAGGATACAGATCGAGCGGGAGTCATCTAATTGACCCTAATTAATAATTCAAATTCTAATTCAAAGTCACTGAAAAGCCACAATGAACTCCACACCGCCACCTCATTACACAATTAAGGTATGGGACACTGTGGGAATAAGAGATGGCAGTTTTCAGTTTTGCCACCCCCCCCTCCCCCGCCCATCCCTGATTAATGCGATCCAACTCAGTTACTTGAGTGTAACAGGAATTGGGAAAGTTAAAGCTCGATACTGCTCTGAAGCCTTCTGCTGCTCTGTGAAACAGATTGATGAAACTGTAGGCTGGAAGGGAAGTGACATGCTAAAACAGGAAACCTGTTTGAACCCTTTGCTCATTCATCTGCTCTATATTATCCTTTGCCTTTAGTTCAAGATATGCTGTAATGATGGAGCCATTTATTATTCAAAGCAGGATTACCCAACTAAGAGGAAAGAAAATAAAAGAAAATACTCCCCTAAAGACAGAGATATTTGAAATGGTTAGTTATAACAAATTAATTATGTTGTCAGAAGTTTTTTAGTGTTTGTTACTGACCCAACATAGCAAATTCTCCTTTTAGGTTTTTCATTGCATTTGCACATCTCAATTACACAAGCATACCATTGTGTAACACAAAACCATTAGCCCACTAATTCCCCCACTCTTCTCTGCCTGTCCATAGACAGCTCCCCCACATTAACCCACAAGATACAAAAGAAATGATATCTTTAGTTTCTGCAACAAAAAATACTTCCTTCTTCAGGTCTATAGCATTAGCATCTATATAGCATTGGGATACATACTGCTGTTGTATAAGACTGGGTCGTGATTCACATTTTTATAATGTGTTAAGGACCTCCTGTTTCTTTTCTCATTTCAAAATATGAAAACATTTCTATCAAAATTTCAAGTAGTAGTGATGTGGCCATACTGTTAATATTAAACATACTGAAGTATTTATTAGCATTTGAACTTTGACTACCACCACCTAACAAATTTGTTCATACTGATTATGCCAATGTTAACCTAGCAAAAATATGATTTATGTTTACATTATGTACGCTTTTATAATGCACTTCTCCCATTTTTGCTGTTTTAGATCTGGATGTATATTAAAATTAAACAAATATTATTGGAGCAATCAAGACATCAGAAGTTCTAATCTGGGCTATGCTTGGCTTAATTCAACCGAGTAGGGTGGGTAATGTGAACTAACGTCCTCTTTTGGCACTGCTCATTAGCACCCTTTAGTGCCTATCCACGCATCTGTGAGGTGCTGAGATGACATCAGAGATGTGCTCATTCCTCTATTCAGTTTGATCTCCTGTGGTGCACTGTGTGACTTGTAGTGTAAAAAAAGTTGTTGACGTGTAAGTGCATCAGAGGATTGCATTCATTGTGATTTAGTGCCTGTGTGGAAGTGAGGCAAGACTCATATGCAATGAACAAAGCTTAGAGATACTTTTGGAAAAAAAACCCTCTATTGAAACATATTTACCCCAACTATCAACAGAAGCTCATGTAGAGAGACAACACATGCTATATCATCCATGCCAAAGACACTGCTAACCCCAACCCAAAATCTAATTCTTGTGGTACACTACCCAACTTACGTAACAAAACTGAATTGCACAGAGATAACATAGTTCTTATGTAATTGTATCCAGCTTGGAAAGTCGTGATTGACTCAGTTATGCTCACAATTTCTTTTGCTAACCCCTTTACAACCTTTGAAAGAAAGTTCAATAAAAGATCACTGTTAACCTCAGACAAGCCATCACAAAGTTCTCATAGAATGGCAGGAGACATGCTGGATAGCTTCTTCAAAAGACTGCATGAAGCAGAAGAGACAGAACCTTTGGTCTTTAACTCAAGAAGCATTTTAAAGATATGAGACTAATATAAGACTGATGACTTTGACAGGAAAACAGGATTTCTGCAAGAATACTTAAGGAATGCATCTAGTTCTCCGTGTTTGTATATCTTTACAGAGGAAAATCATTTGCTCTTTTGTGATGTAAGGAACTGTGACTGGCAGGTCGTTCCATTTCATCTAGATGACACATCAGTTTCCAAGAGTGTGCTGGCATCTTGTTTTTTTCTTCCAATTAGCTCAGTATGCCACGTGTACTGTTCTTACATGATATTGCAATGTGAAGTTTTTAATGCAAACAACGATGTCAACCATTCAAAGAATTTACAGCGGTTAAGATACTTCCATCCAGTGCAGGCAGTGCTAATTCTACACTTAAAAAAATATTATATAATTGATGAACGTTACCCAGATGTAATGTAAAATATTTTTGCCACGACAGAAAAAGAACATATCACTTTTAAATAAAAAGATGTTCACCCATCAGAGTAAAGCACTGCTGAATAGATAGCAAAATGCATGCAAATGCATTGCTTACTGTTGAAGGAAAGAGGGTGTGGTCACTGTGCAGACGCAACTATTCCTTTGCCATTTATTTACACCAATACATGAAAGGTCCAGGTGTTTGTGCACCAGGAGGCTGATAAATTTGAGCAAAGTGACCAAACAAAATGAAAAATGTAGCACTCTATGCCTGATTAATATAAGGTGTAAAAATTCTAACCGATGCAAGCTGATCTGTGTAAGGGTGTTTTTTTTTCCATTTTCTCCCCCATTTGGAGTGGCCAATTCCCTGAATTTTGGAATTTCCAATTTGTCATCGTCGATTTTTAGGCCCATTGCACAAACCCCCACTGTCAATCCGGGAGATGATGTCAGCTGCTGCTTCTTTTCGCACTGCGGTCCACAAGCTAAGCTAGCACAGAGATGAGTCGGTGGAAGACATTTTGTACGCAGCTTTGGCATGTGGACCACAGGCACCCAATCAAGCAGGAGGGGTCGCTGTTGCTAATGGGGCCAAGGCCCCTGCCGACGTACCCACCCCTATCCCCAGTGGAACGAAGCCAATGTGTTCTGCCTGTGAGCTCCCGGTCACTGTTGGCTAGTGACACGATCAGGTTCAAGCCTGGGCCGTAGCGTTCAGTCTACATTCAGAACGAGCGCTTTTACCGACTTAGCCACTCGGGAGCCCCCGAGTGTTTCTAAATGACAGTTATGTAAATGTATCAGTCAGGCAGATTTTAATGAAAATTTTTAAAATGGAATTTGATGAAGTTCCTGCCACTTGATCAATCAACAAAGCATCAGTTTAGTACTTGACATAATTGGGTTGCTTTGTTAAAGGGATAAAAAATGAATTCATCCATCCATCCATCCATTTAAATATATTTTCTTCTTTCCTACAGATATTTTCTTCTTTCCTACAGACATATGACAAAGTTATATGTATTTTTAAGATGGTAAACTCAACACAATTTTCTACCTTAAGGAAAGGAATGGAAAGGATAATAGATTTCTGAGAGTTAAGAGATCTGATTAATTTACTTTGCAGATTTTACTCTGACTGTGCAATTGGTAAATTAGTTTGTTCACAAAAAAATCAAATGAAAAACAAACAATTCATCAAGGGTATGTAAGCCATTACTCTTTACAGAATATGCTCTACATATTTATAAATCCCAAGCCTTATTATCATCCAACTTAATGTACCTTACAATATTTCATCAAAACAAATCTATCAAATCTATGCTGGGCTGTGTCATGGGAGTTATGATAATCTTTGTCCATATCTAGTATGGCTCTGGAGAGCATAAGAAACAGAAAGCTCTTTTGCAGTGAAAGAGCAATGTGATGCCTCCCTTTACTCCTTGTGTGTGTTCAGTCCGGTTGCTAATTGGTTAAGAGCTCTTCTTTGTTCAGCTGGAACTGTGTCAGCAAGATTGGAATAAGTAGGTCATCAGTTGCATAAAGTACAGTAAGTAATTCTGATACCAATCTCCTGAGAGAGGTAGTTTAAAAATAAACAACTAAAACATTAATGGGGCAAGCATTAAACCATTGCCCATGCTTGCTCCAAGGATGATTCTATAAATAGCTAAATCAATTGTTCAAAGTCTAATACTTTTAAGTATTTATTCCATTTCCACTTTGATATGAGTCTTCATAATGAAACCCTCAAAAACCCCACAAAGCCCTCTCTATGTTGTCTACCACTAAAAAATTCCACAATGAGCTTGTATTGGGCATTATTCTTAGCAGCTGTTGAATTATTGTTGGATACCATTAAAATTCTCCGGTGGAAACTTTTGACTACGTTCACAGATAATGATGTGGCACATTTTGAAAGTGTGGTTGCATGCAAGCAAAAACACAGCAATTTAAGTGAAAAATAGGGCATATTACCTTCTTTGTTCACTTATGGGTATATGATATGCAAATGCTGCGGGGTTATCTTATAAAGTGGTTTTGGTGAAAATGAATACTTCCAGCTTTAGATAACATCATTTTGTGCTGAAGTAGAATCATTTTACAAATATGATTCCAAAGGTAAACATTACCTATAATGACCTATTTTGTAAGCTCTGTTGTTCTATAGTTCAGAGGTGTTGTAGCAAACAGACTAATTAGGCAATTATAAAACAAATATCCAGGGTAACTGGAAACATTAAGATAAGCCTTACAAGGAACAACTCCTGAAATAATAGCTCCCATGAATGAATTTTTGTATTTCTGATAAGGCATTGCAAAAAAAAAAAAACAAAAAACAAAAAAAAAAAAAAAAACAAAAGGACATATTGGTGCACTTGACAGATTTTTTCACAAATCAATGACAGTTGAGGAAAAAAAGTTGATTGCTACACTGATGTTTGTCAATACGCCTCAGTCTTGATAGGGTCATGCCCTTAACATTTGGCCAAAGAAGACAGACCAAGAGACCTGTCTTACATCTACTTTCAGGGTTTACACAGACATATTCAGAATAAGATCATGCTAGATCTCTCCCGAATTGTTGTCATAGATTAAAGAGTGTTGAGTTTTCTCATAGCACCATTATATCCTTGTGGTTAAAAACTTAGAACCTATTTTGACAGAGTGTGCCATGAGGCAGAAAGGGTTTGGCAATATTAACTTCAGCTGAAACCTGAAACTGAAAAAATCACCTTTTTCACAAGACCTCCTCTGCACATCCTCATACACATGCACATGCTCAGACTATATGCAAAACTACTTCTGCATATGTGCCATGGGCCCCTGCCATCTTTGCAGGCTAAAGTGCTAAATTGACATTTCAATTGACAGTATGATTACTTGGTATAGAATCTTTTGTTGGGCCTGCCAGACTCCTTCCTTGTATTTTTTATGCAAGATATCCCATGTGTTATTAATTGTCCTGTCAGTCACACACCCTACATGTAAAACTGTTATTTGCAATAATGTATTTTTTTTCATTGGTTTGTTTAATCCTCAGAAAGTATTTTTATAAACTAAAGCCATCCAGCAATGATATGGTTGATTTGATTGGTTTACCCATAATAGACATGTTCACCAACATTCCCTTAAGGTAAAATACAATATCATTGTTTACTTCTTTACTAAAGTCAGTATTGCATTTATGTGTATCTTGTTAAATATAAATGTAATTTATTTTATTATATTAAATAATTTACTTAATTGTTGTAAGTTCATTGATTTCTATGCAGTGACACATCCCCTGATATTTGCATCACTGCTGTGAAGATAATGCTGAGGGCCAGTAGGTGTTAACTGTGGGACATGGGAGCTGAAAAAATTCTGGACAAACCAATATCAGAGATGAAAAGCAGACTTTCCCCAAAATATCTATATTTAATGAAGGCTTCTCTTCCACCCAAGTCCAGTGCATTTCTCGAGGCTACCACATTGAAGCTCCTTCAATTGGTCGGAGGTGTTTTCCCAGGCTTACACAGATGATGAAATAACAGGCAAAACCAATGTTGCTTAGGAAAATCAGCAGTGATGCTGCTCTGCTGTATGCAAAGCTTTGCAGGGTGCAGGCATCCATTTCAGGAGCTGCATTACATAGTTGGATAACTGGTATGTGAGAATTCCTTTTACTCTCTTTAATGAGCATCCCCCTCTTTTGTGATTTTTGTGCTCTTAAGACTGCAAGCTGTAAGGACTTTCCCTCTCCAAGGGAAATAGAAAGCTGTTGGTTTAATTTAATCCTCCAGAATTGACAGAGGCCATAAATGAGAATTCCATAAGGGCCAAAGCCGGACACTTTTCAAGCCAATAATAGCAAGCTAGGAGTGATTGTCATCCGCCAGCTAGTCACACATGGATTTCATGTGGAGGATAGCTACAAATCTATTTTTACAGCACAATATCATAACTAGAAATGTTATGTTATGTTGACTCTATATATCTAAATATCTATGTTGACACTCAACAACATTCTCCCTGTAGACATAGGCTCACTATATGCTAGCAATGTGGTATTCGGCTAAATTATTTTGAAATTGTTTCTCCTATTGAAAACTTTACACAGCAAGTCAAAATAATTTCTTGTCTTTTAAAAGTGTTTTAATAAGTATAAGTTTTAATTCAAATTATTTTCAAAAATTTCTCATGTATCTTATGTAATTTGATTTTGAATTTATTCATCTGGTTACCTTTTAGAGTATAATAATGCATTGATGCTGGTGGTAGTTGACAGCAATGTGCAGCTCCACAACACAACTATTAACAAAACTATTGACAAAACTCCAAAACAAAACTATTAATCTTACCAATTAATGCTCATTTCAGGGCTAGGGTCAATTCCATTTTGGTTCAGCCAGGTTGAATTGAATTGAACAAATGAACAATTTTCCTAGAAATTGGTGGGGTGTTTCTTAATTCAAAAATTTAATTTCAGTTTGACTTGAATTGGCTGAACTGAAATGAAAATGACTCAAATTCATTTATCTTTTTATAGAAAGGTGATCCTGTGTAAATTTACCCAAAAGGTCAAGACAGCCTCATAAATAGATGAAAATGCATTTATACTCATAGATGAAAATAATAACACATCTCAAGTGATAAGAAAACACACTAAATGCCCTACAGCTAAATAAAGCAGCAGACTGGAGAGCAACCCATTAACCTTTTTAACAGCTGGGTGTACTATTACTAAAAATGGAAGGTGGAACTTGAAAAAATGATAAAAATATTTAAATCTCTTTGTTCCAATTGGTTTGCACATTTTGTCAATTATTTCTCTGGAAATTCTTGAAAAATGTGTGTTAATACTTTAAATATGATGGGCAAACAGCATAAGCTGTGTACCTGTAAAGGCTTGCTTTTGAATTCACACTATCAAAAGTTTGTTTCTGATAAATCCATTTTTCCTGCTGTTTAACTCTTATTAAATTTCTAATCAGCAAGCCAATATTCTCCAGACATGTTGATCCCAGTTGTCTGCTCTCACAACGGGTGAGTCATGGCCTGTCACATGCTGTCAAGTGTCAGCACTTCAACTAATAGAGGTGTCCTGAGTCAGCTTCTTCATTAACAGGCAAATATTACATTTTCCCCTCTTTGCTCAGGGGTCAGACTCCCACCCCTGCTGTGAAATGGATTTCTCTTATTTCAGCTGTTTGTTGCGGAATATCTTGCATACTTCAGTGGGGCCACTCAATTACCCATCATTTTGATGCAGTTTCATCTGACTTAACGCTTCTTCTTGTCACTAATACAATTACAAGCTGAAAATAAACTTTGAAATCCTCTGAAAAATGGGCTCACTTGCCTACACAGATCAGTCCAGAGGAAATTATGGTTCGGAGTCTTATGCCGTGCAGCATTAGTGAATTCGTATCACATATCGAGGTAGAGATTGAATTTTCCATGGTGTGCTCTGAGGGAGGGTGGGGCGGTCTCACAGGGCAACTGGACCAGGACACCTTCATTTTTCAACTGACCACACTCGGTGCCCCATCATTCCCCTGAGCACAGCAGCCACACCTTGTCCAAGTCACTTGGGTGACTCTCCCGGAGAAACTCATATTAGAGAGAGCAGAACACCACTTTTCTGTCCAAGAGATGAGCCAAGAATTCCACCACTTCCCAACATTGCTCTGTAGTGAGATGAAAAACAGGCTTCCTGTCATATCATGAATATGGATAAATGGATAATGATTATAGAGGTTAGCTAATTGCTAACCTGTTTTTCTTGTCAGCTTCTAAGGAAAAACTTAAAATATTGGAAAACACTGGAACGAAACAAAAGTGCAGAAAATCTGAGCTGCAAAGCGAGTACCATTGTGCTTTCAGAAAACTATTGTGTGGAGTAATAGCTAAGAAAATCTGAAATTAATATTAAAGTAGAAATTAAAGTGAGAATTACACCTGGGCATTTATGGATAGTGTGTGATGACATACCAATCCCCATTTGAATTTAAGGAGAGAAACACACAATGCACATGGAGTAGAATCTATTCATTTCCTGATTATTTTTCTGTGTGTAAAAGTAAGTCCTTTTATTAAATTTCAATTTTGGTAATGTGACTCTCCACTCTGAAAAAAATAACTGTCGGCTTTATTTCCGCCAATTCAGTATGGTTGTTGAATCTATTACTAATGTTATAACTGTAACAACTAGTGGAGTGAAAATGATTCTGCACATAGTGATCTTCACAGATAATGCGATTATATGCATATGAATGATTTCCCTTCTGGGAGTATGCATATTGGTAATGCCTTTCTTTGTACAGCCAAGGGGTACTGAGTGATATGGTTCCAAAATGAATATCTTTGAAGTTCATTTCTTTCACCCTCTTTCCCTTAACCTGGCTTTCCGATCACAGCTATTTGTCTATACTGTGGTTCCGTCTACCTCAGAATACAGACCGCCAAGTGTTTTCAATTACAGAGTTAACAGTAATTCAGAGTCGCTGGCATACTCCTTTAGTTACATCGCTTTCAAGTACCTTGTCATTATTTTGCCCTTTGCTGTCCACTCAGACTTATCTACTGTACATTTCATGAAGAACAAACAGCAACAAATGCTGTTCAGATTTTAGAACAGCAAGATCAAAGGTCAGTATTAATAATAGGAACCACAACACTTACACTTGGGTAAAGCCAGCTGGGTGACTGGCAGAAGCTATCAGGGGAATTATGAGAACACCTGCAGTGGAAAGGGAAGAGGTGTCTCTGGCTAGTAACTGGTTAGCACATACAGTAATTGGCTCCTCTAGTCATTGGTGCTTGGTTATCCCAAATATGTAGCTAACTTGCCTCCTTGCAAAGAAGTTTGATAGAAATGTGTTATTTTATATTACAGTTTTATGCATATGCTAAAAAAAAATAATAAAAAGGGGATCACCAGTGGCTCAGTCAGCAAGGTGTTCACTCTGAGTGTTGGATAAGGTCTATGGCCCAGGTTCATGACCAGCTGTGTCATTTGCAGACAATGTCAAGGATTCCCCAGTGGAATCTTAGTTCAAACAAGAATAGGCGTTGGTGGGTTGGCCATGGTTTCCTTGTCTCATCAATCTCAGGTGATTCATCAGATGCCTGCAAGTTGCTTGGATGATGTCTGTGGAGTAGTGGCTATCTTGTAATGGGTGCTCATTCTACTGTAGTGCAATGTGGGACTTCTGTGAAAAATAGCTGTTGGCTGCATTTAAATGTATTGGAGGATTTGCATTCATCTGACATCAGTGGTGCCGAAATTGTTGCAGTGAGACAAGCCTAGTGTACAACTGCCAATTCCAAAAACAGGCTTACATAAATATGAGGAAAGCTTAAAAACTAAAAAAGTTATATATGAGTTACAGCCTTCCTGATAATCTTCTCAACAAGCATTTTGGTATACATGTGCATATATACATATATACAACAATGTGCATATAGTTGAGAATTTGCTTTTGATTTGTAAATGGTGATGTTGTTTTACAGAGTAACTGTGGCACTGATCTGTACTGGACATCTCTATCCCAGCAGCTGAGTCTGGAAATGCCCAAATTCAATTGACCTTGCAGCTATACTGGATTACAGTAATAATGCGGTAAGGAAAGTGTATAAGCAAGAAGATTTTTTCGGATGCAATTTCATGCAGCGATTTTGATTGAACTGACCCCTCAGGCTTAGATGAGACACCAAGAAATATCAGAAACCATCCCATTTCTGTCTTACTCATTTCCTTTGGGCAAAGGAGATATCAATCATGCTCTACAGTTTGTGATTGAGTTGTCATGTTTGAAGCAAAGAAAACAACAACAAAGCACTTCCCATGAGTCAACCTATCTGTGCTGTGTCATACAGTACATCCCATTGCAGCCTGTGAATGTGGAATATGAAAAGTACATTCTCTTTACCAAATATATTGAACTTGCAAAGAGGGCTGCTGTTGTCTGGCAAGGCAAATTTCTGTACTGCCATACACCGCTAAATATTCAAAACATTCAACATATTTTATACACCAGCAATGGCTTGCTAATAAGGGTAATTAGCAATACGGTATTGGACAATGCAATTTCAGATTCAGATGGATTATGATTGCATAAGAAAACACATTCATGTTACTAAATTAACATAACTCAGTTTCATCAGAATGAAGACATCTGAAAAGAAATGGAAGAGAAAATGACATGATAAATGAGATGTTTTATTCACATAGAAATTTACATGACCTTCCACTCAAATTTGCAGAACATGTACTTATTGCTACTGTACTTAAGGTACATTAACCTGTCATGTAGTCAATTCTCAAAATTTAAGTGCAAAACATAGTAGTAAATGTGTAGTTAGGTATTGTGTGTCCTAGGTGATGGATATCTAGGATCTAACAGAATGCATTTATGTTTTACATACACAGTTGAACATTTCCACCCAGAGGCCTGTGTATGTAAAACAAATGAATTTTTGATGAAACATTTTTACAATATACACACCTGATGTGTTGGACAGAAAGCTGGTGGCCTCACTTTTGAATCTGTATCTGAAGCAGTTGTACTGGAGAAGCTCAACAAGCTCAACTGCTCCAAAGCTACTGGTATTGACATTATGACATTATTCCAGCAAGATTCCTCCTTCTGAGATTATCACTCCATGTGTTGCCCATATTGTTTTGAAAAAGTTCCCCAAATATCTCAAGCTTACTAGAGTAATTCCACCCTATAACCTCTTATAGGGAGTAAGTGGGAGCAAGGATTTTATAGGCCTGTCTCTATCTTGTGTATTCTCTCAAAAATAATTGAAAAGATCACTTTTGTCCTCACACAACCTTCTTTATGAGTTTCAGCTTGGCTTTCAAAGATCCCACCAGGAAGCAGCTGGTGGATTTTGGTGGGACATTGAGTCGCCCTGCGGCTGTAAACTGCAGGGTCCCCCAAGGGAGTGTACTTGGGCCACTTCTTTTCCTTTTAAATATAAATGAACTGAAGTCAGTTTGTTCATGTGGACTCTTTTTATGTGCATATGATTCACTGGTCTACCACAAAGATAAAAGCATAGTAGAGAGTACACTGAGTGCAGAACTACAGAATGGCGGTAAGTGGAACTTGGACAATAGGTTTTAGCTCCATATAGGGAAACCAGAATCCGTATTATTTTTCAATATCATCAAAGATGGCACTGAAAAGTCCCCTGGTTATAATGTCAGAACTGATGACATAGTGCTTACAGCTAGGGACTCTATTAATTACCTAGGCTGTGTTGGATAGCCATATGTGAAGAGAGGAACGGGCTCAAAAGCTGCTCAGCAAGGTTAATCAAATAAGATTTTTGGCCAGAACCTCAAGATTTCTGGACAGAAAAAACAATGGTGATCCTAGGAGGAGCTCTGGTTCAGCCCCATTTTGATTATGCTTGCTGTTTCATGGTACAATGGTTTCACAATGTACCTTAAAATAGACTTCAGACTAGGTAGTAAGGATTGTTCTGAATCTCCCCATGAGAACTCACCTTGACTCCTTTCACTTTGATAGCCTTGAGTGGTTGAGAATAGAGGATAGAGTTTCTCAGGTATAGCTGTACATTGCACATAGGATTGTTCATGGTTCTGTCCCCAAATACCTTATGAACTACTTGACAATCATGTGAAGAATATTCACAGCTACTCCAGAAGGGGCTGCTCCACAGATTTTATTCTTCCAAGATGTCAGAGTAAACTAAGTAAGGAACCTTTTTTGTATGTAACAGTAAGTTTGTGGAACAGCTTGTTGGGAAGTATTAAGATGAGTTGTTTGGGAGGTTTCAAGACATCACTTAAAAATAGTTAGAATTATAGGAGAAGGCTTTGTTTATATTCAGTATATGTTATTGTATTGTAGTGAAATGTAGTTGAAATGATGTATTGTTGTATTTACTGAAGATGCACAGAACCAGATTATGTATATTAATTGCTGAGTGGCCATGTATGCCTGGGTAATGATTACTGTATTATTGTGCCCTTCTAGCCATTGCATATCTGCTGTCATGCTTCCCCTCCCTACCCCTCCTTCCTTAAACATCACAACAGAAATAAGCCTTAGCTTTATTGTGTTATCCTGACTTTTTTGTTCATATTTCCCTGTTTTGGATACCTAAGCAAATCTGTATGTTTTTTTTAAGGATGCAATTGTCAGATAAAATCAATCAATGAGTCATTAGTATTTATAGCCCCCTTTGATTGTACTTCATTCCATGGACACAACTGATGGCAAATTCCAGGCAATATTTTGACATTCTGATTCCAAAATTACAACTGAATGCAAGACTGATTCGGAATGCAATGGTATTCACAGTGAAGAGGCCTTGAGAGTGTCACTTCCACCTCTGCTGGGGAGCATTCTCAGAGAGGAAAAGATAGTGAGGGGGTGAAGCTGATGACGAGGCCACAGGGGACTGGACACCCAACTGCTTCTCCTCATTGAGGTTTGTCATTGAAGATTTAGAGTCCATCCTGGAAAGAGCCCTGAAAAAAAACCCTGCTTGCCACACACTGCACTTCAGTGAGGAGATTGTGTCCCAGATTTATGCACTGAAAAACAGACACTCCAAAGGACTGAAAGAAGGAGGTGTTTAGAGGCTGAAGTTCAGATCCAAGTGGGTGGACACAAATTGTCTGAAATGGACATTTTTAGGGCCACCAATAAGCTTTTGGGATGTGATTATGGGTAGACTGATCTGATTCAATCAACACTATTCTTCTCAGGTTTCTCCCAAGACAACTTTCTTCTTAAAACTGTGTACTTGACATCACAGATAATTTAAAGAATGTTGTCAAACAAAATGTACAACATTATCACTGCTACTCAAACACAGAGACTCAACTCTAACAAATATTTGTGCAGAGGTGAGTCATTCTTTTTTCCTCTGTAAAGGGGAAAGGGGAAATTTGTCTTTTAGGCAACATATTTCCTAGACATGTCATAATTTTGGAGCTGTAAAGTTAGTATGCTATGTAAAAATGGTATATGAAAATTTTGTTCACAGCAACACAACCAAAGCATACTCCACAATCAAAGCTTGGGAATGCAGAGTTCAAGAATTCTGACTCCACTCCAGCATTACCTCAGGACAGGAAGCAGGAAAATACAGAGCACGGGAGAGATACAATTGCACAGAACTGTTGTTCTCTACCAGTAAAACCTCCCCCTGAGCCATTAAAAATAAGATGGGGCACTTGTTATTCTGCTGTAGAGTACCATTCAAAATACATTCAGTTTCATCCAAGATTTGTAGACATGGAGACATACTGTAGATACTTTACCCGACATGCACCCGGTGCATTGACTGACTTCAAGGCATTGTGGAAAGATGCTCAAGGTTTGCTGAAACAGGTCTGATTGTTCTGGTCCAGTAGTGTGAGAATCATGATGTCAGAATCTACAAAGTAAACTTGATAAGTTTATGAATGATTATTGAGCTCTGGTTCTGCAGATGAACTGCTCAGACAGAACAATAAACTGCCAATGTGTTTAAACATTCAACAAGGCTGCAGAAAAGCTGAGTCAACGAGCTCACCAATTTCTTAACCCAAAAGGTCATTAGGAGCAATGACCATGACATGAGGAATTTGAAATGCCATTTTATATGAGGTAAAATAATTCTTGCTTGAATTCCCATCCAAAACCAAATATGTCAGCTCAGATATTGCCACAGCAGTTAATAGTAATGAAAGAATGTTCACTGATAGTATAGATTTTATACATATAAAACCATGTCAGAGGGACATTCCATAGCTTTGTAATCCAAAAAGTGTACACATTGTAAACATTACTATTTATATAAATAATGATACAAAATCAATAGCAATAGAAATAAATAACTATATAAATTTTAATTTATTGCAGTTGAATAAATGTAATAATTTTATCCTTCAGTTAAACTACCAATGAAAAGACAAACTGCTTTCAGTAATCATCAAATTTGCACATGTTGTCTTTGTGGTCAGCTTAGCTAAGACAAACCTGTATTTCTGGTACATAGCAAAAAAAGTTTCTATGTACTGAAATCACAATGACATTATAAAGAGATGAACTGAAAATCTTTTTGAAGTAAAGGTGTACTGATGATGCACGCGACACTTTGAAAGTGAAAAGCCTCTAGTATATGGCAACATAAACAGGAAGTTTCTGCATGGAAAAATGACAGCTATTCAGCGGAGAATGAGGTAAGATAATGTGGCTGCAATATGCAGCTTTTGTTTTGTAAGGGTTCCGGCTGTGTGAGTTTTTTATTCCAAACAAATTTGCAGTTTTGACATGGAAACCCTTTTGTCAGACTGTATCCAGGTTTTGATGAGGACTTTAAATCCAAAATGGACAAATACAAATTGTATGCAAGGGATGAAATGTCTTTTGATGAATTCTGGGATGAATCTGGAAAATTATTCTTCAAGCTATTGTGGAACCATTTGTTACCAGTTCTATAGATGCTAAGACTCAAATGTCAGGCCCTGTTTATGATGCAACATGTTCTCATGTGTCACATTACTCTGATTACATGGATTTATGTCGCATTCAGAAAATTTTTACCAAATGAGGTTTTTGTTGTAAATATCATTTTGTATATTATTCTACTACTATATAGCTCTTTTGAACTTTTCACTTATGTTACATATAAAAAGGAGAAACAGGAACCATCTGCTCCTAGGTGTACTTTTCATATAAACTTTAATAAAAATGCAATGAATTTTTCTCATTTTCTGTGCCTGTATGGCTAAATTTATAGCATGATAACTGCATGCTCTTTATAATGTTAATTTACTCAATGCACTTTGAAATCACGTCATGATCAGAATGCACTGAACAGTTTATGTATTTATTTAAATAAGGGCACAAATGCCTACAGAAACATTCAAAGAACACATTTTATTTTTAGATTATTTTAAATTCAATTTTAATTCAACAAAAAACAGTTACATTTACCACAGGCAAATTATTTACTGTTTTGTGATATAATAAATTGATGCACCACAAGGTGTGAAAATCTGCTTGGTGGAATGTATTGATTATTTCATTATGAATTTTAATTGTTGAGCCTGAATTTGTGAACTACTGGATGATAATACAATACAAAAAAATCCAATTAAAAGAAAAAAATTCTCATTAACGGAAATTAAAACTAATGAGTACAAATGCATACTCTGTGTGTGTTGAAAAATGGATGGTAAAATCCATCCTATGTAATTAATGTAAATCTCTTTTGGCTGATGGGACTAAAATAATTTATAGAACAAATTAAATAAGTAGTGTCTTTAGCAGCTCTGGTTATCCAATATTAACGTACCTGTATAGGATTACCGTGTGTGCACATAATCATTAACTTTTTGAGTTTTCATCAAGTGAAGAGAATTATCAAGCTTTATTTTTGTACATCTGTATTGAAGCCCCTCAGCGTTCCACTTTATTTGCTCAGATCATCATGTCAATTTAAATGCAAATTTTGACTTTTATCTTGTTCAAATACATTCCCAAAAAGTGTTGTAATAGAATCAACAAAAGTATAATAAAATACCACCACGAAAGGACAATTTAATTGAAGATACTAATCAAAGCACAGATAAATAGAGTTTCTGTTTTCTGGATTCCCTATAGACTACGACCATGGTGAGGAACAGCGGTGCTGGTGTTTGTGTTTTTCTACCTCTGAACTCAATGGATGGCTGTACATGCACCTCATTAGTTGACTATAATGTCATTCTTTGATATATTTTGATTTCCTAGAGAGAAATTCAACAAATGTAATTATCTTGTAACATCCATCTATCTACTTATTTATTTATTTATTTATTTACTAAAAACAAAATCTTTTTGACTGTCCCTCTTCTACATTACATTGCATTAGCGTCATTTCGAAGATGGCGCCTGTGTTTGGCTCTGCCGCTCCCATGGCTCCTTTGTCTGTCTCACCTGTTCGTAGTCCTGTGTTTAGTTTTGCC
The DNA here is from genome assembly GCF_013368585.1 of Megalops cyprinoides. Lineage (NCBI taxonomy): Eukaryota > Metazoa > Chordata > Actinopteri > Elopiformes > Megalopidae > Megalops > Megalops cyprinoides. Next base: position 17,048,266 of record NC_050586.1, read on the forward strand.
ATTCCTCCTGTCTATTCGTGATGTCTCGGCTGCGATCAGCAAATGCTGTTACAAATTAGAAACTCCATGGATAGTTTGTCTGCTGTAGGGAACTATCCACCTACACCCCTGGTTGTTTGCTCGTCGTCCCGTAGCATATCGCTGCTGTGTGATTGGAGGGGAAAACTAGGGTCGTCGGCTAAGAAGCTTTGTAGGAGGAGGCGATGAACCAGGGCTGGTTCCCAAGTTAAATCCCAACGTCTCTGGAAGCAAGCCTTTGCTGCCAATCTCTGGAATTATATTCCCGCGACCATAAGGCCCACGCTGATCTACCCTGGTGTTGAGGTGGGAGAGTCCATATATTTATCCATTTAAATGAACTGTGCCCTATGGATTGTTCATTTATTGAGACTCCATGTCTTTCTGGCTGCGGTGGAGGTCTCACTGTGGTCTGGAGGAATCGGTTTTCTTGCCAGTTGGTGAGCACGGAACCTTTTACTACTTTTGAACTACAACTGACAAAAGTTGGTCGGTAAAGCCATATTATTGTGTTTTAATTTATCGACCCCCTAGTCCAGCAAGTCAGTTTTTATCTGAGTTTACTGACTTTCTGACTTCTATTATTAAGCCGAATAAAGTGATATTAGTTGGAGATTTTAACCTGCATATCGTTGATGCCACAAATTGAGTAGCCACTGAATTTCTTTATATTACTGAATCTTTTAATTTCAAGGAACATGTTTTAGGCGCCACTCACACGCGTGGTCATACTTTGGACCTTGTTTTTTCTCTGGGTCTGGGTATTGATCATATCCATTGTGAGGACCAGCGATCAGCAATCATAAATGTAGGCCCTACCTATTTTTTTTTTAATCTGTCTGTAAATGCTGATCCTTTGTGTCTTAAAAGAACGTTGCATTCTCGCATGATTACTCAGAGTACGGTTGATCAGTTTTCAGCACATTTTTGCTGTGATCTTAATACAAATCGTAATGATGTTGTAATAATAATGCAGTCTTTCAATGAGCATTGCTCCATGCTGCTGGACAAAGTGGCACCTTTAAAGGTCAGGACTAGGGCTATCTGCAACACTTCTCCGTGGATGACGGACGCTGTCTGCTGCCTGAGACAGAAGTGTCGCAGGACTGAACGACTATGGAAAGCCACCGGGCTAGAAGATCTCCCACATTTTTTTTAATGCATTAGTAAAGGAAGCCCAGACTGCTTACTTTGCTAACATAATTTCTTCTTCAAAAAGAAATCCTAAGATTTTATTTGACACTATTAATAACATTGTTTCACCGCCCCTTTCTACACTACCATGCTTTTCCGTCAATGATTGTAATAAGTTTCTTCTTTTTTGTGTTGATAAGGTAACGGCTACTAGGTCCAGTATTCATCTTGGGACTTGCCCGTCTAGCTTTGGCCCCCCTCTATCTCCTACTCTTCTGGACTCTTTCCAACCTATCAGCTTACAAGATTTGATGGATTTGATTAGGAAAAAATGAAGGTATATTCTAGCCCTCTGGATGTAATACCATCCTCTCTATTTTTAAAAGTTTTACCAATTATTGGCCACACCGTATTAGCTATTGTTAATTCTTCATTGTCTACAGGATGTGTCCCTTCCTATTTTAAGCATGCTACTCCAGCCCATAGTAAAGAAACCTAACTTAGATCCTGCTGTGGCCAAGAACTATAGGCTTGTATCTAAACTCCCATTTTTGTCAAACATTTTAGAGAAAGTTGTGGCCAGTCAACTCACTGCTGCATTGGAGAGGCACAATTTTTATGATAAGTTCCAGTCTGGGTTTCGGAAACGGCACTCTAATGAAACTGCTCTTTTGAGGGTTTCAAATGATATTTTAATGTCCTCTGATGCGGGTGATTGTTCTGTGTTAGTACTACACGACCTCAGTTCTGCGTTTGACACAGTAGACCATCATATCCTGATTAAGAGGTTATGTGACTGGGTAGGCATATCAAGCACAGCATTAGACTGGGTTACAAATTATCTCACTGATATAAGTTTCACAGTCTCTATCGGAGACTTTGTGTCTGAATCCTCTCCACTGTCTTGTGGTGTCCCGCAGGGCTTGGTTCTGGGGCCCCTGTTATTCTCTTTATATTTGCTACTTTTGGGACAGATTATAAATAGATTTAATACTGCATATCATTTATTTGCAGATGATATCCAACTCTACTTCTTATTGAAACATTGTGAAGCTTATAGGTTATCTAGGCTGCTAGACTGTCTTAACGCTTTTAGGGACTGGATGGCAGAAAATTTCTTACAGCTCAGTGCTGATGAGATGGAGGTTCTGATTGTTGCTCCAGAAAAGGTTGCTCCTATGATCAAGCAAAGTATTGGGCCTGTTTCCTCTGCCACCCACTCCAACCTGCGTAATTTATGGGTTATATCTGATCAGTCCTCGTTGTTCGACATCCATGTTAAGCAGCTGACCAGATCTTGTTTTTTCCACTTAAGAAATATTAGTAAACTGAGATCTGTAGTTTCTAATACAGAACTAGAGATGTTTATACATGCCTTTATCTCATCTTGTGTTGACTATTGCAATGTACCTTTCTCCTGGCATAGTATGTCTGCCCTTGTTCCTCTGCAGGCAATTCAGAATGCTGCTGCAAGACTACTTACTAGGTCAAATAGACAGTCTCACATTACCCCTATACTTATATCTGTTCACTGGCTTCCTGTGAAATATAGGATTCAGATTAAAAGTCTCACTCTTACTTACAGAGCTTTGCATGGTCAGGCCCCTGCTTATATAGCTGACTTACTTCACCCTCACTCATCAGCTCGCTCTCTTAGGTCAAATAAGCTAAATTTACCGTGTGTCCCACGCACCCGCCTAAAGACCCGTGGCGATCGAGCTTTTGAGGCTGTTGCACCTAAACTGTGGAATGCTCTGCCCACAACCTTAAGGTCTGCTGATTCTGTGGATTCTTTTAAAAGGCAGCTAAAGACACATCTGTTTAGACAGGCGTTTGGGTAATCTGTATGCACCAGGTCTGCATTTATGTATTGTGTATTTTTATTATGTATTGTGTTTTTATTTTTTAGCTTTGTTCTTTTTAAACATGTGGCTCGGGTGGTCATTTCATCTTCTATGTTTTTCTCTCTTTTATGTTGTATAATGCTCTTGTAAAGAACTTTGTGACTTATGTCTCTGAAAAGAGCTATGCAAATAAATTTTACTTACTTTTTTCTTACTTACTATTTAGCAGATGCTCTTAACCAGAGCAAATTACATTAGTTACAGTTTTAAACTGTGGTTATTATTTTCAGCATGGTGTAGTTCAGCAGAGTGTAGGTTAAGATTGCATTACGATTTTAAATCTGTATACAGATGTACTTCTTCATTGCCCTTATTGTGAGCCAACTCCTTGAGCAGAGGCAATAAAATCATCATTTAATCAATTAAAATATTTTACCTCAGAAATATTGTCTTGTTGCTCTTCTTGAACTTAGAGAAAGGTTTGGTGCTATCTAGCATATTGTATCCACATTTGTTTTCAATGTATTGCCAACTATTGGTAGTGTGTACTTAGAAAGACTGTGGAGCAATATCATTTTTCCTCAACAGCGATTGACAGATTAAGGATACTAAATTAAGTGGTCCCTAACATCAACCAAAAGGTTTGGGAATTAACATAAACAAAACAACAACAAAACAACACAACACTAAAGACAAAGCATAACCCTTAATATTCATTATGAGGAATGCACTGACATTTCTACCGGCTCTTAAACACAGTAATAATAATAACAATAATACTAATACTACTAATAATAATAATAACAAAAAACAGTGCATTCTACTCTGTAGTTACAATTTTTGATTGAATTATGTTATCATTTTTCCCCTCATGCTACCTTTTTTTGGAATTGACACATAAACCTCAATAAACTATGTTTTCTACACTATTTTATGCACTACAAGTCAGTGTACTACTGTGAAATGGAAGATATGCACTACTCTACATCATCTGAAAAACTTGCAGGCACCTGGCAAATCACAGGCTGCCTGAAAGTGGTAATACAAAGAAATCTTGGCCAACCTTCCTACCCCTACAGTGTCCCTGGATAATCTGTGGCCAATATGGGATTCTGGTCATTGTCTCCATGTTAGGGCTGCTTGAACCTGGGCTGTAGGGCTCAGCCTGTGTTCAAAGTAAATGCCTTCCATTTTTCATAGTTTCTAACTCCACTGACTTCAACCCTATTGCTTTCAGGACCACTATGGTATAAGCACTGCAGTCAACAGAAGAGTTGCCAAATGTACAATTTACCATTTCCTATTTTGTAGTATCATGGCAGTTGGTGGAGTGCATACCTCTCGCACATAATGAACAATACATATCTGCCATAGAATTTAATTTCTTCCTTTTGCCATAGAAGGTCATTTTCCCAAGTTTAGAACAAATCTGTCTATAATATTTTCAACTATATAGTTCACAGACAGACAGGTGGGAAGATCACATAATCTCCACTCCAGGAGGAGGTAATAAAATGTGAAATAATCTCTGTGTTTATTTTACTAATAAAAATAAAAGACAATGCATCTCTACTGAGGTGAGACTGACCAAATACACATTTAATTTGAATTTAACATTTTACAGAATGTTTTGTTTTAGCCAATATTGACAGCTGTCCTCAAAGAAGGACAGGACAAATGATTAATTAACAGAACACTTTTAATTCAGTTCTTTCACATCAGGGTACATTAACATTCCCCAAGAGAGGTCAAAGATCAGATGACTTCTTTCTAGTGCCATTTAAATCATTTGTAAATGATAATTAAAAATAAGAGAATAAATAACGGCTTGCTAGTGCTGTTGTTCCTTAACCTCAGCAGATTCTAAGAAAACACAAGGCAGGCTCTCTGGAAGTGACAGCACAACAGCGGTTATGAAGTGCAAAGGCACTGACACATCTTTATGTAAACAACATGAAATGTCACCCCTATCATCTGTCTAAAAGGAAAAAAAAAATCACGGACTGTATTCTTTCCATTGTGTTGTCTTTGGCTGTAGGAAGTTGATTCCCCTGCTGTTTTGGTTATTGCTTATTTCTCTTTAAAAGGCAGGCTGAGATATACCTATTTGCAAGCAGAGTCATTGAAGATATGATATGATGAATCATATCACAACAGAAGCTGGGTTCTTTGCATGCCATTTTGGAACAATGCAGCACATAGTTTAATGTTTCATTTATCACTATAATTTAAGCAATAAGCATATCTGCTTTGAATGTTTGTACATGTATGATTCCTAACTCTATTGTACACTTTAATTAACAGAGTGAAATGCATTGGGTATTTCCTAACTAGAAGTTTAGTAAAATGTACTAATTTGATCGATAAAAGATGTCAGCTTTGGGCCTTGAGAATGTTCAAGAACTGACAAACCTTTCTTTTCTTAAGGATTTTTTAGCTCTCCTTTTGCCGTTGCTACTGGAACAAATTTAATGATGAAGATTTTATTTTTTTCTTCCCTTGCTTTACAATCTGTCTTCATATTGCATTCTGGTTCCATTAAATATGGTAAGTGTACATCTAGATGGAAAGTTTAGGATCGATAGCATTCACTTGTCTGTGTTTTGCATTTGTTGCTTTGCATGCCTCACCCCTACCTCCCTTACCTACAATCCAGTGGGAAAGGACATGAGTGAGACACAGCAAGTAGATAAAATTTGCAGTTGACTCACTGCTTAACAATTTTCTGAGACAATCTCAAGGGTAAGAATATGAAGAGATTAGAATGAACAGCTTGCAGTCTCAGATATAAGCATAATGATTGGAAAGCCGATGCACCCAGCTTCAGAGGCCTATGATTGAATGCGAATGATATGGTTTCATTCTAAAACAGACGAAATATAAAGAAGTAAACATCACAGAATTCGTCTTCAGTATGTACATGTAAAGTATTTAGATTACAGTCATGCTACCTTAAAATGTATCTTTATATCTTTGTGTATCAATTGTTGATACAGTTCAGACGGTTGCTTTACAAGTTCTCAATACTGGCCAATACACTCCTAGCTGTGCCCCTGTACCAAGTACCAGTACTGCTAGCCAAAATTATCTACATTTAATCACAATAGTACATATGGTAGAGTGTTTAGGGTAATGCACTTGCAAGCAGAAGGTTGGACATTTAATCCCCACTAGAGGATTGTAGTTGCATGTTTAAGCAAGGTACCTAACCTGAATTATTTTGGTTCAAAAAGTACCTTTTCAGATAAGAAATTTTAAATGGAATCTATTTAAGTTAACCCAAATAAGGATTTATTCTAAGTGAATACATAATATAATGTGATGGCATGCATTCAATTTTCCCTATGTTGTTTGAAAACGGAACAATATGTATTTTGTGGTGCTGCTCAGTCTTAAATGATATGTTCATTTGCTAAGGAGCATATTACTAATTATGTCATCCATAAAGCATAAATAAGAAGCAATATATGGAGTTGACAATCATCCCTTCCTTTAGCTGTGCAATTCAATTAAAAAGTGAAAATGGTATCTTAATGTTTCAAGAGGTGTTGAAAATCCTATGCCACTGAAACAATTCTAAAGCGCTACACTTCCTGGGCTTATTTCAATTTAACTCCAGAGACTTTCAGTGCATTAAAGGTAATGGATGGCATCCACTTTTAACTTCAATCAAGTAAGCATCATGTTTTACCTCTGCTCAATCTCTCCCACTGCCTGGCTTTGTGGAGGGAAAGCTGACGAACATACTCCGTCAAAGTTAGGCAGCGGAGTGGATGGTAAATTTAATCTCTGACATTGGTGGGAAAAATGGTCATAATAAACAGCCGTGTAAATATCCTTAGTGTAGTGCTGCACTTCCCTCCACATTGTTTATTGTGATATATTATATAATAACTAAAACAGGCTTCTTTGACTAGACCTGGAGAAAGATATCACTGGAAAACAAAAAAAATATTTTACTCCGGGGGGTTCATTTTTTCATTGACAGGGAATGAATATAACTTAAGCCCCACTTTGGATGCATAGATCCAGTTGCTTGGATTTATGCTATAAGGTGTAATAAAATGCTCTCATTTCAGCCCCCTCTGCTTGAATGTATAGAGCTGGCAGTGCTACAGTATGCAGAAGACAGAGGCTGGGTAAGTAATCTTCCCCTCAAAATGAAGGAATCAGAAAGAAATAAATGGCAGACAGTAATGTGCACTGGTATGAGTGACAGAAATGAATTTCTGATGGAGGGCAGGGTGAGAGTCAAGACCTGCATTCAAAGTAATGGTATTCTGAGTCCTCAAATGCCAGGTGAGCGATGATGAATTACAACTTCATGACTGAAGGCAATGGGGCTTTGTGGCACTATAGGTACATCCATCAACCCCAGCTCTATCTCTGGTTCTCAACAGCTAGCTGTTATCATCTTAAGTGAAGCCAAACAGCTGGCTAGCAGGTTTAGCAAGATTCCCCTCTCCCCCCCTGCTCTCCATTGTCTCATATTCCCAGCCCAGCTTTGCATCCGTGCTCCTCTTCAACCTCATCCATGTGGTGACTGGCCTCCTGTGTAGCTTCCTGGTTCAGTGTCAATGGGACGATAATGCACAACAGATGCTGTGTAATCAAAAGCTGAGACTGGTTCAGTAAGCAGGGCAGAAATACCCCAATACCCATGAGCTTGATCCGTCATGCTCAGTTTTAAGGGCCTGTTTGTACTTTTAAAACATTTTCTGATACTCATGTTATGTCCAACATCAGGGAGCTAGCAGGTAAGTAAACACTTTGAGGATTCACAGATTTGTTATTCCCTTGCTTTTGAACATAGTTTTAAAAGGGTTTTTATGCATTGAAATTATAATTCTTGGAGTTTAGTTAGTGAAGCGTATTCAACAGTGAAGCACTACAGACTGTTTTCAGTCTGTATTGAAATACACTTTGTTCTTAAAATATTCCAGCAACGATTCAGTTTCTGACTCATACACAACATGTATTTTTTTATTTTAACAATTACTGAACTCAAGGTCATGTTTTAAAGAGTTCCATTTATGGAAATGCATTACTGGAAGTTAACAACAAAGCAGAATGCTTTGAGACCGAGTGAAGACCTAAGTTTGTACCGTTACACTTGATTAAAAAAAATCCTTTGGTTGTTCATATGGTGGCTTGGAAGGGAAAGTGAGAGGAAGGAGAGTGCTGAAATTAATTTGGGATGGCGCGCACCCTTCCCCTACTCCAGACAGGTGCATGGTGCAGTGACATCCCAAGCAAGGACAAACTGCTATGTGTAAATTGGGACAAGGCCTGCCTTGATAAAGAATTCTCTTTCCACATATGGTAAACCCTCACACAGAGTTAAGTCACCTTCTTCAGAGCACAGATTAAGACTAGCAGCGCTTCTTTCCATTAAATTGACCTTCACCTCTCATTACTCTTCACAGGAAGAGAAAGCACTCCTTTGGGTAGGAGACCATGCATCCCAATAAGTGAAATATATCTTCATAAGTCCCAACAGGTTTATTTGTTGGCTATTAATTGGACATGCATGAGTGTTTTCATGTCTGTTTTATAAGCCCTCTCCTGACTAACCTTCTGAAGTCAAATTGAACAACTAAATTGGAAACTGTATTCTGAAAGATTTCACAATAATTTTCTGGGCATCTATGTGCATGCCTTATACTAACTGTACCTGGCTTGGAGGATATCAAAATGTATTTTTTAAAACTTGTCTACCCCTACACACTGACAGATTCTAAAATGAAATGTTTAGAGGAACCCCTTGCCAAGAGTAGGATTCTCTCACTTGCACAATTAAATGATAGTGCAGACCATTAAATTGCTTGTTTACATAAGGACATCAAATGAAAGCCTTGTTCGATGTTGATACAGTATGTCCTGTTAAGATCATGAACATGCAATTAGTGTCCTTTTGTGAAAACAAAGGCATGGCTCTTTATAAATTTTTTCTGCAATGTAATTAAGGGAGCAAGCAGAATCACCTGTGAAAAATGTGCAATAAATAGTGGGAAAGGTTGGCAGAAATAATCTAACATATTTATACTTATTTACACTTAAAGGTCATTGGTTGTATAGCAGCTTTAATGGAGTGTGCACACAACTACAACATATGTAAATAGCACCACTGAGGTTAGAGGTGTCTATTGTGTCTCATACGTATGATAAAATGTGGATTCACCCAGGAATTGCACAAAAGCACAGGCTTAACAGGATATATACAAAACACTTAGCAAATGTACCGATGCACTCATATAATCAACCAGTAGCACAGCAGGCATATTTTTTGAACTGAAGGTTTTGATTGATATGTGCCCACTCTGTGGATGAAAGCATAATATTCCATGAATATACTTATTGCTATTGAAAATGGATGGTATTATGCAAAGAAACCCTCAGATCCATGGAAGGCTTGACTTTTATAACAAGATGCTGAACTGACATAAGCATTTTGTGAACATATTTGTGGGGTTCCTGCTTACATACATAACCATAACACACAAATCAGGGCTGGAGAGAGAACAAAAACTTCAGTAGATTTAAAAAAAAAATGTGTTTTATAGAAAGGTAGAACCAGTGTCACAATCATTTATCATCATGTTTAAATCGGTGTAAAACCCTATGAGATTTTTTCACTCTGACTGTTTGAGAAAAAAGAAAGATAATGAAACTTGCTTATAAGCAGGTTCTGTGTCTTTTTGGCTCTGTGTGTTTGAAACCACATTAACCAGCATGTTTCTGTTCTATTGATCACTGGCTCTAGATGATGTGCATCAGATCTGAAGCACAACCCAGCAGAATTTGAGTGGTACGCCATCATATCTGTTTTTTTCATCAAATTTCTAAGCATATCTCCAAAACTAGAAATGCCTCATATGATCAGCTTTGGTTCACAGTTATTTCTCAAAGAAGAGAATATTCTTGCAAACTCCCACCTGCTCTTTCTCCCATGTCTCTCTAGAGATAACTACAATTCTCTCTGCAACTGATATAATTTTCTAGGGATATATGTCATTATTAACATCAGTTTCTGGATTACTTCATATCTAAATGAATTCTAATGAAGAGCCATCTTTACTAGTTTTAGCAAATTACTGCATTACTGAACCTAACTTTGTAAATTCAGGGTGCACACATCAGCAACAAGTTTGGTGCAGTAGTTAACTAGCTGGTTGTGGTGAAGGGAATAAAAGTCAGTCCTTAAAGTGACACAATTTGCTCCAATTATTTTGATTCAGTACAGGCAGTCTCCATTTTACTGATCACTTACAACCATTGTTTTATGACATAAAATCTGCATAAGATAAGAGAAGAAGTGAGGGTTGAGAAAGAGAGAGAAGAGACAAGGTGATAAGATGTCTGAAAAGATTTTTTGTTAGTGTTTATCTATTTAATTTTACTTTTTATGTTTAGTTCAGTAAACTTGGACGATCTGAAGATGTAATCCTTTCAGTGTTTACGCAGTCTTGCTGACCATGCAGATTAACTTCTGTCTGAAGACCATGATTTATGTCTGGCTGTTCTCCATACCATATTACTGTCTTATGAATATTTGACTTAAACCTATATCTATCTAATGTTTTTGGTGAAAAAATGAAAAGGATTTATGGGCCATGTTCAAGAATGGATCTCCCACTTATACCACTAACTCCTTTACAGTCAGCTGACTTGCCTGGTCACTTCTTGACACAGAACTGACACAGAACAACACAAACAATATGGACACACGAGCAGAGAGCAGTCCTCTGCCAAAAATCAAAAACCTGGTTAAGTGAATGAGCTGCCCCATTAACCAGCCCCTTATCCTCTTTTACTGTGAATTTTTATTATGGGTTACAAACTAATTTATAGATGCTTATCATTATATACTGTGCAGGAGTATGGATCAACCCCATGTACCCTTCACTCCTACCTCTGACCCCTGTGCAGAATAAAAATAAGAGAATACTGATTTGCAGTTTTTTTTCTGTCCTGTGTACTCCCAATAACCCAACTCTGTCATTAAAAACTCTGCTAGAGTTCCTGAAATGGTTCGATATACCTTTGACATACAGACATAACATGCTCTGTTGTTTCAGGTACCAAACATACATTCCCCTCTCAGTCCTAAAGTGATTGCCATTTGGCAGTTAATGGAACCTTGATGAAAGCCTTGGCTGAGTGGCACCCTTACATATATTCTACTCATACCCAAAGCCCATTTAGCCAAACAATCCACTAGTTCATTACCTCCTCACCCCCACATGAGCTGATGGCCAAAGAGAAGGCACACTGATGCCTGTATTATGGAGCTGATAAAGAGGTATAAATACTTCATTTATCAAATCCATTCAACAAGGCTCATAGGCAATTAAAGTAATTAGTCCTGTTGATGAATCTGAGGATAATAGCACCTCCTCCTTGACCTCCTCCACCTGCTGTATAGCCAAGACAAGGGCCATCAGTTCCACTTTATAGACAGAGGTTTCATCAGACAGTTTAATAGTCTGCCATGAAATATGAAAAGATAGGCCGCCATACCTGCCTCACTCAATTTAAGCTGTTCGGATCTGGTAAAAATATAGGTAAAAATGAACTATACATTCTGTATATACTTGCCCTCATTGTACTTCATACAGACATACAGACTGAGTTATCTGTACGTTTACATTGCTACAGGAGTTCCAAACCAACATTGAAAATCCAGGGAGGCACCTGCGATATTGTAACCAAACCTCTTGTCCCTCTCCAGCCTCAGCGTAAATAAGCCTTTTCCCAGCTCATTCCCCCAGTGAAATGATGTACAGGTGTGCATACGGTGTACCTGTGTATCCATCTACTTCCACACTCCTCCAGGTAAGTTCCTAGCTTCTGGCAGAGCCATTCAGTGGTAATGTTAAAATTAGTGTTACGTACAAAATATTGATTCTGGTGAATTCATGGCAATTAGACTAACATTGTCTGGAAATCAAATTGAATGATACATCTATACAGTGGCATTAAAATGACTGACATTAAAATGGCTCTGCCCAAATGATTTCCTCAACTAAATAAATAGTTAGCTACTAAAATGGTATATGGTGGTTATCGTAAATCTTGGAGGAAAGGAAGGGAATATGTAAACTCATTACCATTTGAACTTATTACCTGCCTTGGGTGACTTCAGTCAAAAAACTTATGTGGTTCACTTTTTTTTTTATTTTAACACCAATTAAATGTCTATTACTATGTGCAACTTTTTTGCCCTCTGATGAAACATACCTTACATGGTATCATTTGCATGTATGGTGGTATCCCAACATTACAACTAATGAGGGTTAAGTCAAGACATAAATGGCAGAGGAAATAAACAACAGTGCAATTGCAGAAGAGTTTACGTTCAATTGGGATAGCGAGAGTGACAAGGAGTGACCTTGGGTTTATGGAGGAGGATTGTGGAGTGGTAGGAGATTTAAAATAGGAGGAGGAGGGGTGTGATAAAGAGGAGTTCCACAGTTAGCAAAGTAATGCACAGAATGCATACAAAATTGTTGAGTTTGTGCTTGCATTCCAATTATAACACTCAAAGTGGATGGGGCTCATCTAGGTGATAACCCCCCGCTTGATTAAATTGTCAGAAACTTCCAAGCTGATCACTATCCCCATGGTGACCTTTCAATAGATGAGTCCATGATTTTTTTCTGTGAGAGAGTTTTTTTTTTTTCAGACAGGTCATCCCCAAAAAGAGAAATCAATGTGAGATGAAAAAATTTGTCCTCACAGATGCCTGTATGAATTATACATACTTATGAAAAGTGTAAACTGGTGCTGAAAACAGCTCCAAAAAAGACAGTGGAATTTGGCACAGTACTGTCATGCAGTTGCTGAACAAAGCACATTTGCTGGGAAAGGGACATGTTTTCTACACCAAAATTACTATACCTCCCCCACCCTCTTTGACACCCTGCACAAGAGAAACACTGGTGCTTGTGGCACAGGTCAACTGTACAGGCATGCCACTACAATTACAGCTGCCTAAGCTCCAACCTGGTGATCCACCAGCTTTTTTGAGAGAGGACTCCTGCTAACAGCATTGCTCAGAAATGCAGGCATGGTGACAGTTCTTTCTACCAGCGATGATACCACTATAATCAGAAAAAAAACTGCAGTAAACCACTTGGGGGGTATGGGGTTCTTAACAAGCCACAATGTGTTGAAGACTACAGCCTATACATGGAGGGTGAGCACAAGCTGATCAGTTGTGCTCATTCTACAGCTTCCATAACTGATCCATGTGGGACCACTGGCTTCATCACCACGTAAAAGAGGTACTGTTTGACATCTTCAGGGGGAGCACCAACATCAGCATGCAGTCAGCTGAGTTCAGGGAGAGTTGTTGAGGGAAGAATCCAAGTAAAGGAACCATTGCCAGAGTAAGTGAGGGAGATGCCAGGAGTACCAGCAGTATCAGGCAGATATTTACATTAGATGTGATGGTTTGATAGTATGATGTGAAAATAACAATTATAAGAACAGTACCAATGACATTCATAATAATAGTAACCATAACAACACCACCACCACCACTAATAATAATAATAATAATAATAATAATAATAATAATAATAATAATAATAATGAACATTTTTTGTTAATATGCTATTATGCTAGACTTTTTGGTGATGAGCTTGTCTGCTATGGTAAAATCAGAATAACCCAATCAAATGATGAGAGAAAATATGATCTCATCTTGTAATAAATATTACACATTTCATTAAACAGAAAAATAATACATTTTTATGTAAAGACAAAGAAAACAACATTTGGTGGAGGACAGAGACATAATAAAACATTTGGAATGTTGGTGGCTATATATTTTGGGCAGGCTGAGGATGGTGTTCTAGAACAGTTGGGCAGCGAATGAATTAAATCCTCATGGCACTCCATCTCTCCCTGGGGCAACCCCCTTTGTGTGAGTTAAAACACACACAAAGTACAGTACAAGTACCCAGTGCACATATACCTTGGTAAGGCACATTTATAACTATTTTAAGTACTATTTAAAAAGCATGCCATACAAATCTATTTAGGAAAAACTGTGGCTGAAGCTGTAGAGGAGAGGGGCTACTGCAAAGGGATAAACAACACTTAATTTCATGCAAGCAGAGAAAATGAAATTCATTACCACCACTGAATGAATGTAGGTAATTCATAACTTGTGCCATGCTCTGTAAACTGGCTGAGTTGGAAACTCTACCTGAATGCACAATCTGGGTGACTTAAAATTCTAGCTGGATGCACAGGGTGTATGAATCATCTTCTAAGTACGCAAGCTGCATGGTGGTCTTGTACTCCATGCTAGCCTCATTTCTCTTCTGTGCGGAGGTACACAGGATGACAGCAGTGTTGACGTCATATATAGAAATAAGTGTGTTCACAATGAAAGGTCCTACCAGCTACTTCCTCCAATCATTAGGGTCCTACTGGTTACAATCTAAAAGTAATAAAATGGCAGCAGTATAATGTGGGGGTGTTTTCAACTTGTATGTTTTCAGAATAGAAAAGTGACATGGTTGCATTAAAAAAAAACAAAGTTATTTAATTTGTCCTAGCCAGATGTGAACTTATGTAATTGCTTGGAACACAAACAACAAGAGTTAAAAATTAGTGGTTCTTTTCAAAATGAAACTGTAGGGGAAAAAGTGCTAGTTTTCTGTTTACATTGGAAGAACCTACTTTTTGATCCATAGTTTATGGTAGTTTTCACTTTTATGGCGACAGTGAGCTTCCTTTATTAGATGCAATCTGTTTCTGGTGTTTTTAGAGGTTCATTGAATGCACCCAAAACCCAAATTAGGGTTCCAACTCCTTGAAAACACTATATCTCATTAAGTGCAGGAGCACTTAATTGAGATGAATGCAATCTTCCAATACACTTGCACTCACCCAATGGCTATTTTTTGCACTACAAGTCACACCGCACACTACAGTGGACTGGGAACTCATTGAAGGTGTTGACGTCATCTGAACAACAAATGTCAAACGACATTTGAAAGATTGCAGGGTGCCTGAGAATGGTGGCACAAGCAACCCCTGCTGACAAACCCACCTGTATCCCTGGCAGCACAAATCCAATTTGTTCTGTCCCTGTGGGTTCCAGGTCATCATCTGCTGATGACACAGCTGGGATCCAATGCAGGCCATATAGCTCAGCTTGCTGTCAAAGTGAGTGCTTTAACCACAAAGCTACTTAGTAGCCCCATAAGTGTTTGACGGGTAATAAGCAACAGTCAAAGAAAAGGAGGAGCGGCTGAGGTTTTAAATGAGCAATAAAATTGTATAACGTCATTATAGGTTCATGAAGGAAAGACATGTGAATGCATCATTTTACTACAGAAAATTTAGAAAATAGAGTGCTCCTTTAAAAAGTACCTAGTTTATCTTGCAGCCTCCTCAGTTTTTTTGGGAAAGACCAAAGTAAATATTTTAGCACATATCTGGAGAGAATGTTTCATTCTAGCCAGCAGGCATTCAGCTATTCTGTTTATGTTAGTTATGAGGAGTTATATTCCCTCCTCAGATGACTCAACCTGTACATCTGTGGTTACCTGGCATACATTTCCTTGTTAAGCACCCTTATCAAGTAGATAATTAGTGAGTAAGTTTAAAGTCAGGTCACTGTAGCTTTTAGACTGCGTGACCTTGCTGCAGTTTGGCTCAGGCTTACAGCATGTGATTTTCTTATCCAGCCAGAGCCAGAGCTGAAGTACCACAGGCTGGAGGCAGGGTTTTTTTTTGCCGACCGTGTTTTATTCTGAGTATCAGTAAGACAGATGCAAAACTAACTCTGCATAGATTTGAATATTTTCGTGCATCAAACATTAACCGAGGAAAGAAGTGGAGCAGTGCTTGCATCAGCATGCACAGACACGCACAGACGCAGAAATACACAGAGCTGGGCCATCACAAAAGAATCCAGTCTCTCAAGTAAAACACTAAAACAAGAGATGTCAAGCAGTAAGCACGTTTACAAATTTCAAATGACATTCATTTTTTGGCTATGACTGGACGAAACATCCCCAGGAATGGCTGTATCACTCATTCATTCACCGAGTGGCCCCTGTAGTAATGGGAGCTTATCACTATAGGTGAAGAGGTCAGCAAAGTAGTCATAGGACAGTGAGGCTTCTGGAACCCCAAAACAGGTGGAGCCATCATGTGCCATCAATGACTAACTGGTCTGAGCCTGTCACAGTGTACTGTGATGGTGTGTAAAGTTCCATAATTGGTTCATACAAATCAATTATCATCAGAGCATGGCAACTCCACCAGCTCCACTACTACAGCTTAGTAATGCTAGTTTAACAATTCCTCCCTTGATTGAACGAGGTTCCACCCGCACACTTCTAACCGCTACCCTCTTTGCACAAAAACTGGCAGGATATGGTCTTTCTGGAAAAACAACAACAACAAAATGATTTACCCCCATGGATTACACCCCCTCTACTGTCTGGAAGAATAAATAAAAAACACAATCAAATCGCAATTATAGATCCTCCCTTTGGACAAAAGGCAGAAAATAATTATATTTGGCCTTGTGTTACTTATGGAGAGTTGTTATGAAATACCCCACCTCCCTCAAATCCTTATTTTTTTTGAAAGCATTCAGGAGGTAGAATTGTGAGATTGCCCCTTCTCCTGGGAGCTATTCAATCACTTCAGACTTTAGCCCACACCACAGTGAGGCTTGGCTGGGAAGAAAAATAATGTGCAATTGTGTGCGTTTGCTTTGGAGGCCAGGGAAAGAAAAATTGTTGGGCACAGAGAGAATAAATGAGGTGGCATCAGACTTATGGGTGCTGCAATGAGTTGATTAACCTCAAAAGGACAAAATGGACGTTTTCGCTGACCAATTTGTTGCTGGTAGCAGGCAGGGTGTATGCAGGACCAGGGGGTAAGATAAATCGATAAATTGCATTTTAAGCCACTCTCCACAAGTAACAGACCCCAAATTCATGTCATCCTTCAATTTAATCATGATATACAATGTATGGAATAAAACATCACCCTGAATAAAAAAAACACGCACACAGTGCAGTGCACCTTGACAAATCTGTTCTCTAAAAATCACTAATTAGCACTGTGTGTCCCTGCATAAAACGCCTTGCATCAATTAAATATCACATCCTTTAGATGCAAAGCCATGCCTGATTGACCAGGCCACTGATAATGACAGCTGAGGTCGGGATATTGAGTGCTGACTCAATGCCTTCCACCATTGATATTCATGTCATTTCATTCAAACCTATGGGCATTTCGAGGTTATCCTTATTGATCAGGGCCCAGAGTTGTACTGTATTATCAACAGATCCCCAAAGGAAAATCTCTTCAGTTATGAAACTCTCCTATTGTATGCTGATGCCAATATGAAGATATTCCTAAATGCTACAGTCTTTCCAATTCAGTTTGGGACACCTTGAAAGCACTGCTTTTATACCATTGGCTCAGACTAAATACTAAAACAACAGGTTCAAGCATATAGTCTCAGTTTACCTGTGGAAGATTGCTGAATTAATACAATATTGAAATTGACAGAGGCTTCTGGGTGAAAAGAATGTTTATCACAAAGACATACAGTCATCAGAAGTGATTTGAGCATAAATACCTCCCATGCCACTCTGCTAAAGGAACAATCAAGGGGGCACTAAGAACAGCAATTCAAAGAAGCTGAGGACAGGCTGAAAGGAACTGCAAATTCTCAGTTATGGTGCATTCCTTTCTGTCATACCCACATTTGTCTATTGTTGGTTGTGCCTATGCTAATAATTACTGTCATGAAGCAGATCAGCAATGCTATCCACCTGTGTACTCATTGTGCCAACTTTTAGTTAAAATTCTTTGTCTGTACCTCTCATGATTCCATTCAATCAAGTAAGCCAGTGCTTCTCAAACTGTGGGCTGCCAGATTGCGTGGAACTGGATCTGGATTTCCATCATATATTAACTGACACATAAAGCAAAATTAAAAAAAAAAATGTCTGAACAGTGTCTTTTGAAAAAAAATTAGGCTACTTTAGCTTTCTGTATGTTATTGCTATTTTGGATGTCACTGCAGTGCTGTATCCTAAAGGCAAGTGTCATAATAACTCAACAATCCATAATGTACCCCAAGAGTGCAAAATTTCAATCCATCAAGCTATATGGCATCGTATGAAATGGTATGGTATGGTATAGTATAAATGGGCAATGGTGGGGAAAAAAACAGGGATGGAAAACTCAGGTTGAAGCTGAGTTTCTGTGTAAAAGTGGCTCTAGTCAACCAACCTTTAGCAAACCCAGAGCAAATTCATTCTCCATAAATGTTTTCAATGTAGAGTCATGCATGTATTTGTGTTACTGCTGAGATAACAGGCATGTGATGTAATTACATTTTTTTTCCTTTGGAATGACATAAACTCCTCTCTTATCTTGTAGAGCACCGTTGGTTGAACATAACGAGAGCGATTTTTATAAGCGTACAAATAACAGATAAAACTCAGCGCGAGCAGAGTTGCTAGCAAAAGGTTCCCTCTCATTTAAGCCAGGGACACGTTATCAGGAAGACTCAAAGAGGGCAATGGAGGGGTTGTCACTTCTATTTCTCTCCGTGAATTGGTGATCCTGTGGGGATCATTGTGAAGCTCATGCTTTCTTTCCCAGATCCGATGCCTGTAAATTGCTTAGGGGCACTGACGGTTATCTGCTGGCCTCTACTTGACGCACGACAAAGATCATTTGACCAGAAAGAGTGTTACAAGGGATGACTAACCTGATGAGTACGACCTGACAGTTCTACAGAGCATCTGCCATTTTGGCAGATTAAATTGACTTTTATAGGTATGCACTGTATAGCCTGTATTGACCTAAACTGTGCAACAGCTTTGAGTGACAACTCAGGGCAGATCCAATGTTTTGTAATGGATATATATATATATATATATATATATATATATATATATATATATATATATATATATATATATATATATATATATATATATATACAGTACACACACACTCACACAGACACATACACACACATTATACACATTATAACAACTGTGTGTCTGTTGGCAACTCAGAGAGAAATCTGTCGGACACATCGGTAAGCTGAGTGTCTGTCAAATGGGTTGTCAGAGGAAAGCCTCCTTTCAACACCCAGGAGGCTGCTGGATGTAAGTTTGCATTCATGCTCTGTGACTGACAGGCCATGGCCAGGACTCGTCTGTGGCAGCACAATGTGGAACAAATACAACTGGGATTCGTGGGTGCAGAGGGCAGCTTGCGAACCCTGACGAAAGCATCAAACTGCATTAGGATGGACTGAAAGGATCCCTTTTTAATGTATGATTTAATTTATGCAGCATCAAAACTCTGTGGCATACGTGACCAGAATTGTCTTTGTGGCTATCAGTTGAAATACCTGAACTCCACATAGCTTGTTAATGAAATGACATTATTTAAGAGACCAGCAGTAACATCAAAGACTTGTCAAGCTCAATTTCTTATTATAGAGGAGAAAGTTGTCAAAGCTAAGGGAAAAGATAAAGGGAAAATTACATATGCAGAATACTTTCCACAAACTCCAAGTTATGATTCAAATGACCATGTGCTCAAAGCTTCACCTTGTGATGATGTAAAGAGATTCAAGATTCAAGAATCAAGATTTAATCTAGTAGTGCAGCACTTTAGGAACAAGGGAGAGGGAACATTTAGCAAATTAATGTTCATATTGTAAATATATTTAACTGTAGCCTGTCCTTTATTGATATCTAAATTTGTTCAGATTCCTTTGTTTGATTCAAACAATATCTTAAAAAGAATAATATGATCTATTTGTTAACCAAAATCATAATGCAATTTGTTGAGAATTCACTGCACTATAGGTACATAGGGCTGAACAGTAAAATATGCGGAATACTAAAATATGGCAGTTCTATACCATTGTAGTTAGTCCTTAGTAGTTAGTCAGAATAATTATTTAGATTGCTAATACTTTTACTGAGTTCAGTGGAATAATCGCAGCATACTTCTAATACTTCAGGAAAAAAACTAAGTTTAATTAGATACTATAAAACCACATTAAATTGTTTTTTTCTCCTGCACTATAGCACTGCAAGTTAAAGCACCCACTGCCTAAACTGACAAGGCTCTGCAAATTGTAGCACTGTTTTCCCCAGCACTTTTTTATTCCTTTAAAATTTGGAATTGTGGCTGTGGCAAAGTCAATGTTATGTTTGTAGACATACTAGACACAACAGCCGATCAAACAACATACAGAAATGTTGCACAGCTGTATTCTCTAAAAGTGAAAATACTGTCAAATGTGTACAAATGTGCCCATCTGAAGATAAATATACAAGTATAACCTCAGATAAATATTTCATGTTTCTGAATGACAAAAACATTCATATTTCATATTAGATTAATAAATAAATGTTTTAGCATTCTCTTTGTAGACAGATATTTGTAAACTAAATTTGGAAAGCTGCCTTTTCATTGTCGTTCTAGTGCTACTGCGAATTCTTGCAAATGGATGCATGAAAATGATATTAACTGCCAACCATAAGCAGAATTAGTACACACACAAATTACAGAGATAGAAATGAGATTTTGATGGCATATATAGACATTTAACGTACGTGGTCACATCCTACACATATATTTTTAGCAATATAAGGAGGGAGTATTGAAAGAATCCATGAGTGTATGAGGGAAGACTTCTCTTTTTAAAGCAGTGAATGCCACTTTTCAAAGTGTGTTGAGCTAGCTCGCCTGCTTGCAAGCTTTACCTTTATAGCCACAAGACAGGCCCTGGTGACGCAGTGTATTGAATAGTGGATCTTTAGCCAAACTCCAATACATTAAATGACATTTTGGCCCACGCTGTTTTGAAGGCCTGCAGACTTTCTGTCGACATTTGTTGGCTTGATGGGTTCAACACCCAGCAGCACTTAATTGCAGAATGTATTTTGACCTTTCGCAGCAACTTCAATGCTTTTCTTAACAAAAGCAAAGGTTATTTTTGAATAGTGTGATAGCTAAAAGGATTAGACTATATATTTCCTTTATATGTCTTGATGGCTACTTTAGGATTAGGAAAAAAGGTAATTCAGCCTATTTGCTGAAAAGTCGGAGTCTTACAAGGCAATCAGTGGTGTGAGTGTGATATAGGCCAGATTTAATGTGTTTGCATCTTATGTATAGCACTGTTAGATCAGACACAATATACTACTTGAGTAACACAATTAAGAAAGTAATACAGCATATGTTTCAGATTACCTAAACTCGGTATGGTATAAATTGATTTGTGTAATCAATTTCAGTAGTGACTGATGACCTGGAAACAGGTGGAGGAGGCACAAATCTTACTTTGATATCAGTTTCACCTGTGTCTGTTTACTTTACTCAATTAACAAACAAACAGTTAATTGGTTGAATAATCAATAAAAATGGGTATAATGAGTACCAGTTGTATTTTCAGACAGCATTACTATTCTTTACATCTTAAACTTGCAGAATTTTATTTTATCCATAAATTATTTGAATTTGTGGATAAGCACTCTTCGTTTCTGTCCACATTTAGGAAATATTGATGACATAGGACACTCATTAATCTGATTTGCAAAGATTCTGCAGTTTAGTCTTTATTGCATATTGTGCTCATAGCTGGTAGGATATACATTTGATGAGCAGTTTTTCTCTTGAAGTTATAAAATTGATTTTACTTAATTGAATTCCTTCTCTTAATTTGAATTTTGCGATGAGAAAGAGAATTCCACAATGTGACATTGTTTGTTTGGTTTACAGGGATGTTAATTATCTGAATAATTAATTAGCACGTAACCTCAACACTTTCTTTTAATTTTGTCTTAACTTGAAGAGCTCTCTGTCTTTTCAACACATTACAGAATATAAATAACAATATGGAGTTCAACTGAGTAAAAATAAACTGAATAATTTCAAAGAATAGCTGACACCTTTAACTTTCCATCTGTTAATTGTATTGCGCACTAGCTTTGAGTGCAATGCTTACTAACACTGAGCATAATACAGTTTGATGAAAACTACAGTGCTTTTTCAGCAGCATTAAACTTCCTCATATGCACAGTTCAGATTAATGGATATATACTTTGTCTTGCATTCCAAGTGAAACAGAGAGAGAGCATTTATCTACAAGTTCAAATAAAGTGAATATAAAAATGCAAAAAGAAAACTAAGAATATCACAAAATAAAAATTTGGAAGCAATACCTATTAGTATTGATTATTCAGCAAATTAATAGTTTGGTAATTGAAGAAAGTAAACAGGAACAGTTAAATCGGATTAAAGGAAAGGCTTGTGCTCCCTCTGTTTCCAGCTCCCCAGCTGCTACTGACTAATCTGTATTCTGTTTCAGAACACAAACTAAGATTAAACCTCCAAAGTTTGTATGTACATAATAATGTTTATCTAAATTTGTACTGTGGTTAAGCTTTTTGATGCATCTATTTACAATCTAATTTCTTTATTGGTATCCACTATCCACACAACTTTTAATTTTGTGTATAGACAATTAGTCTGTCGTGTAGTATTCATTTGCCTTGATTAAGAATAAGGTATGACAGTCGATTTCTGAGCAACACCATTTCAGCTGATTCCACAACCAGGCAAGCTGAAGCAGGAGATTAGTGTAAGATCCGTAAAAACATGCTTTGACTGGTCGACCATATGCATTTGGTGTGCGGTTGCATTACATGAATGTATGTAAGGTGCATTACATGAATGTAGTAAGGTATTTCATTCTTGTCCTGATGCTATTAATGAATGTAAGGCGAAAGGTCCCCATTGGAGTTATCTGCCTGCGTCTTGGAGCTAAAACCTTGAAAATACATGATGAGAACATATTGAAATTGCACTTGCCACAAATTTTAGGGCTACTAGTTACCCTTAATTAACCTGCCACCATATCCACCCTTAAGCCTGAATCACTGCCCTAAATTTTCCCATTTACTACACATCACTGCACTTTCTATGTATAGCTGACAATGCTAGGCACATGGCAATGCTATGTCTGACAAGCACTGATAGCTTGATTAATACCACATTGCTTGATATCACAACCACATTAATATCACAAGACAAACACCATTTCCTTCAATATTAAATAGACTGTTTTTATATCACCTGGAAACCTGTTTTTCACTTTCATAGTCATAGCATAGCTTTTTGACCTTCTGGTGCATAATTTTGAGGTAATTGTTTTCATCAACAGTGCTATACTAGGCTATAGAAAATTGAGAACAGCTAATTGAAGTTGACAAGATGATCATCAAGGGCTATTGTCATCTAAGCTAAACTAAACTCAAATCAGCAATGTATACCTTTGTAGAATTAAACTTCAGCAAATGATTTTGATTCTGAGGCTTGTCAAGACATCCTCAGGTAGGATCAACTATCTAAACTACACTGAGATAGCAATATGCTGTTGCTAACATTACAGGTTGCTTAGACTGCCACTGTAGCATTATTGGCTATGTTTCCAGCCATGTTCCTAAAGTTGAGCCTTTAGAATCAATGTGGAAAAACTGTGTGATGAGCTGAACAAGTGTTCTTTACAATTAACTCAGACAGCTTCAACTTCCTGAAATGACTCCCCAAGAGAAGATGCTTTAAGAATCTTGAATAGATATTTGTGTGACAATACCAGCAACTGTTTGTCTAACAACATGCTAGCACTACTATTTGATCCTTTAGTTTGCTGGATTGAAATATGTTCATATCAATTTGAGAACAATATACTCTTTTAGTAGGCTACTGTGCTGTATGTTAACACTGAAACACGACCATGTCATATGCCACTGGAACCGAGCATGCACACATTGTAACAGGACATGCTGATTTGACTATAGAATATGTAAATAATAATAATTTGTTCTGCGGAGGTGATATTAAGCAGCTTAAACTATGTTGACAAAATATTGTTCCTTTTTTGACCAAATTCCATTTTTTTAACAAAAGTGCCAAATGAAACATTGGGATGAATTACTCTCACTCCCGTCAATGATATTGCATCAAGGGATTTAAATTATCTCAGAACAGCCTGCAAGCAATACCCCTCTACATCCATTTCTCAATAGGATATGAACAGGGCCAAGCCCACATGTAATTTACCAATCCCACACCAAACATTTGTTTGTTTTCATGAAATGATTACAATGTAGGTGTACACAGGAGAAAATCTCAAAAATCTGAAATGCAATCCTTTTTTTGTCATTCAGCCACAATTTATATGCACAATCTCTACACATGAGAAACCATCTTCAGAACCCCCTCTTGCCAGGTGCAGTGCTGTGAGATTGTTTACTCGATTGTAATTCTTTTCACATCAACCACTACCAGATACACCAAAGATATTATTTCCAGACACGACAAGAATCCATCTGCTCGCTGACACAAGGACACAACTCTGCAAATGATCTCTGAGAAAGTGGGTAAGAATATTGCTTTAGTGCTTGAGGGTAATTGTGACAGACAAGCGGGTGCAAAGAAACAGGAAGGCAACAGAAAATATGGACAGAGGTGTAAAGAGTTGCCTGTGAAAGTGATTTGACAATGTGTGGTCAACAGTAATGTTATACTTGGGGCCATTGTTTTTCCTTGCTCAAATATGCACACAGATTGTGTGTGTATGCTTGTGTGTGTGAAAAATGGCAGATTTACCAGGTACATATACAGGTATTATGTGTGGAGTGAATTGGTGATGATCTTAAAGCTGGCAATACTCTGTTATGTGCAGACCACAGCTATACAGCTTGTCTAATCTGTGTTTGATAGTCCTCATTGCCAGCCAGAATGACTCAAGGTGTCCAGAGAGTAAAATAAAACATGGAAATCAACATGCAAGAGCTATCATTAAGATGCAGTCAGGCCAACAACCATCCGAAGTTTTACAACCATTTGAGGTTTGTGTTTGTTCCACTAAAGCCTTTGATTTCCCTGTAGTCTTTCATTTGGAGGTTAATATACAGAGTCCCTCATTACAACCCTGAACTGAACAAATAGTGCTTTATATTGCCCACTATTGATTTTCCTGTAAACTGTTATTGTTAAGTACTATGAATGAAAATAGTCCATTGAAATAGATGTGCATCCAAAACTACTTGATGCAGGAAAACTATAATTTGTATTCATAACACATGCCATATAGAACCACATTTATTTGTAGCTCAGTTCACAAAGCTGAAAGACAGTAAAAAAATCTGACCTTTGTGTGCTGCATTAACTAACAGTTCTACATTTTAGACACCATCAAAACCACCACCATGTGGCATATGTTAACTTTCCTCTTTTACCTCAAAACTTTGTGTGATTTCAACCCATAATCTCTCAAGGGAATTGAGAGCAAAAAGAGGAGAGAGACAGGTATTATTCCACAAACCCACAGACCGCACTCTCTTTGTGACCCTAGAAGCCTGTTGTCCCATTGTGCTGAGTAATTCTCAGGGTTTGGAGGGGGTGACTGACTGACTAAGCCTCCACAGTTCTTTTAAGACAACAAAACTCTTTCAGCTCTCCTCACTGACTGACAAGCCTATGCTGTTTACAGAGGTGTGCACTTTGCGAGTCATCTGCAGATACAGAACCTAGGGAACCAAAGTGAAGTACAGTGGCTGCCTGGTTTTGAAGAGTCATATAGATGCAGTTGCCTTTCAAAAGAATAAAATAATGCACAAAGAAGAAGCACAGTTTACAATGTGCTTCTAACAGCATAAGTATGGATACTTATCTTGGAATTAAATAGGACTGTCACTGACAATTAAAAATTGTCTCTCCTCTTTATCCTCTAAACAAACTGGGTCACTGTTCGGAATGCCAGTAAGCGCTGGTCATAAGCAATGACTGCTACAATATTTTAATCAGGCAAAATCCTGTCACTGATTTCCATATTAGATTGTTAACCAGTGAAATTATGCATTGCATTTATGTTATGTAAAAAGCCTGATATTCAAGCCTTAATGGATAAATGAACAATAGTGGCATTTTAGTTCTGAGTAATCTCTTTCATTTGAGAGATGAACCCTTTCATTTATTGGATTCATTAGTCAGACGTTTTTTCAATTCAAATCCACAGTGCAACCCTTCAGAAACAAATGTGTTCCCTGCCAAAATGTCTGTTCATTACCAAAACATCCAATCGCTCTGTGACAAATATTTGTCATGCCAAATGTGTTTCATTTTGCAAGTACTTTGCAGAGTTAAATCCCTTCTGTTCTAACTCCACTTGAACATAGCAGTGACACAAGTTTGCAATATGTCCTTTCCAAATGAAATTAGTTGCCTGAGAGCTATGGCTCACAATAATGATATGTGTGACAGAGTAGGAAATTGAAACAATGGGGGGTAGATCAATTCCCTGTGCATAATGGCCTAGCCTTTGAAGTTGCACATTGTGTAATGGCCCTTCTTATGACTAAGGAACACAGTGACAAAGGCTGGAAACTAAATGCATTTTCAGACATGAGAAAACAGGCACATGGATTTGGGTGGAGTATGAATTCCAAATTTTCAATCCAATTCCAATCCAAATTTTTTGAAATGATTTATTTTTACACTTAAATTTAAAACCAAAGGTTGACAGACAATCATTACAGAAAAATTAAAAATTGCATCCAGTCAGCATCAGTTCACCAAGATGATGAATTCTACCATAAGTAATATGAGGGTGGCAATACATTTGATAGCCTTGCTTTGCAAAGCACAGACCCATCACAAAATCAGGTGAACTTCATAGTTGTAGCATGGATTGCGGTGTGAATTCTACTGTGAATAAACTCTTGAAAGCAAAATTCTACAAATCTGGTGGAATATATGATACACAGTGAACCAGTAATTCTGCACTGACTACATTCTAAATGGCAAGCGACATCAAAAACATCTTGTCCCTTGCTGTCTAGACTGTACATTCATATAAGGTGTCAGTTAAAGAGAGACAATTTTCCTGTGGGCGTTCTGATGTGAAGGGATTTTCAGCTGTTTGCGTTCGGCTGAACACTGAGTCTCCTTCTCATTCCTTCTTTGTCTCAGTGTGAAGGGGAGACATTTGCAGAGAGACATGTTGTGAAATGACAAAAAAGCGTGAAGTTTCAATCTCTGCTCCATCTTCTAAAACTTCTTATAACCTTCCCACACTCACTGAGCTCAGTCCCCTCTTTGTTTCTAGCACCTAATGGGCCATGTGATTGAGCCGGTCACCCTGTTGTCATTAGAGATGTGTCCAGGGCAATATAGGAGTACTCTGAGGCTCACATATTGTCTTGAAAGCCCGTTTTCCCTGGCATTCATCCCCCAGAGTGACATGCAACACTGGAACCAAATCTACTAAGATACATGCATTTGTCTCCAACAAAGAACTTCACTGCAAGCATTAGAATGAAAGTTATTTAAGTTGTCGATTTGAAATGTTCAGAATATTCCCAAAGCATTTTCATGAAAAGTAAGTATTTTCACTGAACCACAAAAAAAGCTTTATGAAGTAAAGCTTTTTCATTTGTACTTTGCTGTCACGATGGTGGAAATGCACAGGAGTTTTTTCTCGTCATAACAATCCCACGAGTCATTATTTTGCCATGAGCTGAGAATGCACAATGATCACACAGAAAAGGCAGAGTACAATTCCTAGCAATTTATAGTTTTCATTTTTTCCCAGTAATTTACATGTCAAAACTCTCAAAGGATTTTTTATAACATATGCATGCATATACATATATTGTTATTAAAACAGTATCTGACTTGCTTGGGAATGCTCATAATATTCCAGATTTAGAAACATCCATTTCATGTGTAAATTAGACTTCATTGAATGGTGTCAAGTGACCCCATTCACATTAGCTTAAGATAAGCATACATTATTGTAAACTGACACTTAACTCCAGTTAATTAATTTTAACAGTGAAATGTAACACTGTGTTAATTGAATGTGAATATAGTATCCGCAGAGAATCCATACTGGAGGAGAACAAAGAGGTGTAATATGTATGCAATTAAATCTGTGATGATTGTTCTAGATTGATACAGCACAAAATACAGTATTTGGTGTGCTCATCATGGTAGCAGTGGGGAGGGAGGTGGGGGTGGTGGGGGGTGTATTTCTTGAGTTCACAGCAGGCCTGGGCTACGTCCCAGGTTGCCACATCAGTAAAGCCACGGGGAAGGAGAGGCAACACTTCCTTCAGGAAGTCCAGGTCCATGCAGCAGCAGAAGAGGTGAGGGTCAGCAGAATGGTGGGGCTCGGACAGCAAGGTGCCTGGACAAGATGGGAGAATTTGGTGCAGCGCAAGATCACTTGGTCAGACTTCTGGCGGTCTGACTTCCACGCATCAGTTTCCTGGTCCAGGCAGTCTACCACACGCTACCAAGCCCCACGAATCTCCATACATGGGGAAAGACTGAGTCACCTGCCTGCCCTCAATGTGGTGGGAGAGGAACCCCCTGCAGCACCTTCTGAGTAGCTGTCCTAAGGCTCTGGCCGACAGTCACTATCGCTGGCGCCATGACCAGGTGCTCAAGGCGGTTGCAGAAGCGGTTAGCACAGCCATCAAAGCCAGCAAATTCCACCCTGAGAAGAGTGCCATTTCCTTCCATAAAGCTGGCGAGGACCCCCCACCATGACAAATGAGACTGTGCCTGCTCTCCACAGCCCCAGACTGGCAGCTGAGGGTGGATCTCTGCAAGCAGCTCAGATTCCCAGAGCACATCACCCACACCACACTCCGTCCCGATATGGCCATTTTCTCAGACTCCACCAAACAAGTCATCATGTGGGAACTCACAGCGCCATGGGAAGAACACATGGAGGAGGCCCATGAGAGGAAACTGAGTACTAACAACCAAGAACTAATATCTCGTGGAGGAGTGCAGAAGCTGTGGATGGCGGGCTCGCTGCGATGCCATTGAAGTGGGCTGTCGAGGCTTCTTGAGTCGCTCCCTCTGCAAGGCACTGACGGTGCTGGGAGTGAACGGAGCAGCAAAGTGGGGAGCCATACGTGCCATCACTGAAGCCACAGAAAGAGCCACAAGGCGGCTGTGGTTGAAGAGGGGAGACCCATGGCTTGTTGCTGCTGGGATGCAAGCCGTGACTTGATCAACCCCGGCTGGGTCACCTGGGTGAGGGGGTCTGATGTTGAAAGACCCCCCATGACCCCAGGCACATCACTGAGGATGTATCCCAGCGCATCACAATGATGTTTTTTTTTGAAACATAAGCACTCTGAGTACATACATAAAAGAATGTACTTTGACCTCAGTGGTCATATTGCAAACGAAGAAGATGCTCAGATCAGCAGTATAAGCCATACCAGTTATGTGTAATTATATCCAAAATATTTACTGTTTTAATTAAGGATATAGAAAATGTGATTTGGCAGCATTAAATTCCAAGGGCAAGCTGTTGCTTTGTCCCAGTCTGTAATTTTGCTAACTTTCAATAAGCACTTCCATTCAAAATGGCACCAAGTCACATAGCGGACGGTATCTTAATCTGCAAAAGGAACTTTACTTGTCCTTGATTGCTCCCTTCAAGCTAGTGCACAGGCTTGTACCCTTCACATTTGGTGCGACATCCCAGGATCCCTTTCATCTGACTTCCTGGGGTGTACCTTTGCACAGAGCTCTTTTACCAAATTTTCTGAGGATTCCATTCAATAACAGAAACACCAGGAAACTCTCAGATAGTACTGAATTTAATGGTACGAATGAATGTTACCCGCACACAGTTGTGAAACAGAGGTAACACTGGCCCCAATCATTCCAGTGTGTTTTAATTAGAAATGAGCAAACACAACGACAAACAACTTACCATTTACACGTAATCATTCGGTAGACACTCTTACCCAGAACAATGTATGAAAAGTTAGCACCTAGATTTCAATATCAATATGGTTATCAAATGACAATCTTCAAGAGTTAGAAAAACAAACTGTTTCCAACCAACCACTAGCTTTTTGCAAGAAATGCATATTTACAAATTGAATACCCTTTGCTACAATGTAGTTAACCCACTGAGATCAATAATTGACAATGTAACATTTGAATTGTTAAATTGCTAAAATGGAAGATTAATGGGAGAGGGACTTTGTTGTTGAAATAATGTTTTTCTTATTGCACCCTCAATAATTTTTTCTGCATCTAACATTACTTCCTGCAGATTGAATTTTATCCTTGTGGTGCCCCTCAATTTACAAACTGTGTTTGTAGGCTATATAATGGAGAAGATCAGTGCAGCAGAGAACATAATCCGTCAGAAAAGTGTAGTGTTAACACTCACTTTGAGATTTATTTTTCAGTCCCCAAAAATTTAATGTTTCCTCAGTTCCCTTGCTCACTTGTGGACTGAGACGCAGCCTGAGTTTTCCAGTCAGGCAGAGAATAGACTTCATTGTTGTACTCTTCCGCCATGGTTGTTAAAGACAGAGAAATAAACACAACTGCAAGTCTTATTAAATGAGAACCCCAACAACAAAGATGCACAAAGTGACTGTAAAATGGATGAGGTAGGGGAATTCGCATATAAGAGCACCACTGCTCCTACTGGTCTTACGTGACCTGTGTTATGACAGCATGCTACACTTTGTCTATGGTACAGTACTATTCAGTAAGATAGTACTGGAAAGCGATGTCATAACATGTTATGCAAGACGGCTCTGATACTGATACATTAATTTACATTGGACCTCACCCAGTGTTTCTATAAATTAAACAGTGTTTTTGTTTGAAACTGCAAAAAAAAAAAAAAATGTGTACACGTGTAAGACAAGCTCTGGTACACACATGGATGGCTGCCACACATGTGTATACAAGTAGGTTGTGCCTTGAGTATAGTATTAAGTGCCAGCTGCATATCTCAGCTACTTTGAATGGGGTGTGAGTATTGGTGCACATTTGGCAGGTGCCTCAGTCACAGTGGATGCAAAAATTGCTAATGTGCCATCGAAGTGTCTGAAAGATGTTATCAACTCTGAAAAAGAAAGGAACGAATTCCTAATGAAGATCAGCTGTGAGTGAAAATGTGTGGCCAAATTATATCTAAAGATGTAACAGCTCAAAATACACCAGAGGTCAAATAGTTAGTGCCCGAAATGCAGGTGTGTCAGTGACAGAAGTGGAAAAATCATTTAATGTGTCAAGAGGAACAGTGTCAAAAATCATGAATCAAACTTCATCTCATGGGGGGGGGGGGGGGGGGGGGCAGAGAACAGTGGTGACAAGTCAAAACTCAGTGACAGGGATAGACAGACACATGATAGTTCTAAAAATGTCAAAACAATGGCCTCAGAAATTACCACAGAAGTGAATTTACACATCTGTGACCCACTCAAAAACAAAAACAAAAACAGAGCTGATAATTACGTTAGGGCTGCCATCTGGAAACCACTTATAATCAAGGCCAGTGCACAACAAGGCATAATCTGGTTTAACAAGCACAAAGCCGGACTTAATATGGTGTGGTGAGGTGTCTTTTACTCTTTCCTACATCTAGATGGGTTTACATTTGGAATAAGCAAAAGGAAGCTTTCAATCCACATAGCCTGTCCCTAACAGCCATCTCATGGGAGTAATTAGCTCCGATTATTACTCTGCATGGTAGAATGAAACCCAGGAATACAAAACCACTTTGGTGATCAAGTGCACCCTATGGTGCAAACATGGTGCCCCCATATTCCTCAATGATAATTCCCCCTTATACAATGCTAAACAGATTCAAGAGTGGTTTCATGACCATTAGAAGAAAGTCAAACACCTTCCATGCCCTCCCCAATCACCACACAACCCACGTGTTGCAGCTAACCAGCCTTCATCAGGGAAGGTGCTTGCGTACAGCAGATAGACACATATATGTAGGAGTGGCTAGCTGGGAAAGTGATCAGCTGCCTAGTCAATAGCAGGGTCAGTTGTTCTTGGCCATTCTATAATTCTTAACGATCAGTTGTTCAATCATATGGTGATATACCCCAAATGATGAAGTTTCTCATCTGCAAAGTCATATCTATGACCCTCTCTGTGTTCATCATTGTTACTTCTCACCAATGCAATTACTTATCTTTGAGCTTGTTCTCCTTCTCTTTTCTTTTCATTTACAGAGCACCTCTGAATCATTATGGCCCATACTTTTCATTTTACTTGCTTAAGATAATTGTTTAGATGCATTTCTTTGTTGTGAATATTTAAATGAAAATCAATCAAAATAAAGGGGAAGGCATTTCTGGGTTATTAAGAAGCATGCTTTTAAATGAAGACCTTTTTTGGTTCCATTTGTAATACTTTAGTGTCTGTGTTTATTGCTTTAGTTAATCCTTTGGCAGGGGAGTTCTCAGTAACAGCTCATTTTAAAACATTTGCAACATCTAAAGAAAAAGAGATAATGAGTTTGTTAATTTAAGAAACTCTGTTTGCTAATTCCACCTTTTTGTGGAGGTAGCCTCACCAATAAAAAAGAAGCGAAAAGAAAATATGTCATGTGTAGAAAGATGAGACTTTCATGCCAGTGACTGTTTGAGTTTGACCTTTTAAAATATAAACCTATCGTTCAAATACAAGGACACTATTTATGTATTCCACCTTTATCTTGAGAGCATATTGGAAAAAAGACTTTTGGTGACCCATGAAGGACCTTTGTTGTTTTAATTAAGTCTTTTCAGGTATTATTTGCATGAAAAACAGCTGTCACTTGGCTGCCCATTTTCATGAACATGGGTTGGTTGCAATAGGCACAGCAAAGCGTGCATCTCTCTTACAACATTGGATTCAGCTTGTTGTGCAGGTCAAAATGGTGATGAAATGTGATGACTGCACTTAGGGTGTGACAGAGGACCCCTTTGGTTTGTGTGGTTTACCTGCGTTTGACTTCAGGTCCTCATGCAAATGGAATGATGCAGCATACTGTGAAAACCTTATTTTTTAATGGACTTATTGTCACACACTATGTATGTGAATACTGCTTTACCTTTTGTTGGTTTTCCTGACTTACTTGTCAAATATTACTTGTAGAATGAACAGAACAGAAAGGCCAATGGTCTTCTCTACTAACCCTCTTGGCCCTTTGGGCAACTCTTGTCTACCTCCCTCCCAGGGCCCAATATGCCCTCTACAAGTAAGCCTGCTGAGATACAAAACACCACACTTAGTGCTCCCCCTACTGGTTAATGTTGCACTGTAGGATTGCCTACACTGCACAGTTACTTAACCCTCACACTTGGCTTCCTCAAGGCACCTATCCCTCTGCCCAGCTGAGATCCCCCTCCCCTCCCTCCTTGCCTGCCTAGAACAGGATGAGATCTCTCCTCCCTGTAACACACACATACACGACAAAAAAAAAAAAAAAAAAAAAAAAAAAATGGCATCCCGACCAAACAAAAAAACAAACACAAACACATACTCAAGGCTCCCTCAGTTGAAGGGTCCCCCGTCAGTCTGCTACAGGGTAGAATGGCTCTCCACATTATCTTGTTCTCCACCACCATCAGACCGGCTCCTGCCAACATGTAATTTCCTCAGCATTGCAGCACAACAGTTCCACCCTACTGTCATCACACAAACACATACACTGGCTGCCAGGGAGGTAATTGTTTCCTTTATCTGTGTAGGGTCACTGACCCAAAGTCATGCACAATCTGGCGGTCTGCGTTGCTTCAGGACTTTGCCCATTTAACCTCCCTGAACCTCTCCGACATTTGGCTTGCCCAGGACCATCTTCCTACCTGCCTCTGGTTGTCACTCCTTCTACAACAGTCACACCAAAAACAGAACACCCCGGGACAGACCAGACCAGACCAGACCAGACCAGACCTGACACCACTGCACAAAACAAAGCGGGCTGCTCTTTAGCCCCAAATTGCATATTGTTAGGGAATCAACTGCCTTTCTAAACATACCTTCTGCTCTTGCTTAATTGAGTTCTGTCCTATTCTCTGACCCCTGCCTCATTTTGATATTTATTGAGATTTTGGACTTGCTTCAGTTTTGAACAGATTACTCAGGATCTTTCATAGCTATCACCACATGCCATATATCATTTTGTTTAGAACTAATTTATCTAATGGAAAATATGAGGAGCCCTGGCCATAACAAGAGAAATGTGATATACCCTTTGATATGAGGTAAAATAATTTTCACTTGTTGAAAAAACACTGAAAACATGGATTATCTGGATTTTATACATATAAAACAGGGGACATTACATTGCTTTGTAATGTGAAAACATACATCAATTGAATGCCAGGTGCTAGTAAATTTTAAAGTTAGATAAATGTATTGTTGTTTACTGTTAACACTCTGCAAACAATAAACAGACAATAAGGCGGCAATAAGGCGGCAGTGGCGGTTTGATCCCCGCGGGGACACTGCTGCTGTACCCTTGGGCAAGGTACTTAACCCACAGTTGCCTCAGTAAAATATCCAGCTGTATAAATGGATAACATTGTAAAGAACTGTAACCTATGTAAGTCGCTTTGGATAAAAGCGTCTGCCAAGTGAACAAATGTAATTGTAAACTATTTACAGAAATTCTGATGTAAAATAAATGAAAAACAACTACAGATCACAACAATAAATAGCTCTTTACATAAGTCATGATATAAAGTCAATACAAACCAATGATACATAGCTACACACATTGTAAGTGATTGCAATGAAATACATGTAATAAAAATCAATCCATATCTCAGTTGTATTACCGATAAAAGTACGATAAAAGATAATACTACTTTGAATAATCATTCAATTTGGTCTTCTGCATGTTCAGCTGAGTTGAGAGAGACTTGGATCTGAATACACTGCAGCTATCAATAGATGGAGATTACATCTTCATTGTATACAATCCTATTTACTGACATCTGATTGAACACCATGTAAAACCCATGTTTCTGTTACATAACAAAAAAAGAAAATATCTTCATCCTGAAATGATGGATCTATTGAACAGAGATTAAATGTAATTCTTTGTGAAATAGGTGAGACTACTGATGATGCTAAAATATAGGCAGACTTTGCACCGCTATTGTAGAGTTATTTTTTTAATTTACTGATGATGTATTCGACACATTGAAAGTAACACGCCTCCTGTACACTGCGAAGTGAATTGGAAATTTCTTGGTGGAAAAGGGCCGGGTTATTCAGCAGAGAAAGAGGTAAGCTCATATGGCTGCAGTTTCCGGTTTGTGGGTTCTAGAGGTTAGGAGCAAGGCACTCTCCTGCCTGGCTAATTGCAGACTTGCCCACTTCTTGCTTCCAGTAAGTGCCCCAGTTACTGATATTATTACATCAGCTGCTGTGTCTGTCAGGCAGTGAGTAGACTTTAAAACAGCTTCATTTTATTGTATCCAACATTAAGCAAACCAGAACAGAAATGGCTTTATTGTGTTTGGTAACTACTAATGGTAATTCATTCATTCTAGGGGCACTGATGATCTATGTAGATAGAAAATGAAGGAAATATCCAAATGAAAAACTAAAATTTAAATTGTGGCTTTACAGGGGATGCCATGTCTTTGGTGGTGATGTTTGAGTTATATTATGGTAATAATGCATATGTACCTGTAACAATTATCAGTGGCCCCTAGTTGCACATCAGATTTATGGACAGTGTTTTGCCACAGGAACTCAGCAGCTTCATTTCAATAAAATGCTTTAAAAAACAATTAATACTGCTAGGGGGCTACTTGTGAAATTTCACTGATTGGTTTCATCCAGATTAGAGTGAGCTCTAGTGACAACCTGTCTCGGGACATGACCTCCCATTACACTGTTCCAGAGAGCTAAACTTTTTCACGTTTGGACTATTGAATGTATTTATTGAAATACATGGTTTTTCAGACCTTTTTATGTTATCAACCATTTAACAGGACATAAATCCACAATTTATACAATCTGCACTGTCAACTTCTCTTCTGTTGCTGATCATACAAACATTTTCTCATGGGGGAAAAAAAAAACTAGAAGGGGCAATCCAGCTCTTTCATAACCCTTCTTAGTGCCTGAAGTGCCTCGCAGTGCCTGAAGTGTCAAAACCGTGCTATACTCCTAATTTTACGTGGCCAGCATCAAAAATGTTACTAGGGAAAAAAGGTGACATCATGTGTAAAGCATGTACACAGACATTCACACAGACAATGATGTTTTTGTGTGGCTCAAAGGTAACCCTCCAACTGAATATGGGAAAATCAGTGCCTCCAGCATCTGAACCACCACCCCCGCCTTTTCCCTCAGCTGCCAGTGTCACGTTCTGGATCACTGCCTGGGCCAGATGGCCATGGAGCCCAGTCTCTCTCCTGACTGCTGGAAGATCCTCCCCCACTGCCTGGAGCTCTGCTGTCAAGTTTTCGAGGGCTCCGTTTCCCATCCTGACTGCTGCGCTTCCCCCTTGTCTCCTGGAGAAGCCCCAGGCTTCCCGTCTCTATGTGTCCACTTGCCAGCTCCACCGCACCTCTCCTCTGAATCCCGGTGCCGATGCAGAAAAGCCTTTCAGCCCAGCGGAGGAGCCATTACGATTCAGTTTCCCGACAGCGGATTGCATCTCCAGCTGCGTCGTTCCTTTTCTGGAAACGGCATGACCCTGCCCTGCATGCTGCCTAGGCCGAGAACATTTTTTTCCCCTTTAACAACAGATTTGTCTTGACAAATAAACTGCAGGACCAGCCTCAGAAATGGATTTATATGTGGAGGCTTGCCAGCAAGTCAGTTTGTGTTTGCAGACTTTGTCCATCTCGTGCTCCCATGAAAAGGCTTAGGATTCAGGAGTAACCATTGCAGGCTAACACAACGGCCCAGAGAGAATGGCTGTGGAGATAAGGAGCACTTTGCGCATGCAGGATTAGGCAGTTTCACAGCTCACCCGCTGTGACCGTTGACAAATTTGGAGATTGAAAGTAACTTTATTTTGATGGGGCGGAGAGGCGATTCAATTGTCTCCCTTCTCCATCTCAATATGCCACGAGCTTCTGGGGCTCTATATTTCATTTTGTTCTTCGACGAGACTTGAGACGCCTTTTCATCCCTTTTCATCAGTAGTGCTTGAAATTTCCATTTCCTTCCTAGAAGGAATAATTTACTTGCGTGTAAGGCAATAAAACAATTGTATTATGTGGAGATTGATCAATAAATCAGGAATGATTGCGGTACATTTTATAGACCCTGCTTTAAAAAATAATTCAGCCATTGGTCTGTGCATTTCAGATGTTGATGTTTTCTTGCAATTCATCTCTGATAACTTCAGTTAATGCGTTAGACTCATTCTGTGCTGTGAAATGGGAAGGGTTCAACATTTTCAACACAATTTCTGCTAGTTGTTATATTTCAAGCAGAGGCAAAAGGTAGTGCAAAATCAATATGTTGTTCTGTGTACTATCAATGAATATGCATTTTTCCCTACTCATGGAAACATAAATGATTCTATGTGCTGTTTAAAAGAAGTATAAAAGCTAAAATGGGTGGGTTTGAGAAAGAGTGGTGGTTTCCACACTAATGACATATTAACTACCCACATGCTCTTTCCAGCGCTGTAATTGTAGTTATGGAAAACATTTCAAGTTGTTCTACTGGTAAGCTACAATATCGCTTCTCTTTTTATTATTGGACACAAGTAATGCACATGTACTTCCTGCTTTTTTCCCTGGAACACCAATCATACATTTTGCAAAACAGGCATGCATTCATATTGGAATGGGGACAAATAAAATAACAGCCGATCTATCAACTTACTTAATTGATAAAATCTCTTTTGTGTTTCAGAAACCTTGTGGGCTGATGTGCAATAGCAATATGATGCATTTTTGTACTCCCACCCTGCTGTAAAAATGTTGTGTGCAGATATTGTCAAATATCTTGAAAAGTTTCGCCTAATATTTCTTTTTAAAGCTCTTGAGGATATTCAGGTATGTTGCAGTACACTCCTGGAAAATTTAGGCATAGGGGTGGTCGTTAAAAATATCTCTTCGGAGCTAATTAGCACATAACCATTAGGCAACACACTTCATGCTGGTCTCAGCTGGAATTAAATTTTAATTGGCACTTCTTAATTGGCAGACTGAACTTAAAGTCAAATTAAACTGGGGGCAGTAGGAGCATGCTGTGTGATTGCAACACACCCTCCATTGACTGAATCCTTATATAGATGGTGAATGAATGGCCCTTCCACGTCCTATCACTGTGCACAGTCATTTGCAGTCTGCAAGACAGAGCAAACTCATCTGTGCTTTGTATTACACAGCTGGGGTTTTTTCTACAGGCTAAAAATCTGTGGGCCATGAGTTTGCAAAATTCTTGGTTTTCTGCCTGTCTCCTCATGGCAGACTTTGGCATCCTGCTGCTGGGTATTCCCTAACTAATACAACTCCCTCAGCTTTCCTGGGATTTTCCACAAGGATATTCAATAGAAAACGAATCAGGGGAAAATAAAAACTAAAAACAATTACATAAGAAATGTAGAGTTATTTTTTATCTAGCCCAGTGATCTATGAATTCATACACTTTACTCCAGCATTAATGCTTTCCATGGTTGAAATGTATCCACTGGGTCTGACAATCATGGGCAGCTCAGAATACTTTTTTTCATTCATTTTAATCTCAATTTTAATTACAATTGTACCCTTATTTCTTCTAAGTTCACTCAAAACAAGCATGGTAGCAAATACTAGTACTTGAGAAGGATACCATGCATAGGAAGACTTAGCATTTTACAGGGGAAATGATTGTCTTCATGTAATTAATCATCATTCAGTCACAATAAGAGATTTATCTATGGTCTGGTTGCCTGCTAGCAAGGAAACAGGAAAGCCAAGCAGATATTTCAAGGAAAGATGAGAGGACAAAAGACTAACATAAGATGTTACCAAGCCACCTGTTTCACAGAAATACCAGTATTAGGTTTTTCTCCAGGTAATTAACAGCAAACATTTATCCAGATAAATAACAGCAATAGTCAATGAACACAAAGCGAAAGGCAATGATTGTTAAATAGTAAAGCAATATACAGCACTAGACTGGCTATCTACGCTGTAAAACTCCCCTTATTTAACTAACCATCTTGCAATGTTGTATATTCAATCAGATACCCAACACATGTCAGTTTTAGGCAGGCTTTATCTCAGTGTGCTGCTGATCCTGTGGCTTTAAGTACAAGTAAGGTAGTATCATACTTTAGAGAAATCATCATGCTTCACTGAATGCCATTTAAGCCTCTTTATCTGACATTCATATACAATAATTTGAAAGTCCGGCAGAAGTACAGGAATAAAGAATGTGAATTGCACCTGAATATTTGTCTAAAATATTTTATATAATAATAATTACATTATAATTTGTGTTTAAAAACTCTGCAGTTTTTTTTTCACAGCCTTTTGCATATTTAACTTAGAAACTAACCTATTTTCACATTTAAAGAACCTGATATGAACTGGATTTGCACATAAAATCAATCAGAAACAGAAACAGAAATCAATCTACATGCAAAAACAGTCTATAACAGTAAATGAACAGAATATTCTTTATTAAGATTGTAGTTGGCTTTGCTTGAGTTAATGGTAACAGCAGTAATTTTACAGGTTTAACCACACCATAAATTTGACTGGTAACTATGTTGCAAGTCTTTTTTTTTTTTTTTTTTACAGTGTGTACAGCCCCATTCAGAGCAGGAACCAGCTGAAAGCAATGGACAGTCCTACTAGAGTTCTTAGTGCTTAGGGCTAGAAATTTTCTATAGCCATAAGCCACCCTCCTTCTCAGCACCCAGATAAAGATCTACTCTAAAGATCTGTTTCCAATCTAGTCTTTAAAACTGAGATTGTGCCTAAATCATGGGTGTAATTAGGTAGGCTGTTCAGTAATAGAGGAGCTCTGAGTAAAAAGGCTCTATCACCACATTTAGTTATGTTTTTTTTTTTTCAAGCGAGCAAGCAAGCCTCTAGTGAGCAAAGTAATCTAGGGGGTTTTAGAGGATTAAGAGATCCTGCAGGTATGTGGGCACAAGTCTGCTTAAAGGATTTTAAATTAGGAAGGAACAGCAATGAACCAGCGAAGCAACACTACTGGAACTATACATTGATATGTCCACATAACTAGAATAATATAGTAAAATGTTTAGTTTTTGTCAAGATTCTTGTGACAGCATTTTGAATGAGTTACAAGGAATTTAAGGTGTCATTCGATAGGAAACCATTTCTGGGGTTGGCTGAGTGACAGTAGATGGTGAGTGCAAGATGTGCCACAGAGATACAACTTTTCGACCCAGGACGATCTTTTCTGTTTTCCCTTTATTTAGAAGGAAAAAGTCTATAAGAGGTGCCTCAATTCTGGAGGTCTGGAGAGATCTGAGACATGTAACAGATAATGTCTCCAACTGGCAGCATGTACAGTAGAATACCTAGGAGCAATGACTGAGCCCAGTGGGAAACCGTACTTTAGTTTAGAAAGATATAAAATGTCATTTAATTATTAAGGGATCCTGCAGGTAAGTGGGCACAAGTCTGCTTAAAGGATTTTAAATTAGGGAGAGCAATTTGAAATCAATCGAAAATTTTACTGGTAACCAGTGAACCAATGCTTCATGATGTGTTGAGAAAGATAAAATAAAATCTCGTCATTTAATTAGACAAACTGGACATCTGTCAGATAGGTGTGACCTGTACCATGGCAATATTCCTCCTTTCAGACCAATAGTGCACTCATGTCTATTCAAAAGGATCAGGTGATCAAGGCAAAACTCAAGAAGCACAACTACAGAGAGTTATAGTTAGATGATAGGAGTATATCGTTAACAACTTTAATGACAGTATCTCAGTGCTACTGTGTGATTGGGTCAAAAACCTGACAGAAAGGTCTCCATGGAATTATTGGGGTTTTCAAAGTGTATGAGCAGTTCATATATAGATTTCTCCATGATTTTGCTGAGAAAGGGAGATTGATGTAGGCCTGTTATTCTTTTAGATTTTTTGGATCTAATTTTGGTTTCTTCAAAAGGGGCAAGATTTAGGGACTTCGGCATGATGGCTTGATAATGATAAAGATACGTCAACAATATTTAATATTGGTTTACAAAACATATAACCATTAAAATAAGAGCTTTAATTACCCTTTTAAAGTCTTCATAAAGTTCAAAGAATGCATAATATGATTCTTATAACTCTGCTTTGTCAGAGTACTGTATACATGTGTGTATAAGTACAAGTATCTGACAAACCATGACCCATCCCATTATTTAAGGAAATGTATTCATATATTCCTCTTAGTCAGCAGTACAAGAAGCTTTTTAGCCTTTTTTGTGATTCATGAATTACTATTTGATGATAGAACTTGTCTCAGATTCATCTCCATATGTCACAAAGTATACAGTTGTGATGATGGATTAACATATAAATACTCAATTATGAAGCAGTTATGAATGCTTTATAGCAATGAGTTTTGTCAAGTTTTATGAATGCTTTTAACATAATTGTATAATAATCCAGTATGACATATGTCATGAAACTCA
This sequence comes from Megalops cyprinoides, assembly GCF_013368585.1. Taxonomy (NCBI): domain Eukaryota; kingdom Metazoa; phylum Chordata; class Actinopteri; order Elopiformes; family Megalopidae; genus Megalops; species Megalops cyprinoides. Next base: position 17,089,756 of record NC_050586.1, read on the forward strand.
GATATTTTCCCATTTTATGTAGCAGTTCTTAATGTAATATGTATGTCATAAAGATGTAAAACATTGCCCTGTTTTACTTATGTTTGCTGTATTTAGGAACACATGATTTCCTCAATGCTGTATTCCAAAGTTAAATGAAAGTCTTCCTTTCTGTCTGTTATTCCTGTTCATGTTTGCCAGATTACACATTTGGTCAACTGCAGGCTAACAAACATTTTTGTTAGCCTCCAGAAGGGTATACAAACAAGTGGACTCTTTAAACTTAATGGTTCTTTCCTTGACCTAAACATCATTAAAGCAATTTTAGTTTCAATAAACAAACTGTGTATCACCAAACTGCCTTCACAGTATGGCTCAAAACAAAAATATCCAAGTCAGTTAAGAGATAAAGCGCTACTATGTTTTTATAAATAACCTTGAATAATACAGTATTAAGCTAATTCACAATGGATCCTTAATCATGTATGTGATAAAAAGCTGGTAACACTTTACTAGAATTATACATCATGACAACACTATGAGAAGAATTATGTAAGACATAGCTGCTAAATTATGCTGTTGATTCTGATACTCGGATTTCTCAGTAAATTCAATACATTTAAGATGTATTGTGTTACTGCAATCAAGCACTGTTTATCATCTTACCATCACTATGAAAACTGACATGGAGATTGTCTCAGGGTGCACGGTGCTTTAGTTACCCTATGATAACATTTCATGCTTGTTTATATACATATTGTTCTTGGATCCTAAAACTGCAAAAAAAGCGCATAAAGCCTCTTGCAGCCATGACACAGTTAATATTGTTTTCTTCAGGGTTCTTGCGAGTCCACCATTGTCCTTTTCAATGCACTCATGGCTATTTTTGTCTTGCGGACTGTTCATGTATAGAACATCTGCATTATCTCCAGCTGGTATTTCAGGACCTTTAATGAGTCCCTCTGGCCTTGACATTTCCGTGCGTAGGCATAGTATCGCAGTGTGCCTGCACGCCGAACGCCTGCTGAGGGGCGAGAGGTGGCATCTGCCTCCGCCGGAACACTGACTTCGAGGAGCACAGCAAAACACAGGCTCTCCGACTCTCGGAAGAGAGAATACACTGGGACGTGGTTCAGATAGCATGGGGCGCCAAATGATTAGATGCCAAATGAGCTCACAGAGAGAGAGAGAGAGAGAGAGAGAGCGAGAGAGAGAGAGAAAGAGAGAGAGAAAGAGAGCAAGATACCGGCCATCATAGGCAGACATGGCTGCCCAGAGAAGACAGGCTCAGTGCTCGCAGTGCATCCAAGAAAGAATCGAATAAGAGCTACATTTTCTTAACAGGCGTATGAATGTGAAGAAAATGGAGAAAATGTCTTATGCAAAATTCAAAAACACATCTTCCAGAAATGAGAATCTTCATAGGGAAATAGAGGAGCTGTGCGTTTTCGAAAGCACAATAAATCAGCAATGTCAAAGCCTCAGGGACAGTGTATGAGATGTATTATTAATGCTGTTGTTGTTGTTGTTATTTGTATCATTCTTATTATAAGGATAATGATTGCTGTTGTTGCCACTATTGATTTTAAGCTTTGCAGTACATGTATATCATGCTAATAAACCATTTTTGAATTTATCGGCGCTGAACTGTAAGAGAGAAACAGATAGAGAGTGCAACAAAGAGAAAAAAATGAGAGAAGGCAACTGAGAGAAAGCGAGAGACGCTATGTCCCTTGAGGCATTATGGAGACAAAAATGTCAGACCTCATTCATTGCAATTTGATTTGCTGACTTATTTCCTTTTGTCGCATTTTTCTCCAATCACACATACGCACACCTCTGAAATAGGTGTGAGGACACTGAACATTTCACACTACAGATTTCCCCTGTTTTATGAGGAATTATCCATAATAACGGTTTTGTCACTTTGAATCCCAAAGGCTCTTGTTGAGGGCATCATTGACTGGATCCTAAAGACTTATTCTCTTGCTGCTTTTGACTGTCTGTCCAGATTCTCCCAGATCTTATTTCTCACCTAAGGGCCCCTCCACTTCTGAGCTCAGTTGCAAGTGTAATAATTTGACTGCCTTTGAGATTTAAAACAAGAAAGGGAAGAAGAATAAAAGAGGTGTCAGTGCAGGTTTCTCTTTGGTAATTATGACATGAAGTACAACTTTCAATCAAAAAATGATTCTTTTAAAAAGACCACTTTAATCCTACCATATTGATTTTTTTCAAAGGGTGACCTAACCAGATCAGGAAAGAGCAGTATAGAGGGCTTCTCCTACAGTGGTGGGCTGAATAAAAGATTATCGTGCGAGCTCTCTGATCATCCATATCCAACCCCAGATTTTAATTTCACTGCACAGCAGAGCCTGCAGCTCTGCACATCTATGCAAAGCCAGCCTTGTTTAAAAAAAAAAAAAGCAAAAAAAAAAAAAACATACAAACAACTCACAGTCAGGTTCACAGCTATCTCCGTGTCTCCAGCTTGCTGGGAAGATGGTCCCTACAGGACCGGACGAACTCGTATCAGTGGGCTGGCATGTGTTGGTGAGGCCCATCTGTTATTTACATGCCCCGTGGACAAATCGAGGGCTTTGGTCTCCTGTGCTCTGCCTCCGCTCGCTCCTACCTCTCTCACGGTGCAGCTACCGCGGCAGTAGCAAATTAAAAATAAACACAATGTGCGCACTTGCCTAAATTTGCGTTGCTAAGCTACGGACACTGCCGCTGTCCCCGTCAACCCGGAAGGGGGCTGGCGTAATGGGGAGTGGAGTGGAAAGAGGGTGGGCTATGTGTGCTGGTGTAAATAGAGGCAAATTCCTAACAAAAGACTTCATATCTAATGCATTGCTGATGCAATGCTCTATCCTAGTTAAATAGCCACCACTGTATCAAACAGAAGGCATATTTATAGGAGTATGGTATGAGGCAATTAACTGGTGAGAAAAAAACATGTTATCAAAAACAATTATAATTGCAAGTCTTGCATGCTAAAACAATATTCACATTATATGCCTGTAAAAATGATTATATATTTGGAGACAATAGCACGGACGTCATATTCAGCAGAACATATTGGAGTAAACTTGAAGGTGACCTACATCACAAAGACAATATGTGTAGATCGAGAAAATAAATACTCTGTAAACCATGTACACAAACCATAAATAAAATATCAAATCCACAAGAAAACAAAGGGAAAATAAGAGAAAACAAAGGAATATTCATCCTTATTCTATCTGTAATTCAATTTCACTTTAGCAAATGAGGTATAACACAATTGTACTTTAAAAGCAGAATTTCTCATAGTAGCCCAAAAATTCAGTGCTTCAGACAGGATTTATAAAGGTCTACCTGCAATGATACAAACAAAGAGTGAAAGCAATTAGCCAAAAGTGTGGAATAAAGCATAAAGTGTCTAATCTTTTTAAATGTTTCCAACTTTGTGCTATGCAGTTATGATCCAGACATTCATGAATTTTTAAAGCTACAGCCAAGCATTGGGTAAAATGTTTCTGAAAATAACTTTAAACCTAAAATGTGTTAAAAAGGAATGCCCCACAACATCCATGGAAAATCAATGACACGTACAAAAAAATGCTAAAAATGTCTGCATATTCTTCATGAAGAAAAGCCAGTACAAATGGAAATACTAGATTCTATAAAAGAGCCCACAAAGGATGAAGGATATTTAAAAAAATGGATGGGTTCTCATCAAGGTATGCATTTGTAAAATTTGAGTTTGTTAGGTATACATTTGTTGCTAACACATTTTTCATAATAAATTTGCAAAGCATACATTTACATATTTTCACTGTCTTTATCTGTTTTGAGAAACATCACCAGGAAATCTCTCAAGCTTAGCTCTCACTGGTAAGATTCAAACATATTCCAGGGTGATTTATTCTGCTGGAAGAAAAATGATGCAACTGTTCCCCTTAATCAATCTATTTCAATCAATTAAGCCCTGTTTCAACACAGCATAATGTCTAAATATGAACAACTGATACATATTACCATGTTTTCAAGTTTGGAGTGAACATATTGCATTCTGTCTTGTGTTTTTAAATTGAATCTACTGGTAACTAAGGGAAATTAAATCTTCCCTTCGTTAATGTCTCTGGAAAACCATGCATAATTTATGTAAATCATGAGGACTGAGAAGCTTACTTCTGTTGCTTGTTCTTGTTACAAAAGCCTGACCATAATGGCCTTGTATCACAGAGACATTGCTTACTAAATTTATTTTATGCATTGGCACATTTTACCGTCTATGATTCACTTGTTCAACAGAGAAAGAATCATTTGTTTAGTGTCCTATGGAAGCTGAGTGCAGTGGCCTGGCTGGTATGTAGGGTCTGATGATTGATTGAAGGAGCCATTCCTTTTACTGCTCAATATGCTAACACCAGCATTTTGAAATGGACTGCAGACACCACCAGTGGAGGGACATCAGGATGCATTTAAAGATGGAATAAAGGTCATTAAATGGACATTGTTGTCTTGAACGACTTAAAACAAGCCTATAAAGTGCATGTAGTAAAGTCTCAATGCAGTCATGTTTAGTTTTCCATTATTATTATTATTATTATTATTATTATTATTATTATTATTATTATCATTAGTAGTAGTAGTGGTGGTAATAGTAGTAGCAGTATTAGTTCCAGAAGAACTTACAAGGCTGTAACATAACCTAAATGCTGCAAAAGGGCCTGCATAATAACACTCATGCAAATGATAAAGAACCATAAGCACCTTAGAAGTAACCTTGGGAATAACATAACAACAATGACAAGAGCTGTATCAAATGACCTCTTACTACAGTAGAATGTAAACTTGATTTAACATGTTTTACAATCTGTCATCAAACCCTAAAATTCCTGTCAGACTACTCTGCTGCTCTTTCTCTCATAATCTGGAGGGATTGCTCATATTGATACCGTCCCTTCTCTACTCTGTCCATCAAGTGGTGGAATAAGATCCTCATGACAGTCAGGACAGTACGGTCACCAGCCACTCTCTGGTGCAGACTGCTAACCTACCTATTAAGACTACATCTTGCTTCCGTGAACTCTGACCCCTAACCCTCCAAACACCTGGGTAAAAGCTTGCAGTAAACCTTGATAATACATATGAGTAAGGCATGAGCATTACAAACAAAATGGTGCCAGCACTATAAGGTTTTTTTGTGACAAAAAGCACAGTGGTCAAGCTTTTGTGGTGATAGAAGCTTGTTGCAGTACAAACTGTTCTGCTGAAAATAACAATAGTAGTATACATTTACCTTATGACAGCAATTATTGTAGTAGTGTGTAATTGTGCTAGAAGTTGCTCTGGATAAGAGCATCTGCCAAATGAATCAAATGTGTCCTGCATTGGTGCTACATTACAAGTGTGGCACTAATGATTCAGTATCTATGTGGCTGCATGCCAGACCTTAATGAATGTCCTTTTATTATATTGGATAAGAGCATCTGCCAAATAATTATAAGAAAATGTAGCATCTATACACTATTTTGTTTGACAAAATTGAGTGTGGATACTAAACACGGTAATTCACTAAACTTTGCAAATTACTCTCCTAGAAAATGTGATTTAGAAGCACCCCATCCTCTGAATAGAACCGGTGTTCGTGTTTTATGTTGGGGTGTTGGATGCTACCCATACCTCTATCAGCCAGGAGAAGATTAGCAGAGATGTTAAAACTGAGTGTCTAGCCATCTCTAAGCAGAAGCCATCTCATTCCTGTGTATTCAAATCCTGTGTTGTAGAATGCTGGAAAAAATGATCTTTGTGTCAGGGAGAAGATGCATTATTTCTTCTCATCTTTCAGACTAGTTCTATCCCCCTGAAGGATCCAACCCCCCACCCCCACCCACATGGATAAGGAAGATGTCAGGAGCACGAATCCTCAACAACTTCTCTTTGAGGAAAGGGACAAGCCCCTCCGTCCCCCATCATCCAATCCATGCATTATCATAGTCTAGGAATAAGTATAGAGATCGTTTTATGAGTTGCAAACCAGTGATTCCAGAAAGTTTCAATTACCCAAGTGCCCACTTTCCAGACATAATAGATTGGGCTATGATTGTGCACTCTTCTTATTCAACCTCTGTTTTTTTTTTTTTTTTTTTTTTAAATAAAGCTATATAATTATATTTAAGGGCTATGCTACTGATTTTGAATGACTTGAATTTCCTGTATTAACTTCGTTTTTAGCATAAATATTGTAATGCACAGAAACTGTAAAACAAAGAAAATTAGGTACACATTCATAATTCAAAACTACCCTTAATTATGTTATCTGCCAGATGACCTCTCTGAAATTTGTTTGCGATTATAGACAGGATGTACAGAGCCATGACACCTAAGGAGTGACCATTTCTACTTAATTTACACTACAGGAATATTGTACATTTTGATTTGCCAAGTGTTTTGCTTAAGGGTAAAGATAACATCCTTGTTTTGTAAGGGGAATTCATTAAAGAAGATAAGAAAAAGTTATTACGTTTCAAACCTGACATTCTGAAAGGCATACCTCGAGGCCTCACCATATGGGGTTTATCAGTGATGAGCTGGAAATGGCTTATGGCAAAGCAAAGTAATTGAGATGGAGGAAGCATCCCTATGTTAATGGAAACATTTTTATTAATGAGCTGAGAATAAATTACCCTTCTTTGTTTAATATGCAAACTTTAACCAAAACGTGACATATGGAATCACACAAGAAATGCAAGAGGGCTGACTCTGACTGCATGAGAAAAACAACTCACTGTGAAAGAGTCGTTTCTTCAAACAGAGGGAATATCTCTGTATGGAGAAGCAACGAGAGATTTAAGCATGAGGACCTGTCTTCCTTAGGGAAGCTTTAAGGACTGAGGCGTCTTTTTAAAAGTTTCTATTGAAAGCTTTGATATGCGTGGAATACCCTGTGCAGCAAAAAGTTTTAGCGTTGTTCTTTTTACATTGTTTTTCTGTTTAAGATTTCAGAAACAGCCAAGAATACAGACATGAAGATTGTTATTCCTGTTTATTTTTCCTTCAGCACTTTTGTGTGTGGTGCAATCTGTCACTTCTGAAATGAGTCTTTGTGAACAAAATTGATTCTAAACTCCAAAAGAAACCACTATTTTCAAAAATGAATATTTCTCATGGACAGTAAATAATATCTTAAAAAATCGTCACATTAAAGCTGTCCCTAAAAACACAAATTATGCTCCTACTTAAAACTGATCCAAAAACAGTTTGATTAATTACTAGCCAATTACCCCAACTGATGAAATCCCTGCCAAAAAACTGGGGAGCCATTTTAATTGAAATGCTATGATGGTATTCCCAATTATAAAGCAATAAAGCACCACACAAAGACAAAGGATCTCATTAACAACTCTGTACAATCCATTACTGCATTCAACATTCCAATAAGGGAAAAAGAGGTGTAACAGGACAGGACCTAAAATTAAACAAATCTGTGAGTCAATTAACTGGCCCAGTAGGAATGAGAGATGCATGAATTGACGTAAATAAATCTATGATGAACTCTATCTCTCTCCCTCTCTCTCCCTCTCTCTCCCTGTGTGTGTGTATAAAAATGGCAAATTTACCAGGTACACATACAGGTATTAAATATTACAGTAAATATATATTATATTACAGTGGCTGTGTGATCAAATCCTGTATCATTACCAAATGAAGTCACAAGAAGATGTTTCATGTAGCCACAAAAATAAATATAATCATAATGAAGAGTGAACAATGACAATGACAATGCTTTTCTTTACTTCCCATTACAGGCAGTTGAAAAAAATTATGACATGCGCTGTAAATAAGCAAAAAAATGACATAAATAATAAATGGCATTATTGATTCCTGACATATAAAACCTGTTTATTTTTCCACTATACCTACATAAAACTAAATGTAAAAGTAGAAAGTAAACCAATCAATAACTTAATGCAGCCAACTAGACTGCAAGAAATTGCAGTTGCTTGTATAAAAATGTACTTACAAGAAGCTATTCTTTGGCTCATGCCTTTTAACAATCTACTTAGCTGTCCTGTTACATTAAGTTCAATATTGTTCAATTCTCATGACCTACTAACGACTTCTTTCAACTCAACATTTGCAACAGTGACATAAATATCATGGTTATGCATAGGTGTCAGCGAGCTTAAAGATTTGTTCAGCTGCATTGCATCCTGTTCACATTGATGTTCATAAGGTGTGTGTACTATGGATACTGAATTTACCAAGACATGTGCCACCAGATGACAACAGCGCATTAAGCATTATCTATTAGCATATGCTACATTTCAACAATACAATAGAGTTTCTAATTCAGGATGTCCCTTATATTTGCAGAAGAATAATAGGACAGTGAATAATGTTTACTATAATAGGTGACGTAATGCTCCTTCTGTTACTCCTGCTGCTTCTTGGGAAAAAGCACTTTGATTCTGCTGCATAAGGGTATTTTAACACCACACATGTATAAGTCTATTTTTAAATTAGTAAACAGCTAGTTCTGCAACAGCCTATATAAATTAAAATATATCAGCCTGCAATGATCAGTTGCATTTGCAATACTTTTGTTTTTTGATTCATCCAAGGCTTTGGGAAGGGAATCAGATTTTTGTTTACCAATGTAAAAATAATTTAAGAATAAAGTAAAACATTTAACCATGAGATGTAAAGATGAGCAATTGTTCAAAGTGATATCTGTCTAGATATCTCATTTATATACAGTATATGTAATTAAAAGAAACGTCCAATATGTGTTAACAAGGCAAGCAGTCTTTCAGTTTTCAGTCTTTCAGTATATTTTATGGTTCTCTTTATCTCCCTTGTTTTGTCTCTTCTTCACTGCTGTTATTAGAAGCCTAATATCTCTGCAACACGTGTTGTATTCAGGAATCTTTTGTTTATGTAGATGCATGCATTTCTTTGGCACAATCCACAGACCCATTCGGTTTAACTTGTGTTACAGCAGAACAGCTATTTACTTATGATTACAAAATCCTCTCATGATTTCTGACACCATGTCAAGGAATATATCTGCGTATTTGAAATACATAATGTTTGTTTAACATACCTACAGGGGTTTGTTTGGTTTTGCCCTTGTAAAACCAGATTAAATGAATGATTAAAGTTATGCGTTATCTATATTCTACATCAGAAATTCCCATGAATATTTATAACTGGCATTGTGTGGCAAGGACGGAATGGAAAATAAGAGAAACATGTCACACATCAATCAAACTGGATTCTGCAGGTGAGACTTTCTCTAAGAATACATATTGAAGTTTACTCTCTCAACCTAATTAAAAATCGCAGCCTGTTTGAGACCCATGAAAGCCTAGGTATTTTGAAAGAATGTAATTGCTACTGAAACAGCCACATGATGCCCAATCTGCCTTTGAATACACATACACGGTCTTATGGCTCTGGCAAAGGCAGAACCTTTACTACACCAGTAAGACTAGATACGCTTTCTTAATTTTAGAGATTCCCTTTGTAATTGATTGGACTGTTTCACTAATCACAAAGTGTTATTTGGATGGGTACCTCACAGATACCAACAGAGGAGACCCACTAAGCTCTCTTACTATTATTACCACTACTTTGTGTGAGATGTGTGAAGGGATGGAGTTGCCTGACAGCCAATTAAGGGCTGCCGGAATCTGAGGAAACTGTCTGTGTAGGCACACTCCTGGCTGCCTTTTCATACTTGGTGCGGCACACTAGGGAACTGGTAGCATTTAAAACCTAAAGCAGTTTGAGACTGAGACTTGGCTTATCAATAAATCTCAGCATTGATTACTGTCTGCACTGTGCTTGATCCCCCCCACCATATCTGACCTGAATCCTGATTCTGGACAGATGAGGACTTTGGCAAATGTCTTCATTTTTAGTTCAGACAGGTAGGTCACACCCTGTAGTGTCAGAGGTTGAAACACTCTGTGATCCCCCTCATGAATTAATTTTTGAGTCCTGCTTTATATTAAGTGGGAAATAACCCTGTACGAATACAATGTCAGTATACAACAAGTAATTACCTGTTTGGTAATTGATGGGTAATAAAGGTTTACATTTAGGTAATGACTGATGTGATATTGTTAACACTGTCCCTGTCCCTTCTCCTAATCCTTGCATTAAACCTTGTCCTATTCATAACCTTGGTCTCAGCCCTTAACCTAACTGATTACTAACCACAATCATTTATTACAAAAATGTGGACTTAGTTACATGGTACTTACAGATTTACTGAGTGCCACCTTAATGTAAAGCATAATTTACGTTCATACAGTGGAAGTGTACAGTTACAATGGATTTGGACAGGAAATTCAACTGTTTTTAAATTCTGTGCTTACCCAGCTTGTTGACAGTATAGAAGGAGTGTGCAGTCTCATAGATGGTACTCTCATGGAATTACAGTCTATTTTTTAATGCCGAAGATATTTGTTTTCATGAATTATTCATAAATGTGAATAAATATTCATTTAAATATCTCTTTGTCATGAGAAAATCCACTTATCTAGCACATCAATCACAAAAATGTAGATGGAAAAATGATGAGTTTTCTTTTGACTTTTCCACATCGTTTACACTTGTTCACTGTTGCATATACATGTGCCAAGATAAAAACAACTCTATTGAGAACTACTTCCAGTGTTGCCAATTTAGTGATTTTGTCACCAGATCTAGAGGCATTTAGAACTAAGCCTCATTTATATCCATAAGAATAATACATAGCTTTTTCTTTAACAATCTAGAAAAATCTGCATTTTTTTTACCACACCACAGTTTTAATACCACAATACTTGGGAAAATATGGGAAATAAGATTGCAAAAATATCGGTTTCTCAGTGGAAACCACAATGCATGACCTAGGTCTACATAACTGTCACTCACTCTGTATAGAGACCCAGTGGTGATTTTTGGATCCAGTTTGAAGTGCAGTGCCATTGCCATTTTAACAGACTTTTGATGGTTTTCATTATGTTAACCTTGTTATAACTTTTAACAGTACTTTGTACAGTACCAAGCCACTGATGCTGCTGGTCACAGCCGTATACTGGTGTACTACATTTAATTAATATTTCTGATTGAAGAACATCTATTAGTGTTTCCAGACACAATTACTCAAGCCTTGAAAATTATTCCCACTGCTTTAATTCTCTTGGTGGTCACCAGGGAGGCCCTCTGGCAGAGCATCACTGTCATGGTCTCCTCCATGGGGAGGACATTCCACCCCCTGGTGCTCTATTTGTTACTGTCTGCAGGCTGCCGAAGTGGCCAGGCTCGCCCCAGGCATCCGTCGTCTCAAAATCTGGAACCACAGGGGGGACTACAACATTCGCATGGTGTCTGGGGGCTTTGCTAGCGTGCTGTGAATTGGGGATTCAGACAGCATACACTGCACCTCTCATCTAATACCTGAACTGTAGCCATCAAGCTTTTGTTTCTGATGTGGGACGGACATGGCCTCTGAGAACTTATGAATGACAAGCTACCATTGCATGTGTGCAGGTGGCAGAAGGTAGTAGAAATATTAATACTCTCTTTAGCCTGGGAGTGCAGAAACCTCGTCAGCCACCTGAATCCAAGCTCACTGTCCCACACCCACAGAAGCTAAGTATAGTCAATACTGAAGTACAGAGCCAGAAGAGCCTCAAAAGTCTTGTTTTGGCCTTGCCCAAGTGAGCTTTCATCTGACTGTTAGTAATTTAAAATAAACACTCCCTTGTTCTCCAAAGACACGCTTAATCAAGCTCTCCCACACATTACACTGCCAACACTGATTGATATAGAGTAACCAACTACAAACCTTTATGGCTGTGTAACAATGTTTGCAATCAGAAGAAGATATATTTAACAAGAAAGTTCCAACTCAAAGAAGCAGCTGCAGAAACCTCATTCACAGAGAGACCAGCGGAGTGATTTCAGATGTAGGCTGTAATAGGTTAATCAGTAGTGCAGTATGTAGAATTTTCAGATGAAGATGGGAAGTGGTACAGTAGCAAACACTTGTCTTCAAAAGGTAATACATACTGTAACAGATTTTTAAAAATCCTGTCAATGTACAGTATGCAGACTGTGCTGAAGAATAAAATGTAAAAACCTCTGGATTTTCACGGTGCAGTGAGCTTCTCCTTTTGTCCTCCGGGAGATCATTAGGCACATGTGCACAGAATGGCTGCAGAGCAGGAACTGTGGGCAAGTTCCCAGCAGAACATGAAAGCTTCCAACAAACTTGGGTATCCTAAAAATAAAATAAATCTAAATCCAAAAACAGTGCTTAGGAGCTCAGAATGCTCACGCCAGTGTTCCTCATCCCCCCTGCCATGCTAAGAAAACCTCATCCTACACGTGGATTGTGATGTCTTTCTTTTGCTGAAACAATTCATTACAAAACACAGTCAACCCCTTGTATTACAGTCCTTGAACAAACAAGATGCAAATAATTGGCCTGCCTTTACAAATCTCAATATTGACAAAGGTATTAGAAATTAAATATGATTTTTGTTGGAATATTTTTAAATAGAGTTTGGTGTGGCATCCCACTGTTTTAATATGCTGTACACATGTTGCCTAATGTTATCAACTGACACAAAGCCCTAAGCCATACCACCTATAATATCAGCTACCAACTAAAGGCATACAGAGTCCCAACTTTCCAAAAAGATATTGAATATATTTATGCAATATTTAAAAATTAACCATTTGACAATAACTCAGAAAGTTCCCAAAAGTTAGTTGGAAAAAAGCTTGCTGATTTAAGAACAATTATTGCTATAAATAATCATATAAAGTTCACTTTTTGACCCAACAGATTAAACTGCATAATTGCAATTTAAGGCAACTGCATATGGTGAGGTGTTGGAGGGAGGGCATGGGTTGTTAGTGTGACAGGCTTACCTATGTGGTGCGTATTCTCATTATTCCTGCACTGAGAAACTTGTTCTCTGTTGGCTGGAATTCAGAGGGTTCCTTATCGCATAACTTCTTATCATGCCACCCTGGTCTCTGTTTTCGCCTGTAGCCTTCGACCGTTTATGTGGTTTAATATATTTCCAGACGCCCCCAGGAGTCCTGGAGATAATTAGGGGGCCTCTACTAATTCCAGCACCCGTTAAGCCAATTAAACATCACTGCAAAGCTCATTAATGTGAGAGAACATCGTACTGCCATTGATTCCCCCTTCCCTTAACTTTGTGGCTGGATGTAACAACGCAACACTGCAGTCACCAGAGATAGTCACCACAAATAAATCAAAGGCACTTGTTTTGATGCCCCAGCTAGATTTCTGGAGATTTCAGTTGCAATTCTTTTGTTGTTGTTGTTGTTTTCAAGGCTGAGAGACTGCCTCTGTTTCAGCACAGATCATTTTAAACGCTGATTGTAGAAACAAGAACATTTTTTTTTCCAATGAGACTGGGAGCAAAGGTCACGGTACATCTGATAAGTGAAAAGAACTGAAAAGTAAATGGAACAAAAAAAGGTGAGGGGGTGTAGAATTTCACTTTACCCATTTTTGGATTTCAGCAGTTGCATGGGGAGCAACATCCTACTCTTTCTGCAAGAGCCTGGATTTTTAGTCTTTTGGAGCATATTTCTGTCATCCCTCTCATACATTATGAATAAAAGCTAATTTCAAACCACGCTCTGACATTTCCTCAACCCATGTATCCTATGAAGTATCTGTTGCTGTGCCAATAAATTTCTTGTACTTCCAATTTGGTGCTTTTTTTTGGTGTTTTTAAAATCCTTTTCATCCATTGATCCTTGAAATGCAGACACAGTTCACTTACTCAACACATGGACAAAAGGAAGTGCAATACACTTTGCTGAGCTGGAGTCTAGAAATAAATATGTTAATTTTCAGAATCAAGCTGAGTTAGCAAGCTGACTAAATGAAATATAACTACATTTATACCATACGTTTGTTCAAAACAGTGTCAGTCTCAAACAGGTTTAACAGTTTTTAAATGTATTTCTCTGTAATATAATGTTACATCTACATTGTCATTTTTCAGACACTGTTATCCAGCGCGACTTATAAAAGTGCATTCAATAGGTTAGGCAATTATCTGAAAATAAAAACTAAAAACATTACTACCATCGTAGAAATGCAGTGCCATTGTTGGAAACATAGCCACAATGAGATTAAGTGCCATCAAAGGACATACATCCTTAAACTATTACCATTCACCATGAAGATCAGATTGCGCAATCTTAAATGGAATAGGTTTGTATTGTCACAACACAACACATTGTTTACAACTGAGTTAGTACAGAAAAGTACAGTAAAAAAGACACTAGCTACATAAATAGCAATCTAATACAATTATTATGTCAGATATAAAGTTCAGGAAAATAAAGAATTAGGAGAGAACATCATTCATGAGAGTATATTTTTCCCATATAATTTTCTTCTAGGGCCAAAGTATATAACCTTCACTCAAATACCTCCACTCTGACAAAAATGAGTAATTTTGAGTACCATATTTCTGAAGCTTTTTCCACTCTGTATTTAGATATAGTACAAAAATCAGTGTGTAAACTCCAGTATACAGGAATACAGTGGATCAGTTAAAAAATACAAATAAAGAATCCCCCTTGCCAATTTACGGGCAGCCTGCAGGTACACATGACAGCAGTTGCCTAAAAGGGACAGAAGAAGGAGAAAGAGCTGCTCCTTTGTAAACCAGGGAGACAGCTGGAGCCACTTAGCTCATCATGCAGCTGTCTCTCATTCCGTGATTGCAAGTGGCTGCATAAAGAGGGAGAGGAGCAGCCCAAAGAAGAGGAGCCATGGAAAGCCAGATTGAGCATGCATGTGCACTCAGCCTGCTTTTCTCACTCAATGCTCACATTGCTCTCACTCTGCAGCTTCAGCAGTGGAAGGGCTCAACCATTTTGATGCCTTCAAGCACCAACCAGAACCCCTCAGCTTATCAATAGACAGCACCCTCCCCAGTATGAACCGGATGGTTCAGGTGGACTTTATGAAGAAGGATACTTGATCACATTGTAAGATTTTTGTTTGACTGGTGAGGATTCTTCAATAGGACAAATGGGTTTGTGTTATTTTTGGGAAAAAAAGCCTATTTACGGTGTACACAGTCAGTGTTCTATGCATCCTTTTTCAGTAGTCTGTGTTCAAGTCATTACACATATATTTCTAGCCAGCTACCTGTTGGACTGATGTGTTTGAACAGAATGGTATTGTGCAGTCACTATGTACAGTATATGTATGCATAACACTCATAACTGCCACGTAACAAAGCCAATAGCATAGCAAACTTACTCTGAATCACACTTATACAGGTCTATATCGCATACATATCGCATACAGATCTCCTACCAACAATAAACCATGAAAGGATTAAATAAATCTACAGTTACTACTATATACTGTGATGGTCTGCATTTGTAACAAAAACAAACTGCCATCAATTCAAATTCAAGATGTACTTTTTGGGAATCTTTTGTATTTTGTATTTGTATTGTATTTGCAAAGGCCAGAGAATCCCATGAATATTGTCTATGGATCGTCATGCCTATAGTTTCTGGTCTCTCCAGCAGTGTGTTCAAATGCAACAGACAGTATGAACAACCTGTTAGATAAAGATAAATGACTATGTCATGTAAAGGTTGGGTTAGGAGCCCCCTAGTGACATCATATCAATACAGTACAGTAAAACAAGGATTACAATTTTAAATTTTTTTTGATTGCCAATTGTAAAATGTTATGTAAGGCACTGTAATTAATTAATAGTAAAACACGTCATTGATATCTTTTGTGTATGTCTGGTTGGACCTTTGCCTGGCTACACAGCTTGTGGAAAAAAAACAAGAAAAAAACTTTGAAAAGCCTTCTTGGTTTTGTGCTTTTGCAGTTGTGCCCTTTGATCAACAGCAGTCGCAGCATGGAATAACAGGGCTAGATATAAAAATAGATTTGCATTCAGCAGCTAGAAGATATACCCCCGCTTATCATGATCTGCATTGGAGAACAAAGACTAATGGCAAAATGTGGTTTCAGCCTTTCATGGTTCTCAGAAATCAGAGCAAGAAAAAGAACATGAGCAGAGAGAGAGTTAGTTGGGGGTAGGTTAGGAGGGTAAAGAGCTTATCTTAACACATTGATTCTGAAGCATTCCAAACCATGGGCCTGAATTCAGCAGGGAAGAATTTGTTAACACTCGTTATTGGCTGTGGGCCAGGCTCCTTGTAGCCACAGAAAGCTAACGGCCCATGGCTGGAATCAAATCAAATCTTTTGACCAAGCTGCTAAACTAAATTTACAAATGTGCCAATATATGCAGCTTTTACTAGGGAAAGAAATGCTGACACAGAAATGTAAACAACTATTCACAGTGGGATTGTACCTTTTGATTAGTACAGAAGGTCAACACTGTAATTTACAGTAACCCCCATGTTTGAGCTGCATGGCTTCACAAAAGAGCTATTGAGGAAAAGACAGGAGGGCTGCAAGTCTGCCATCCACGTCTCAGGCTATGGTTTAGACAGTGCCTTGCCCCATCTATTTCTTGCAAATCTCCAAGCCTCAAATGAATAAATGTCACACATCTTTCTCTGCCGGGATTACTCCTGGAAAATAGATGCTCTCAAAAACCCGAGATGCTCTCAAATTTCAGAGGGCTCTAAAAATACACGGTGTAAAAATGGGACACAAGGGGATCGCAGCTGGAACTGTTGAAAGATGGATGCCTATTACTTATTATTTCCAAAAATGTGGCCTCTGCATGCCCATGCAATGACTTACAGATGCTGTTGTCTTCTGCAATACATAAGTGAGGAAAGTATATTAGCACATTCCCTCTGACCAGACTGGGAAATTGTATATTTGGATTAAAAAAGAATCAAACTAAATGCATAGCAGTGGGGAACATCTGTTTATTCACAGACTACTCTATTTGTGCATCTTCCATTGTCCTTGTTTCAGCCATTGAACAATCATACAGCTTTTGTCATGCATAATTCAGAAATGCATCAGATGCATCTAGTCAAAGTACAAGTAAGTGTACAATGTAATTGCTATTCTTCATTTGTGTTTTAGTCATTGAATTTACTAGTCTATAGTGAATAGCTATGGTACTTTATGTGAGGGTGTGGTTTTATTCCTATTATTGAAATGGAAATATGGAATACAGTTTATGGAAATATGTACTTGAGTTTTCAATGACTGAGCAATTAATGTGCATCATACAATGGTGATTGTGGTCATAATGCATGCAAATAGAATTAGTACTATGACTTAAGTGCCACAGCAATAAAACTATAGAGTGAAGGTCATTCTAAATGGTAGAATGAAAAGTATTTTGGTAATGGTACAATGGTCCAAATCTGAACCGCTGTTGTCGGTTATAACAGAGTCAGCCTGCTTCAGCACAGGTGCAGTGTGGTATAAAGGAGCAGCGGCCATGCAGTCAAAGTGATTTATTAACTTCATGTAAAACCTGAACAACATTGTTTTGTGACCTACTCCCTTGTCCGTTCTTCCATTTCATTTTTGGGACATTAGATAAAAATAAATCATTTTGTCACCGTTACCTACAGGTGAAAAAAAAAAACCACGAAATAAATAGAACATTTTAAATCCAGTTTTACAGATGTTTGCATCACGTAAGATTGTATGCTATTCAGAAACATATTGTTTTCATTTCTTCTCATCACACAACTGTACATTTCTCACAGCATTTACTGGAGTCAAGGCATGGCCTAATAATTAGCATAGTGAATTAACAGATGTGCATGAGTGCCATCGGCACTCGTCACGCTGTTCACCCTGGGCAGGAGGAAGCCACGTGAGGCTGCATGCCACTTTCCCTACCATGTGACGCCAAAGCAGGCTTTTTAATTCCTCTTCTGGTCACACTTGTTTCTGGCGTGCAGTCAACAGAGGCCAGATTGATGGAGGCTGGATGATAACGAGAAAGGAAATAGTAAATGTCCCCTGTTAATTTAGAGCGTCTGTCTTAGAGGTGAGAGTGGGGACAGTGGAGGCAGGTGCAGGGATCTATGGTGTCAATTATATGAACTAAGTCCCTTTTATGTCCCCATTGCCCAGCAAGGAGTGTGCCACTTTATCACTCTGCCAGCCACGTGGAGAGACCACGCCAGGTGGAAATTTACTGCCTGCGCCTGAGAACAATGTGCTATTTCATTAACCTAATACATTCAACGAGGGCCATAAAATCTGACTCAGACAGACACACCTTGGTGTGCCTGAATGCAGACACCCTGACCTGGATTCATTGCCGCCTTGTTCTAGGCTTTATTTATTATTCCAAAACTGGTGGACATATTCATGCGTAAGTATATATTTTGGGTATTTTTTTCTTCATATGGAGGTTTAAGGTTAGATATCATTTAGACTCAAGAGACTCATTAAGATGCTGTGGGCAGGATGATTTACAGGCCCATATGGAATACATCATAAATATTTTCAAAATGGAATGAGGATTCCATAGAATGGCTCATACCCAGCATGCCTGAGGTCCAGATTCATCCTTATCGTCTGAGGAAACAGCAGTTGCGCACTGTGCATATACAGAATTAGTGTCTAAACGTGTTCAAGGCTTCACGTTGCTTTTCCTTTTGGCCTGTCACGTCTGACTCTGAGTATATAAGCCATGAACTCTGTGTGCTTTGTCCTTCTTGAATCAAATTTTAGGAAATGGACTTGGAGTGGCTTTTATTTCTGACAGTGACTAATAACAACTAGCTTGCTCTTCTCAGAATATGACAAATGTTCAATGATGACCTCTGAAAACAAGTCATGTCAACATTGCTGGTTTGTCAGCAGCATAAATAAGTTCATTTAGATATGCTTGACAACTACAATGCCAGCAAAGGGAGATGACCCAGTCTTTATGCATTATTAGAGAACAAATATTGAATATTTCTATATTTTAAGGGCCAAACAATCCTTTCTTTCCTCCACACATTTTAGTGTGGAGAAAGTATTCCACGCAGTAATGTCATCATGTGTAATGAGATTTTGGCGTATGAATTACTGTTTTTTACATTTTCAATTAGAAGGAGTCCATAAACACTGCATTGTTTCACTGTTAGTCCTCAAATACCCCTGTGTATGTTGGTTGTTGTTCCAGCTGAGCTCTTAATTAATTTGGTTTGATTGAGCTGTTGATCGTGTTTATTCTGGCCTGTGTTTGATATCTCATGGGAGTTTTGTGCTTTAAGTCCTTCATTAAGCAAAAATATCATTGAAGGTGTTTTTGTGATAATAAAAGTAAAGAATTTCTCTGTTATTTTTTAATAGTTTTTGTTAACATATGGCCCTTATAAACACATTTGGAAAACTAATTAGTATTGAACATAATTATATTTAGTTGTTAAATGAATTATGACAGAGCTTACACATACATCGACAAAATACATTTTTATGAACCCAAACAGAACTTCAACAGCACATTTCTATTATCAAGAATTTAAAGCAATTAATTTTCAAGAGATTGCATTTAATTATCAGCTCATTAAGTGTAATTAGTTAAGATATATATATATATATATATATATATGCACACACACACAATGGTTTTGGAAAGTATTCAGACCCCTTCACTTTTTGCACACTTTGTTGTGTTATAGACAATCTCAATGGACTAAATTTATTCTTTTGGGTGTCAGTCTACACACAATAACAACATATTGACAAAACTTTTAGAAATTTTTGCAAATTTATAAGAAATCAACTGAAACTGAAATATCTCAGTTACACAAGTATTAAGACCCTTTATTCAGTACTTTGTAAAATAACCTTTGGCAGCAATCATACCTTTTAACCTTCTTGGGTAAGTCTCTACAAGCTTTGCGCACCTATATACCTATAAACACATAAACCTCACATACATATTGTTTATATATTACATCTTTAATTACTGATATAATACTAATCAAATGTTGTCTAGAAAACAAGGGTAAACTAATCACTAGTTAATAAGATAAATATAGCTTTTATGTAAAGGCATCCTGGCAGGGTTCCGCCTCCTCATCCCGGTTCCTGAAGCATTTCCTTCCCTTCCGAGATGGACATCACTCCTCAGATATCAGCATGTCTCACTGATATCTTGGGTTGGATGAGCAAGCAACAGCTCAAACTTAACATTGACAAGACTGAGATAGTCTATGTCTCAGCAAATATGTCTCCTCCGAGGAATCTCTCAATTTGCGTTGACAATGCAAAGGTAATTGCAATCACAGCTGCCAAAAACCTAGGGGTAACCTTGGAGAGCAATCTATCTTTCAAGGAGCATATTACAGCCACAACCAGGATCTGCAGATTCCTTTTGTTCAATATTAGGAAGATCAGACCATACCTCTCCAAATACAGAGTACAATACGCCTGCAATATTGCAACTCGTTGCTTGCCAGCCTCCCGACATATGCCGTCCGACCACTGCAGCTTATCCAGAATGCAGCAGCCAGACTGACTTTCAACCTCCCCAAGCACGCCCATGTATCACCTGTCCCTCCACTGGCTACCGGTTGCAGCAAGGATCAAGTTCAAGACCTTGTAATTACCCTGTAAGGGACTTCATGGATCAGTCCCCTGATACATACAGGACATGATCAAGCCAGTAAGAACACTGTGCTCTGCTACCTTGGGTCACCTCTGTGTCCTGAAATACAAGGGCAGCATCTCTTGGACCTGCCTCTTCTCAGTACTTGCTCCACACTGGTGGAATGAGATTGCTGCTGAGATTCGTATGATGGACTCCCTGGTGCCTTCAAGAGAAAGCTGAAAAGTTGTCTCTTCACCAGCCAGGGTGACTGATAGATGAAAAAAAAATCATGATACAGCTAAACCACAGTAATGTTAGCTACTAACATTAGTACATACAAAACTGATAGAGAGATGTAATCAAACATACTCACATAACCACTCAAAATCAGAGAGGAATCTCCCCTTTTTCTAATGGCCAGTACTAGCTGGAACAAGGTCTTCATTTGTCTGCTGTCCATTCACTCAGTGTAGTTTCTCAACGTGTTTCACTGATTGTACAGCAAGCTATCAAAATATGTGATGTGACAGACATGGTGAATGGTACCTACCTTCCAATCCAAAATGAACTTGTTAAGGTACAAAATCTTCTTGTGGTAGATGAATTTGCACCAAGCTGTATTATGAAGCTCATAATTAGACAGCCAGAAACCAGACAACTAGAAAATGGATTTACAGCAAGAAAAAAATGGAAAGACCCATACATATTGGCATCTTACATTTCACAGCCGTTTTTTGAGTAACAGTAGGCTGTGGAAAAAGTGGCTGGTGTGGCTACTAACCCTGCAACTTTAACCCAAAAAGCCAATCCATCCACATTTACAGGCTGGTAGGTGTTAATTTTGGACCCTGCATTTCAAAGGTAAGTACTTAAGCTGCATTGCTGAAGATGTTTCGCCTGAGGTAATTACTAGGTCTAGAAGTGCAGAAAATCTCAGAAAGTAGCCACAGGGTCACAGATGTTTCCAACTTGACAAGTGAATTGAATGACATCAGTGTGACTAAAATGTAATTGCATCTTGAAGGCAAGTGTTAGCAATTTTGAATTTTGTAAGACTTAATTGTATTTGATCATAATGTCAGCCAAGGATAGTGCTCATTAAGATATTTAGTTTGCAGTTTGCAGATTGTTTTTTTCTGTTCTGAAAGCATAAACACCTTGTATCATTATACAAAACAATATTAGTGTTAGCTTTTTTGGTTACTGTTCATACCAAACATGACAACACGATGACATGGTATTTTTTGTGATTGCTCATATTTCTTCTTGGTATTTGGGCTACAGAAAAATACAGCAAGAAAGTGAGAGAATCCACACTTATGTGTACAACCACATAACATACAGGTCCATTTCTCATATTCACTTGTTAGTTCAAAGTTCAAAGTTTATTGTCATATGCACAGTAAAGAAACAAGTTCCCTGTTAACTGTTAAGTTGTTAACTTACAAGACAAATCAGTTTGAATCTTTAATAATTGGATAGATATCCATAGATAACATTTAAGACACACAAACAGATGCTTTTAGAGAAAAATATATGAACATTCCATGTCATATCAATGGGAGAGGCAATGGAAGAGGAAGAGGAAAAACGTGGGCAAGATCTGAAAATATCTACCTCCCACATTTTTTTTATATACAGAGGTAGCCAGCTGCATATTACATACTGCAATTGCCAAGATACTTCACAATGATGTGGTGGGCAACTTTAATCAGAGCCATGATTTCCAGCACTCTGAAAGTTACCTCTGCTCTCTCAGTAACTACTGATAGCAGTATTCAAGCACTAAAATTAAATTTAAACAGAAACTGAACAGATCATGACTTCTATTTAAGATGATATGCATTTATGAGTGTAATTTCCTTATGTTATATGCACTCAGAATTGTTACAAGAGAATAACATTTGCTGTTTCATGATTATTGCATGTATTCCAATCTGTCTGTATTTCTGAAAAGTGAATTTGCTTTAGAACTTGCTTTAAAAGATTGTCAAAAGACCCAACCCTGAAAATAAATGCTTATGAAATCAACCTCTATGGAAATGATAGTCATGCATCTACAGGCAGGTTGACAGATGAACAAAATTCAGTGTGCAGAAAAACAGACCACCCACATTTATGTTATGCAGGTGTGTTTGCTGGGTCAGAATAAGAATGAACAAATAGCATGTCCACTGTAGGAAAGAACATGGAAATATTATTATCTCCTCGAACTCAGAATCTGGCCCTATGGGCAAGGAATGTTCATCTAAAGCTGGCTCTGAGAATTCGAGAACAAGCAGCTGCCCAGGGCCACACATCCAGGAACAGGCCCTCTCTCAGTCTCCTAATTTGTATTACCAAATGTTTTGTCCTTGTTGTATGTGTTTGTACAATGTGCAAATCACATTTATGCAAAGTTGAAATGCCACACTGTATCTACACATAACAATGAAATGATGGGACTTTTTTCCTCATCATGCAAACCTGTTTTGGAATCGCCAACTGTATCCCAGACTAGTACACCTTGTTTCACCATGACAGTCTCTCTAATCATGAAGGAGTGCTGAGGTGACACAGCATACTACAGTGTGGTGGATGCTTGTTGGAGGATAGGTGCTACTCTACTAAGATCATACAAGCAACTCATAGTTGGCTGGAGAATTGCTGAGGGTCTGAGAGTGGTGAGATGAGCAACACCTGCTGACACCATGCTGTGGGCTCCTAGGGCTCCTGACACAGCTTGGATTAAACCTGGGCTGTAGAGTTCAGATTGTGCACAGATTTGTTGAGCACCCTAACCACTAAGATACTCAGGAGCCAAAATGATTATACTTTTCAAAAATAATTTCCCCCCACGAAAACCATGCCATCTGTTACTGTGTATTTAAAGGGTAAGAGAAGGGAAATTTTAAAAATCTCTTCAGTTTGAAGAGTTACATTTAAGAATAAAAGTAAACTTGCTTAGAAAAGTGTAATATAGCATTACATTCTGAAACCAATTAATTCCAAAGTACAGGGAAAGAATTACATAACAGTTGAAAGATGTAATGTGGCTTTAAATATCTGTTTCCAGGCAGTGCCTGGACACTCCTGACCTAATTCTTAGCCGCACCTGCCATACGTTTTGAAGACACAGCATTGTAACAGACATAATGCTCAAAGGACTGAATCCTATGGAGAGCTAAACTTTAGAATTATATAATGGCTAAGCCATAAAACGTACATGCTACATTGAATCCCCTCCAAAATCTGGCGGGCTGATCTCTATCAGAGGGCAGCTGCTTTCTGTTTCTTGAAAAAGGAGACATCCCCTTCTGGATAAACCTTTTAAAGACTACATGTTTTTGAATATTAGAAAAAGGTAAACACGTCTAGCTTGATATTATTGACCAGCTACCAGTATTGTAATGTGATGTAATCTATAAAGAGGGATTAGGTTGGAGTCGACATGGCTGATTGTGGCATGACATGGTTGTGTAACAGCTAGGACACTTTGTGCCCTGCTCATATGCTCAGTCCTTAACTAGTGGCACATCATCGAGATGGCACTAGTAGTAACATCTGTTCAGGTTTTGTGCAGCAGTTGGAAAAGAAGATTCACATCAGGTGGCCTGAAAATAACAAGAATTTTAAGCCAAATTTATTTTAAATCAGTGATGTTTACAGTTTCAGAAAGTATTTCAGAAACAGCATCATTTCAGGAAAATACTTTCCTGGAACATTTTTTAATGACTGCTCTAAATCCTTACAAACATCATAGTATATCTTTCCAAAATCACTCCACGATGTAATGCAGCATATATTTGCAAATAAGGGAAACTGGTGATTATTTGAAGCCAAAGAAAACAAAATTAGCTTTGATCATCTCAAATGCTTTCAGACAGCAATTTCCCATTCTGATACTTTGGAAGCAGACTGATGATTAAAGTTTTACTCAGGACACAATATTTGAAATTTTTAATAGCTTATTTATGTCACAGTATACAGTAGAACTTTTCACAGTTTTATTATTTTTTGTTCTTATTTAAACATGTGAAATTTTTCATTTTCATTTCAAGTCAGGAAATAACTAACAGAATTATGCATACTGTAAATAAAGTTGATAACTTAGTGCAGCCACAGGGAAAAATCCAGTTTGAATATTTACCCCAACTACTAGTATCTCTTCAGAGATGAGTGTTATGTACATGTGTAAAAAGACAGATTTGGTGTGAGAAATCTTCTGAAGCTGAGTCCGGCTATTTCACTATGCTGTGCCTAAAATGTATGCAATTCAGTATTATGATCAGTTGAGGAGCCAATGCCCTTTCATACACAAAGGGCAATGTCTGGCTCCAGTTCTTTGTGGTACCCTGAGAACAGATTCTGTTCCAGCTTCTGATTACTCCCACATTCCTCTAGAGATGAGGCCTGGACCATCAGTTCCTCCCCCGCACTCCAAAAGGGATGAGCAAGCTCATATGCGTCACTCTACTGAGTCCATGCCCTGTGAATGTTTCCTTTTCCACTCAGTCCTGGAGCACTCCATGGCCAGCTATTTTGAGAAGCTGTTTCTTCCCTTTTTTCCCAAAATTCCGATATGGATCCTGCTGAGGAACATTGGCCAGCACAGAGCTCTGACCAGGGATTGACCACTGCTACCTGCTTTCAGTCTCGGAATGTTTGCTACTTGGAGTTTTAATAAGCATCATCTCCTGCTGATACTGCAATTCTATAGGTACAACTTGGAGCACATTTTATGTGCTTGCATTCAGACACAAAAATCTCATGTTTTGTGTTATATTACTAGAGGGGCACTGGTCAAAGCAAAAGAAGTTCGCAATTCATACATAATAAATATCGTAATGAAATTAATTAATACAATGATTCGTTTATAATCATTTACACTCATTGACGTCAAAACCCTCAAATATAATATCTTCTATCACCCCTGTCAGAGCGTGTCCTTGTCACTTCTAGTCAGTTTTACTTTAATGTTAGAAGGGACAGACAGCATAAACTTCTTACAATTATAACACTAGCTGAATAAAATTATACATCACATTTCATGTAGTGATTAATTTTTCCCCATAATAGTTTCCTCCTCAAAAAATCCAATATCTTCATAATTAAAAGTGTAAAATAGGGTGATGGGTAAGCTGTTACAGTTACAGCATTTCTAAGAAGTATTTCAGTGTCTGATCTGAGCTAGTGACAGTAAGGTTACCTCTGCCACTGTCCTAGCACTGAACTCACAGCTGACACTGCTAATTATTCATGTATCCAAATTCATAATACATTTAACTGTGACAGTCTGCTGCCATTCTGCTGTGTGATAAAGGGAGTAATTTATTTCCTGCTTCTAATTTTCACAAGATAAGTTACACAACATGCTTGACATCTGAAAGTAATATAAAGATGCGTAGCAATTCAAGATAGGAGAAATGCCGCACTGGAGCTTCTTGCTGTAACTGATGTTCAGCATTATGGCAAATTACGATGTTTCTTATGTAATATTTTAATTTCTGAAACACTGAGCAATCCCCAGAAAATTTCAATAATCTGATGTCTTTGCTGATTGAAAGTCTGGGAATGAACAACGTTACTACAGACATTACAACCAAATTTTATTTTAAGAAATCATTCTAGGGTTGGCCAACAGCATTAAATTTGAAAAACAGGGGTGATGTAGCTGAGAGCGCTGATCTTCAGAGCAGAGGGGACACAGTTCTGAGCATGTGCTACTGTAAATTAGTATCTGCAGTCTAAAGAATGTCATAAAGAACAATAAGCATATTACTTAAAAAACAACCAAACAAACAAAAATATTAGATCCTAGGTAAAAACTATATTATGAAGCAACCTCATCATATTATAGTATGTGCTTAGCCTGCTTATCAGGACTATGATTCAATCTAGCTGTTTTACATTTGTCTTTCACAGTTAACTAAATGTCCTTGAATGCCCGTATTACTACATTTAGCTCAGAGAGTTCAGGGGTGATTCTTCACGTCCACACATGATGTTCATGCAGAAAAAAATAAAAACTCCCTCTTCAGCAATTTAATAGTGCCATAAGGTTACTGTAGCAAATACTTCAGCATGAGAGACTGTTAGGAGAAGCTTCATCTCCCCTCTTTGGCATGGGAGTTTAAGTTGAGAACAAACAAGCTCATAAACATCATATTAAGGAGGCATTGTATGTGTAATTACATTGTAAGTAACTATTAAGCAACATACAGTATATGTAGTTCTTACAAAGTTTTCAGCATGAAACAAACAAAAAAAATGCTGCATATGCTATTGCATGTGTTAGCTGAAAAACCCTTGCTATACTGCTACTTCTAAATACAACCCTAACCAAAGCTACATTTGCAATATTAATCAACTAAAACAGCAAACTCTGCAAACTGCAGCAGAAGAGTACTTAGACAAAAAGCAAAGAAATTAAATAGTAGGTCAATGGGCAATGGCATGTAAATTGTAACAACCATTGAAATGTATTGGCTCTAATCCAACAAACTGTCACTTAATTTAACACACAATTTTGTAAAAATGGCAGCAACAGATAGACAGATAAACAGAACAGTTCTGTTTATCTTTACATACAGACTTGCATTTTTTGTTGGACAGACCTGTGCACTATGAAGTTATGCAGCTCTCTCTGTGTCTTTTAAATTGCTCAATACAAGTTTTTCCAAAGCTGTAATCGAGTGGGAGCTTTTTCAGAGTGGAATGAAATGGCAGCTTGGGTCTAGTTGGGTAATTAAATGCAATTCACAAGTTGACAGCGATCAATTTGCTGTTCACAGAGTTGCTTCAGAAGAAATGAACTGTCCAAAAACCCTGGGTAATAAGATTATGGGGCACAGTGGTAATAATTCACTTTGAATCCACCACATTTCAGTGCCATTCTGGGACCCTGAGGACATGATTTAGGTGTGCCTAAAAACTTTGTCATGATGGATTGGGTTCAGCACTCAGGTGTGTCTAAATGGACAATTCATGAATTTGATCTTGGCAAACAACAGCTTGGTACTCCAGGGTTGCTTTTACAGTTTAAATTGCATCTTTCTTCTGAAAACTCTATTTACTGTCATGTAACCAGCAGGAGTGTGCCGAGTAATTAACACAAAGGAGCTCTCATTTCAAATATGGTGTCTTCTCCAAACACAGGCCCTAAATGGGTAATTATGTCTATTTTACACTTTAAAAATGAGAAGAAACCCGGTGCAGTTGTTCTAGTTTAACTTGGAAACAGCTTTCCTATCAAATTAAAATACTGGGTATGCCTCCAAAACCTCTCTCGGGTAGACCTTACCAGTCAAGGAATAAGCCAGTAATCTTGCTTTTTTGAACAGTGAACAAACTCTATTCCTGGCTATTCCTGTATCCTAGGATTGAATTGGACTGCTGAAAGAAGTTCAAATATGACAAAATATTTAATTCATGCACAAGGCTGCAGTGTTAGGGTGTGGTTTTACAGCAAATCAAATTTTACAGCGCCCATTATCAAATTTTGTGTGTTTTTCTGTATGGCAAATGTTTTGTATTGGTAGTGATAGTGAAGTAGAGCAACCACCTCTTCCTGAAGGCATCCGCAAGATGCAGCCTGGGTTTTATATCTAATACAGGCTAATGTGATAAGAAGCGGAAAGTGAGAAATAGGGACACATGCAAACATTAACTTTTCTGAATATGCTAGGGAGACTTGAAAGTAAAGAGTACTGAGTACTGAGATTGGAGTTAGCAGTGAATTGCAATAGTCCATGTGTGAGACCATAAAGGCCTGGCCTATTTGTTACTTTTTTGTTATAAAAATTTGTTACTTATAAAATAATATGCTTAATGGAGACATAAATGTTCACTTGTTCAATCTCAGACCACTATGGAAATAAAATGTATGACTTTACTGTGCCAACAATAATTGTGTACAAAAAAGTGTAATAATAATAATAATAATAATAATAATAATAATAATTTAGTATAGCTGCTAATTGTTTCAGCTGCTTGAACCAGTTTTTGTTTTATACTTCCAATGTTTCACACAGGAGTAATAACTAGCTTTGTGGAAATTCTGAGTTTCTTGTATTGAGATCCACTGTAACTGGAGTGCTACCTAATTTCTTTACATACCTACATACGTTAGGTAATGCCATCCAAATAGTTCAACCAACTGTTTGCTAGCTATCATTGTACATTGTACTATTTGTTGACTGTACAAAAGAAATTGTACCCTTCAAAGGTCTCTCATGTGAATTGTAAGTTATGTGGAAATTCAATCAGTTTCAGTTATGGTAATGTAGCTAGAGAGACTAGCTTGCCTAGATAGTTAAATTTACAGTAATTGTAAAGTGCATGAAACTCACAGAGATCAGGGCTTACATGAATAAGAATTATCATATTATGGAGTGAATTGGCATCATGAGGGAAAAAACAAAAATATGGATGGCAAGAGACCAATTGACATACAATGAGAATGGACTTTGGCAAACATTATGAAAGAATGATTTTTTGAAAAATCATGAAAGGGGGATGTGACTTATTCTGAATATAGTTCATTCTGAGCTAGCCAGCTACCAACAATCCATAGCTACCTAACAAGGATGACTATCTTGTTAGTGCTGATCATAGCCCAATAAGTGACAAACACCAAATCTTATTCATAGCTTACAATGCCTAGCAAGCTAGTTACTTTTTCCACTGAACCACTAACAGCATAATGAATTAGCAGTGCCACAATGATGTAGTACCTAGATAACAACCTGCCCAGGAGAGCCAGTGGGCTAGCTACAGGTGCAGAGGTGAAATCCTTCAGGGCAGCCTTGTTCCCAATTTCAGCATTAGAACACTTACACTAGCAAGCAAGCTACCTAGCTACCTGCAACCCATAGCTACCTAACAAGGCTGCACTGTAGTCTAGCTACCTTTTTAATGAAAACCATCTTATGCATACAATTCAGTACAAATAATAGAACAATAGTAGCCTTTGTTACAGACCTTGGGTGGGAAATTATTGCACCCTGGCATTTGCATGGTTGTACTTACTGTTTGTATTACATTCTGTAAAGTAACGTAACTATCCAGCTAGATAGGGGACATCAACAATAAACTATTACTATTACAAATAATAATACTTTTTTATCTCAAAAATGTAAAATGATGTAAAACAAGTTAATTAGCACCTCTACTGGTGAGTTATGCATACATATATGCATGTCTCCTGTTTTCCTTGCATGGACACATGCCAGAATCTGACTACTTTCTCGTGAGATCAGTTTGGTACAGGGGCCCCAATTCTTTCTTTCACATATACACCCCCTCCTTTAACAATCTGTTGTTGATCTGTCACACTTGCATCTGTTTTCTGTGAAAGACACAGGGCAGTGATTGATGAAAACCCATACACTGCTTTGTATTGTGTGGACCGAGCACTCCCAGCAGTCTTCACATAGTTTTACTGCAGAAAAAAAGGTGTGTGTGTTTTGTGTGTGCTTCCTTACACATACTGGTCTCACACTGGTACAAGGACTCAATTCCCAACGCAATTTAAAGAATACGATGGAATTTTTCTCCATGTCTCACCTTCTGGACAACCATGTGAATTATAAGATGGCCTGTTATGAAGATTACAGACTTTATAGACTAACGCAGTCCTCAGACATGACAGCGGATATTGGCTTTTACGCATTTTAGATCTGAAAACGTACTTCTAACTGAAAAATATCTCAAACAGCAGCAGGGGTCAGGTCCTTCAAAGTGGTAGTTACTCACACTTGACAAATTACTGAGGAAAGGAGCCTCAGTGAGACAATTTTTAATGTTTGTTTTTTTCTGTCCTCTGTGCCTTTTGTGTCTCCTTGTCAAACATACACATTCTTGAGTGTTTCAAGGACCCCCCTGTATCTTGACAATGAAATATGCATGGAATGTTAATGATTTTCATAATTCATATCAAGACAAAAGTATCCAATGATTTGCATTGTTACAGAGGCCACCTTCCTTGGACTTAATTTCACCTCCAGATTCCTAGGCTGTACAGCAGATTGCAGTAACAATGAGCTGAATGTCAAGAGGCATATTTTCATGTGCAAGGAGCATGATTCTTATTGCGATTAATAGAGTTAAGCTTTGGTATGCAGATATGCCCCTGAAGATATTACAGCAAAGGCACCTCTGATGTTTGATCTTGAATAATTCATCAGTCCTTCTGATGGCAAACAAATAAACAATATCAAATTACTTTTAACTGAATCCATGAGAGTGAAGGTGATACGCCATGACTTGAAATTCACCTTTACCTTAGACTTGCAAATTTTTGTGAATTTGTTCTGTGCAGGAAGGTATAGATTCAAGAACAGATGAAAATCTATAAGCTGATAAAGGACTTGCCTCCAAAAATATAAGCCCTGTGGGTGGTATTTATAAAAATAGGGTGAGTCTGCTGAAAACCCTGCCCCATCCACCTAAATAGCTCTAGATTGTCTATATACTCAAGTTCACCGCAGTGAATCTCTTTCATATGTGTGAATACAAAATATGGTTTTTGTAACACTCCCAAGGGCCATGCTGGAAAGACATACTTTAGTATGGCTGTTGCAGAGCATACTGAGGAACCAATGTGCAGTTTTAATCATCCGGAGCTGGACATTGCAGATATTGCCCCTGTGAAGTCCTTCATGGCAATGTACTTGGAATAAAACACTATGCATAGGCAACCATTCACCTTAACACTGTAATTCAGGGCATGTAGGATTTCTTGAGTTAGGCCCACGGTGGAACTTAGGATGAGGTCTTTTGAGCTCTTAACATTATTATGTTACCAATTACGGTATGGTATTCAGTAGAAAGTCTTTAATATTGCACTCTTGTAATCGTAACACCCTTTCAGATGAGGGAAGAAAAACCTCTTTCTTCTCCTGACTCAATTTTTGGATACCCAACAGACTACAGATGCTCACTTCAAAGTGATTAGAAATTGGGTCAAATATTTGTCAGGCAGAATTTCTCAACCTAAAAAAAATGCATTAAACCAAACTGCTGACAAGATAATCTCAATAAATAAAAATTTTCCTCCCTCCTGGGGAGTGAGCCATTTGTTTAGAAAATCTTTGCCCATCTCTGTGGGCTTTGGCAGTAGCTCTGTTTTCTCCTGTTAAATGTACGGGCAGGGATCTGATATTAGATGAAGATTAAACAGGGTGTAAATTTAACTTGCCACTAGCACCATTCCATCATGATCTTTGTATGTCTGAGACAATTCCCTATCAGCTGACCTAATTATAGTGACACATCCCTGCCAAAACAGCTCATTCAAAAATGAAGAAATAATCATGAATGAAGACTATATATTAAAGCCGTGCTTAAATTCCCCACTCTAGTTCATTAAAAATACATGCAGGATGACATTTGTACATGTACTGTATATATTTTTTTGCTTCAACCAAACTGATTTGTGTTTACTTCCATTTCCTCAACACCTACAAAGAAAACAACCTAAACATTTGCATTTATGTAAGTATGTATTGCAAGTTTTAAGTTCGCTTGTTCACACTAATCCTCTGGGTTTAAACTGCATTTACCCTTTTTCATAACTTTGTTTTGTAATAGCATGATGAATATTTCTTGTGCATCCCAGAGTTTTTCTGTTTTGAGATGAGAATTGCCTTAGAGTTTTGGGAAAATGTTAATATTTTCAATAATAGATGAAACAGAAAAATAAGACCGGGCCATTTCTTTTCAGTCACTGACTGAAAAATTTCAACTCTGAACACTAAAAAAAAATCAATGACACATGCATGCATTTTTTATGGACAGTTTGAAAGTAAAGAATAAGAGGGAAAAACACGATTTCACTTTCAAATTTTTTTAGAGACTGAGAAAAAGGGTAAGTAAATATGTGCAAGAGGGCATCAGATACAAAGTGCCATTCAATGGCAGCCTGTCTTTTTGTTTCAGTTCTGTTCAGACTGTCAGCATGCAGAGCAGAAGCGGGTATCTTGGTTGCTCTCACCCAGCCTGACACCACCTCCTACCTTTGGTAATGCATAAGACAACAAAAGTAAATTATTCATCTCTCGCTGCCACTTTGCCATTTCAGAGGAAGCAGGTTTCTTCCATTATACTCTTCCAATAGAAGAGAGGCCATAGCTATGAAAAAAACCTTGAGCTGAAGTTTGTCAGAAATTTACTAACAGCCAGGCATCATTGCCAGACACAGCTATTTAATAGATTCCAGTGCTGACGATATTAATACTCTAAATGGAATGCAAAATGGAGAAGAAAGAAAATCTTGCAAGAAGATAGATGTTACTGAATTCAGCTGTGTGCAGAACTGTAAAAGCTTGCAAAAAAAAAAAACAGCTGGGATAAAAGAGAATATATGGTGAGATTTATGCCATCAGTGTATTGTGACAAACTGAGGAACTATCTAATTAAAATAGTCTGCTTCTAAGGTAATCATTCTTTAATGTTGAAAGGAATGGATGATCTCACAAAAGTTGAAAAACTGGAATATGCTGTGGCTGTCGTCATTGTCACATAGGAACTCAGTATTTATACAACGTCATACAGTATGTTTCATCATTAGATAATAAAATACAACAGCAACCTCTGAATCAAATATATTTTAAGATTACCTTTGCAAAGGGAAACACTAGTTGAAGCGTATGGCATCATTTTCAATTAATGTATCTGAAGTATACAGTCATGTGTGAAATAATACAGAAAGAGGAGAATAATAATGCAGAAAAGGAGCCCATCTCCAAGATCCAGCCATTCTTTTTAAAATGCAGGCACAGCACACAACAGAGAGGACTTCACAAAAACATTGCTCTGACCTCTCCCCTCACCTTCTACAGTTCACAGAATACACGTGCTGCCCCCGGTCCTGCACATCGATCATGAAGCAGGCAGGTCTGTGGTAATTAGAGCGAGAGGGCTGAGGGAAGAAGCGGTGCTGCAATGCATGAATATGGATGCCTGGCAGCCTTCTAAGTTAGTGAGACATAGTTTGGACACTGTGCGGGGATCTGCCTTTGCGGATTCCAGGCGATCGGACTCCACAAGCCCACTTTTCCCTGTTTTTGCCAAGCCGAGTTATTCTTCTCTGTGGGAAGGGGTAGGAAGGCAGAGGAACAGCAGGCATCTGTGGATGGCGATCTGTACCTTCCTGAGCCTACTCCTAATTAGTGGCCAGCTGTGGGGCTCCTGAGGCCGGACATTAATTTCCTGCTCTTCCCTGGGGGTGAGCAGCTACGAATTAAACTGGGAAAATACAACTAGCATTGTCCTGCAAAATGCCCCATGACCGCCGATCTCCTTGCCAGCTTCTCTGTGGCTGTGTCTCATGGCAGATATCCAGCCAAACAGAGCAGGCCTACTGCAGGGCAACTGCTGCTTCTCTGCTTCAAAGTTACGGCTTTACACAGCCAGATTAATGCCATTCACAATATTGAAAAAAAACACACAATACGATTTCAATCAAATAAAAATTGAAATTGAAATATTTTCTGGTTTTGGTTAGTTGTGTAGACTAACTCCTGCATTCTGACCACAGATAGCCGTTTTCTCTTAAAATGTCTTAATTTCAGGGAACACATTGTTGAGATACTTTGTCAGATTGAACTGGGATGGTTTGTAAAAAGCTCTTTCCCTAAGAACAACTTGGCTGTTTTATGAACGTTTCATGAATGTGCATGTATATGAAGACAGACCAAACTTTTTGGCTCATGATCCTGGAACTGGAGGATCAACTGCATGCTGATAACAGTAACAGTGAATCTGGCCAGAAATCTATCTAGCTTGCAAACTGAAGCAGTTTGGTAGGTAGCAACTAAGTAGTTACTAGGCCTTGAAACTTGAAACTAGCCAGTAAGCTAAGCCAACAATTAGTTTACCAGCTACTATATTAGCTAGTATTTTGCCTGAAATAATACCATCATTAGCTACAAGAGATAGTCAAACAAATGTTGGCTCACTAGCGATTGACAGTGGCCAGTTTAAAATAATATCCTTGACATAATAATTCAGAATCAGACTCAGAATCAGACTTTACTGTCTCTTACAACTCTAATACGGTCTCTTCATTTTGAGGAGTTATTTTATCTTCTTATCATTATATCTTGTGAAATTACCAAAGTATGAAACCTGTAAACCATGCAACTTAATGTTTTTCCCTGTTCATATTTTGCATTTGTTTTTTGTTAGTGTTGCAGTTTTGATTTGAATGAGCTCATTTGGATGGAAGATACCAAGTTAATGTGGAGATTTATTTAGCTGAGATCTGTAATGTTGTTTGGTGATATGCATATGTAAGACACATACTGTATGACTGAAAAAATGATGATATACGGTATAGAGCAACATTAAGCTTTTGCAGACAACTTGAAAATGCATTTCAAACATGGAGACATACTGCAATGTAAATGTGTAACATGGTTGTAATTTACTGGCCAATGCGTTGATATTTAAATGTGTCCTCACTGTTTGTGTACTGTGTACGCTACTGTGTACTCCAGTCATCACGTCAAAAACACAAGAACCCATCTTCATAAAATCACTTGGCATATGCTTGCAAATAAGCAAAACTGGTATAAAACACTAAAATTTTGCCTGCATAATTTACTGAAGCAAAACATAAACATACTTTTGTACTTTTGCACAATCTCTCAAAGTGATTCAGTCCACATTTTCAATTTAGGCCATTTGACCTTTTGATTCATTTGTTCTTTTGAAGGCTGTTTGTGCTATATTCCATGAACTTAAGCTGTGCGATTCTTATTGCCTCACATTGGTCTTCTCAGTATGCTTCAGAAATAATGACAAAATATCTTGCTTTTCTCAGAATAATAAGCTAAAAGCCTGCTGTTCCATTTTACAATGATTTGAAAAACAATCCTCTTTCTAAAAAAAATGCACAAACACACTCCTCTGCCAGGCATCAGATGTAAACTGGCTTGCACACATGAGAAAAGAGAAGTCTTTTTAGAAAGCATTGGGGATTGCAATTTGTCCTCTTCTGTGCTCCTCTTCATTTATCATGATTGATTTTTTTATCACCGAGTGCCTCCTTCAACTAAGACATTAGCAATTTGAGGGCATCTCCAGTGAGAAATGCATACATCATCTTCAAATGAGAAATGCATGCGGATGGTGCAATGACAGTCATAAAAGGACTGAAATTATTTAAATGTACAAAAGCAAGAAATTCCCAGCCTCCAACCCCTATGAAAAAAAAAAACAAAACTTTTTTTAACAAACTTATTTAATGTTAAGCAAAAATAACTCTTAACCTTCCCCATACATTGCTGAGTTCACGCATTGATAAAATACCCTGTTGCAGATTTTTTTGGAGCACGTTGACACAAGTGCTTCAAGAAAAATGTGATTTTTTTTTTCATTTGAAATTAACAGTATTTTTAAAGTGTAACATTTTAACAGTTAACAGGTAATAAACAGAGAAACCTAGTTAAAATCACGTTACTTAATATCACAACCCTCTTAAGGTCACATTGTTTGAGAAACCAACTTGCCCCTTACTACTGATTTCAAATAGACTCTTAATATCAGCTTTAAGCCTTGTCACCTTGGAGTGACTATTAATAGCTTTTTGCCCTTTAGGAGTTTTAAATAATTGATTTAACCAATAATTATCTTCAAGTCCTTCACATTTGGGCCAGAGCAGACAGAGGGATACAACTGTGTTGGAGAGTAATGTCCAAGCAGCCTGAAGTTGCAGAACAGTGTGGCCTGGTTACTTGGTAATGTCCGATGATCGACTGCAGACAACGGGTAGACGTTCTCCCTACTGCCAGATAATACTGCAAACAGCTAATCAAAGTAGAACACTCTTGCTAGGTAATCATCACTCCAGGAGTATCGTCACCAGATTAGCCAATTTACTGTAACTGATGAAAACATCTGTTGACTGAACTCAAAGCAGACAACAACTCACACCTTTCTGAGAATACAACATTGTCTAGACAACTCAGGCAGGCCCAGCTGTCTGAAAAAGCACCAGCTTGGAACATATTGTTTAAAAAAAAAAATCATTGTTTTAACAATATTTAAAAAGGGGGAAATTTGCCTAGCTACTAAACAAACTTACAATAAAAAAAAAATTCAAAAAGTGCCATTCAGTTTCTTTCATGAATGTGACATACATGGCTCAAAAGCATCACTCAAAGGGAAGTGCCTTGAATCTGACCAACAGAACAACAGTTAGAAGAATGTCTTTTGGTCAGATGAATCAAAAACTCATATCTCTGATGCTCAAGTTTTATTTAAAGGTTTTAAAATGAAGCTTATGTTATTCATGCAGGATGGATTATGTTGAGATCTTATTTTGCATCTATGGGTAACACAGCCCTTGTTATGATTGAGGGTGTCATGAACTCAAACATGAACCAAAACGTATTGGAACATGACAAACTCTTGGGGCACTCAGCCAAGGGTTCAAATATTCCATAGAATATGCCAAAAATGAATATCCCAGCATTGCGATGATCTGAGGGCCCTTCCAAATGTACAAAAGGCTTAAATTCTCTCAAGGACACCATCTCAATTTCCAGACTTAGGACCTAGAACAATACTGGTCAGAAATCCCCCATCAGAAGTACCAGAACCTCACTACAGGAAGTGTAATACATGCCAGAGGAAGGTGTACAAAATACAGTTGTATGTGTGAATAAATGTGACCCTTGTGCTTTTTAGCATGCTACTTTAGCAAAAACAGCAAAACTGTTTTACGAATTGGCAAGGAATTAGTACGCATGCGAGAGATGGCCAATCACTATATCTCCTTTAGATCAAGAATGAAAAAATAAGTGCAGCAAGTTAATTTAATCATTTAGTTTGGGGAGTTAACTATAACTGTCAGCACTGAATTGACAGTTTTTGCAGTGTCCAAGTATTGTGCTAAAATAGAAAATCTTAAGGCCAGTCAACATTGTCACATGAAGAGAACATGTGCCAGGAGTGCCTCTAGGGCCCACAGTAAACCCAAAATATGTCCTGTTGGGGAAAAAAGGTGACTACTGAATATAAGTCAATGCAGATAAATTGCAATAAATTTAGCCTCCTTTGAAGCTGTTAAAAAGAGCAAATGCATCACAGATTTCAAGGTATTCATGATAAGCTGTCATCGGTAAAGACTTGTATCTGCAATTAAGTACTGTACATTACCTACACATTCCAATGCCATTTTCAGATAAATACAATAATAATCAGGTTTCCTCATGAAAGCAACTGACACAGATACCTGTAGGTCCTTGTGAGGAGGTTAAAATCACTGTAGCAATTGCAGAGGATAGGATATCCTAAGCTTCAGTTTTTTTTTTTTTTTGAGGAAAAGGCAAGGATCATCTGGAGATGGGTTCTGACAGTGGAATGAAACACAGGACAACTTGCGCTGTCAAAAATGTTGAAAAAGAAAGACAGACAGTGTAAGAAGAGTCCCACTGCTTCCTCAGAGGCCTTCTCGGGGGGATTTTTTTGACATTTGCTATTAAAACGAACAAATTTCAGACAGACAAGTGTCATTTGGGAGCACACACCAAAGCAGTCTGAGAAGAAAAAAATAGGTTATAACAAGTGTACAGAGAGTTAGTGGCATTGAAGAATCTAGGTTGAATTAACTTTAGCCATGCATCTGAAACAGCTATTTCCATCTTTGAATTATAAACTGACCATATGAGTTTTTGTTCACCCCAGTAGTCAACAATGTAATTCTCTTCTGTCCTAGAGGATAATTTGTCATGTTTACTTCTCCAAAAAATAATTAAAAGTTAGTCCTAATGTCAAATATTGTTTTTGTTTCTTTCTCCAATTTACCATAACTTAATATTTCAGACTGACTTTCCATTTGAGCAGTCATGTTTCCTTACAATTTACTGGTCTCAAACAGTGCATTACTTGTGGAATGGCCGAAATGAATGACAAACCATACATAATGCAGTATATTGCTTTCTACAAAGCAGCTGGTGGCCTGTGGCTAACCATCATGATGCTGTCTTCCTAATGGTGAATTGCTGCCATGGTGACTCTGGTATTATTCCCTTTCCATGGTCAACATCATCCCTTTTGGGGAGATACTCAGGCCATTCGTATCCTTATAAAAGATTGAGCTGTGAGTCTTTTACAGTGGTGTGAGGAGACCTTGGGTCAAAAAGAAAACCTCCCAAACAAACAAAAAAGTAGTCAGAACACTTATGGACACTCCATTGCATTGTTATCACTAAATACCTTGATACTGTTATGGAAACCACTAGGATGCGATTGTGTTATAAAATTAAAACCCTGAAGGAGCATGCGTCTTTACAACAATGGTTCACTGACACAGCACTGTCCCCTGTGTGGCTGTCATATTTAAGAGGCAGTTTAAGGCAATCTGAACTAATCACGCTTTTTACAATCTTTCAGTCTCAAAACACATGGAAAACGTGTTTTTTTTTTTTGCATTTTGTCTTCTGAGAGCATTCCAAGCAGGTGAACCTCAGATTTATGAATGCTTCTATTGGGACTCAAGTAGTCAGACATAGTGAACCATAGTGAACAAGGAACATATTTTGATATGGACCCCAGCTTGAGGGAGTTCCTGTGCTAGATAGATTTGAAGGACAGGTCCTGAAGCTGTTGGTGGTTAGGGAAAGGTGGGAGGGATAGAAAAACAAAGAGAAAGAAAATGGATAAGCAACCTTTTATTAGCTTATATTTGCACTTGTGTGCTGCTGGGAGAATGCAGAGATTTGGGTGATGGATCTTCTGCCAAGGTTTCCAGTAATTTAAATGGTGATGGTGATGTAGTATAAAAGGGAGGCAATTTCTTTTCAGCAAAACAGCAAAACAAAACTGTCATTTACATGTATGTGTAAATGTAGTTGCAGACTCACTTCGGTCAACAAAACCAGCACACATCTAAACATGACAATGAACTTTCTAGCTTTTGAAAAATCATGCCCATGCCTGCTTTTTGAATTTGGCGGAGATGTTTTTATCTTCAAACAAATTTGCATATGTAACCTCACTTAGACCACTCTGCCAACAGAGTGCAGTCTAACAGCAGCTAGGATGCTAAGAAACTCATAAGCATGTACTTGAGGGTAGCTCTAGGATGGTGAAGTTAGCGATGTCTTTGAAGATGATGTGGACACGTGGAGGAGAAGTAAAAACAAAATGCATAAAAGTATATACATAAGACCCCACCCTAAATAACACACACTTGGTGTGTCTTCAGGGAAGTAAACACCGCTATTCATTAAAAAATAGAATAAAGAAAAAACATACAGTAAACACCATGAACTATTAGGTAACAATTAGGAAATTAGGAACAATTAGGAAAATATGTTATCTTCCTGCACCAGCCCTGTCTGCCAGAAAGAATGTCCATGGCCCACAACATCCTCTGATGCTGGAAAATCTGAATAGCCATTATTGCAATGTTCTCTGGAATCTGTACGCAGTCCAATGAGTTACTGGTTGAGAGTCCTGTAATTAATCCAGATTCTTGTATTAAAGTTTCTTGCTGAGTTACTGATATTGTGTGCACCTGGGCTCAACTGGAGCCCCCCAGGTGTACTAAATAATAATGCACTGCTATATCCTTGAAATCTGCCATACCGAAGAACAATCTGGCAGTGCAGTTACTTTTTGTTGCGATTATCTTTCTGTCTCTCAGAGTCTGTCTCTCAGAGTTTCTTTCTCAGTCTCTCAAGCCGTCAAAGCTCTTCTCCAAAACCCCACATCTAAGTTTTATTTTTCTGCCCCTGGCTGTTAACATACACCTTAACAATAACTGGAAAAACAATAAAACATCTAAATTACTAAACATACACTGGACAGATAATTAAACATTAAAATGTGTTGTTAGGTAGAACAGGAGCACATGGCCGTCACTGGAGGCTGCCATGTTGCGCCCCAGCAGACCCCCAAAAAGACAATGTTGCAAACTTAATTAGCATGGACTTAACTAATTAAGGCAGAGTTTTGCTGTCTATGCTGCACTAATTAATGAAAGGAAACAAAAATAAAGCGCTACTAAATGGTCTCAAGTGCTTTGGAGGCCTACCACTTATATCACGTCAAACTACTTTTTATGGGTTTGTGATGCTGAGAAGTGTCACCTGGGAGCACCTGTCAGGTGCTCTCATGGTTTCCTCATAGCCTGGGAGGCTTTCATTGAGCTGAAATACAGCCACATATACCTGGAGGTTGGTGAATGTCAAGTGTTGCTTGTCACCTTTGTCAGACCTGTTATAAAGGCACAGACTGTGAGACCTCCATTGACTTACCCATTCTGCGTCCTGTCTCAAAAACCCATCAACTTTACTTTCCAGTTTCCAGTTCATTCTTCCAGCCCCAGTGGACAAGTTAGGTTAATTATATTAGCTTTTTTTCCCCTCTGTTTGGTTTCACCATCCTGTCTTGTGTGGAGTTCTTGTCCAGTCACCACCTGATGAAGTGCTACTCCTAGCAACAAATCCAGGCATTACAGTCTTGGTTCAATGTGAGTGTTCTTGGGATCGGAAGTATGCCATTCATCAAGTTACAGGTTAACAGGGAATACCCCATATATATACAGCACAGATTGAAGGCAATTTTAGGGTGCCCTACAGAAATAATCACAATCATACTAAATTAGTCTTATTATGATGTAATGTGGGCAATTTAGACAGCACAGACCAATATTGAAAAGTATTTCTGATTGATTGATTGATTATGTACAATGCCAGCATATCTTTGTCAAGCCTGGTTAAATTATGGTCCCCAAGTGCCCAAAGAAAACTCGTAAGCCTGGATCTGGGTTGATGGTTTTCTATATTTACCAGTTAATAATGTTAGCAAGCAAGCTAACAGCTAACATTCAAGGAAAAAGCAAACTTCAAAACTATGTTATTTCACTATTAACTTTTCCATTCTACGTTTTCCCAACATCAGGGAATAATTTTCCAGTTGTTGGCCTGGGTTTTCTTCTTTAACTTTAATTCCTTAACTTTGGAAAATGTATTATGCTCCATGTTCAGTGCTCTATGGCATTTTGACTGTAAAATGCACTATAACCACTCAATAAAGATTGGTTGATTAGTATATGAATACACTATATTAACACAAGCCACTAAACTAGAATTCTGGTAAACATTAACAATCAGTTTGCCAATAATAAACAACTACACCAGTATTGCAAGATGAGTAATGTTATGCTAGCGAAAAAAGAAGCTACAACTGTAAACCCTGCCAGAACATCAACATAGGGGGTTAGGGTTAGGGTTAGTCTAGAATAAGGGTAGCTGGTGTTACAGTATTTACTTTCAAAAACAAGAGAGATTAATTCCATTAATAACGAACATCAACAGTCCTACTAAATATTGGTCTCATACAGGCAGTCGAGCTCTGGTATGGACAAAGCAAATGCTAAGACAGCTACTACATTGTTTTGTTAGTTTGGACCAATATATGTATTGCCACAAGATGGTAACAACTGCAAGTAAGCATACGCCATACTACATAGTAAGTTACAGAGCACAAACTTCATAACAAATGCATAAATAAAACTTGCTATTGCCTCTGTTGCTACCTACCTACCTAATAAGGATGGTTTGCTGGCAGACAGTTACTTTTCTACTCATTTTTCTGGCCTCAATTTCGAAACAAAAACAAAAAAATGAGACTTTGTTAAACATGCATCGTATGAGGTAATTGTGATCGACTCTTTTACCTAATATTAATTATTGATCTAGCAGACACAAGAACAAAGAGGATCGCGAGTCAATATTTAATCAGATGTACTGCTTTTCTCTCAGAGAGGGAAAAATTCATCATTATTTCACAGAGCTGGTCTCTTCATTAGGTGGAGCTTAATCATGTTTCTGGTTTGTTGCCAAGCACAGGGTGCAGAATGTATCTTATTATACATCTGTTGAATTATAAATTTAAGGTCTAGTCCCAATGCAGTTATTTCCTTCCTGCCTTTCTCAGAATATCCATGTCTTTGCCATTTCCCAGTTTACCTGTGATACAGGAGGCTGCTGTGCTCATGGTAAAATCCCCTTCTTGAGATAAGTGGGTTTATTTTCCATTTCTTTAGCAGTCAGCTAAGAGTGTACATTTGTGGAGTTTCTCAGTTCTCAATTATCTTTAGTTGAGCAGGCAGTTGCTTTCAATGCATGTCCTGAAAGGTGAAATGTCAGTTGCTTGCACAGAGAGTTGTGAAGAATATGCTTGTGGAAAGTGAGGAATTCTTCAAAAGTTCCAAAAACAAGTCAGCAACAGTGAGTCAAAAGAGAGAGGAATGAAGCCAGGAACATCAATAACTCCAGAAGGGGAGGGTATTTGTAAGTGTGTACTTGCATGCATGTCAAAACACTGTGGATTGTATTATATTTCAAATAAATCTTACTACTACTGAAAGCAACTGTAAAAGTAAAATGTTTTTTCATCAAAGACAATTCACAAATCAGGTGAATCTTGAAATGATATGTGTTGTGAGTGCTGAAACCAATTAGCAGTTACACCATGTGAGGTAAGAACTGACATATGTGAAATATCAAAATTGAAAACCCACTCCTGCCACCAGCCAACTGGTAACAGAACATGATGGTGCCCAAACACTGAATGTGAATAATGTGGTGCAGTAGCAGTACAGCCCTGGGAAAACCACACTGAAAAATGCCCAGAACAAAAATGCAGAAAAGTTCAAGTCGTGTAACCCCTTTTAGCAACTTGAGCAACTTGATACACAAATTACTGAATTTCATTAAACCTCAATAAATTTCATTAAAATCTCATTAAAGTGTCATCCACATAACCTGACTGTCTCATTTTTATTATTTTGAGTTTATAATTTCTAATCAGGAATGTATATATAGTCTAAATTTTATTGGTGCTTATGACACCTGCATCTAAAATTACATATACCTTTAAAGCTGTTCCTTAAAGAATTCAGCAAACTAAGGAAACAAACTCAATAAGTTCTCTCTGAACTGGTGCCACTTCAGAAGAGCAATGTATTCCCAAGCACAGAGAAAGTATGTAACTTGAGCTTTTGACAGCAGTCATTGGAATTCCCTCAAAACACAACAGACGGGCCAGATTGTGTGGGAAATCTGCAGCCACAGCCACCGTTTTCCTCTGCGTCATCTCTCCCTGACATGACTCAGACTGACATTCACTCCGGAGTTTCTTTCAGTTTCAGACGAAAGAAACATTTAAATGGTCTGAAATCAGCAGGATGGGAACATGCCCCTGGTGATAGTATTACCAGCTCAAGATCAGGATCTTCACCAAGGCACTGCTTTCCTTTTCAACCCATTATTTCATTGCATGTCTCTTCTAGTAGCCACATACTGCCATACCCCCCCCCCCCAAAAAAAAAACCCTCTTTAATGTTCACTGGCCCATTTAGACATCACTGAGTGCTTCTGTGTAGTTACAGCAAATATCTCACTGCACATTATCAAAACATGCACCATAAATTTGTGAATAAAGAAATAAGGGTCAAGAGGCCATGGTTTACACTGAATTATTGTTTCAGCTTTGTGATGCAAGGTACAATGTGAGGTGCAGTGACAAATAATAATTCATTAAATATTATGGCAAAAAAAAAAAGATGCAATAATGCCACCAGGAATGGACTACTCCACTTTCCAAGACACTAACCATTCTGTTTTCAGAATGGTTTTGCCACTGTTTAACCTGCTCCATTTCTCTTCTCTCAGTAGGACTGTCACCCCTGGAGCTGCCACGCCACCACCGTTGTCACTCACACACACAGTCTTTCACAGTTAAAATACACAAGAGCAAAGGAGACTGGCTGAATAAAACCACAATGTTTGCTTGCTCACTAGCCAGGCAGCTTTCCCTCGCCGCAAGCACTATCAAACAAAGAACACTGCTCTTTCCATCTTTCCGCACCACCAACACTAATCACTCATCACCTTCAGGTGCACTCAATAATCCCCACATGACCTGCCTCCCACACTAGCTGCAGTTTCATGCTCCTCTCCCACTGAAATATCTGTTAAACATTAACTGTATATAAAAAAAACTCAGAGCATATCCTTCAGCAAAAGAAAACAGGAATTGACGTGCTAACTAGCTAATTGTTGTCCTAATTCTTAAGTTTAAAAAAAAAAAAATAAGCAAACATATATAAAAATATAAGTATTTAAACTTTGAAAGGTTTATGTATGAAATGTAGTTCAACCAAATAACTACTTCAACTTGGCCTTATATTGTTACACTAACCATTTGTTAACTAGCTTAGCTACCCTAGTGAGCTCTACACTGGTGTTGGCCAGATAAATGTTTTACCTATTGTCCTTCTGTAACACTTTGTTTTAGGGGTCCATAATAATACATTGAAACACTAATAAGTTAGTAACTAATCACCAATTTGGTCATTATTAAAGCGTAATTAAGGCTCTTATATGTCCATTAGAAGTGATCCTTGATCATATCAACCTTCCTC
The DNA here is from genome assembly GCF_013368585.1 of Megalops cyprinoides. Taxonomy (NCBI): domain Eukaryota; kingdom Metazoa; phylum Chordata; class Actinopteri; order Elopiformes; family Megalopidae; genus Megalops; species Megalops cyprinoides. Next base: position 17,134,720 of record NC_050586.1, read on the forward strand.
AGCAGTAGTCCTTGGACAAACCTGATGGTACATGAAAAGCAATGATAAAAAAGCAAAAATAAAAATTAAATTAAATGAAAAAAGTGTCTACCATATTTGGTCTTTGAGGCCAGTCTTTTTGTTAACTTTATGTAATGCTGACATTTTGGACATCTCATCTTTTTCTTTAGAAGTTCCTTCTATATCAGCCATTTAATGAGATGCAAGGACATGTCTTAATGCAAATTACAGTACACAACAAAGTCTGTTGTATTTTTTCATATGTCTCACCAAAATTGTACGTAGAGAAACCAATCAGAGATTGAAAATCAATGGTTGTTTATTAATGGACAGTCTCTGACAAAGCTAGACCTATCACCATGATAAGCCATGGGTTCATGCATGTAACGATTATAGATGCATTTGTATAATGCATTACAGTGAATGACTGCTGTCTGCATCTGCAGCTATTGAACTAACCCAGTAAGTTAATTCTTTCTATCTACCTAACAGGTATCTTGCTACTGCTAACATTTGACTGAGAAGATCACGAAAGCTAACTAGCATGCTTACTGATGACAAGCCCTCATTAATTTCGATCAGCATTCCAAAATACTAGCTACTAACTAGGTAATTCTCATGCTAGCTAGGCTCTTAAAACAGCACCTAGCTGTTACACATAGAACATTAGTATTTAGTGGTAGTCAATTAACTGAGAGTAATTGATGTGGTCATATAGCATGTAGTGATAATAAAAAGCTGCTGATGTCTGCAGAAAATATACTTGCACTTGCTTGCAAAATGTTGATGCAACATTTCTCAATTGTTTTTAATGATGCTTCATAGGAGCTCTGTAAAGATTGATTGATTTATCTTTGCTTTCAGACAGTTCTGTGGCTTCCTCTAGCATAAATCCCTGTTGAGATTTCTTATTTCTCTCCTGTGTGATATTTTTCTTTGTGGGTTCATTGAAATACATGGTCACATACCTTTTCACATACCTCTTCATCTTCATCTCTTTATTAAAAACAAATATGGTTCAAAAACATGCTGTCTTTCCCTCTGTGAGAAAAGTGACATGACAAATCAAACTTTGCTTTGTTGAGGAGCCCCCATAGTGTTTTGGGATTTAAAGCTTCAGAATTTTCGATAATTTGAATACCTATTTTAGATAATGAGGAGTGGTGCTACATCACATCTGTGCTTTCTCATCTCGGTTTTTTCATTGTTCAAACAACCATGCTGTCTAATGACTTAACTTCAATGTAAGTTATCAGGTTCCAAGAAATTGTGTGCAAGGCACCTTGCAACTAAGTTGAAATATGCTGGAACTCTGTGTAGCTACTTATTCCTTAAGTCTGTCGTTTTGAGCTATTAACCATCCTGTGTGGAATTTCATCTTTGTTCCAGCTTTGAAGTTTCTATAAACACTTCACCACTCACATGGTTCTCTGATGAGCTTATGTCAGTAAGTTTTTTCTTTTTTCAAACAAAACAATGGCACTGTTCAAAACCAGCACATGATAACCCCAGCTGTGTGGATAGATACATTAACTGTTCATCAAAAGACTGAATTGAACATGTTAGAAAATTTTAGTTGCTCTTCTTTGCTGGGTGTGCCAATAGACTGTTATGGCGTGGAAATAGTTCAGCTGCTGTCCCTTCTTTCACACTACTTTCAGGGAGACTATAAAGAGTTAAATGTGGTTGGAAAGCTTCCTGACAAATGATCTTGTTTTATATTTCACAGTAGTAACTAATAATATGCCAGGTTTCATCAATGGCAATTTTTTGTTTCAATCGATGTCGGGAATTTTGTGAAATTGACATTTATCTACACTTACCAGGGTATTTTTTTTCTGCATTTGAAAACTGACTCCTTTAAAAGCCTTGCAGACATCGAAGTAAGTAAACTGAATATTAACATTTAAAATCACAATATTAGTGAACAGCAAGGTCTGTGATCCCCATCTTACACTTGTTAAAGGGCACATCTTATTAAAAATTGAATAGGTGATTGGGTTTAATTACAGTACATTTATGATAATTTCCTCAATTAGAACCTACCGCAGAAAATAATTTGGAAAATAAAATTAGAACAAACAAGACTTGTGCTCCTTGTAACCAACTGGGTAATCATTACTGATTATTCTAATTATTTTAGGCTTCATACTTCTCAGAGGGAAAGTTTTGGACGGTCTTAAACACATGAAGTAAGGACTCTTGGACTAAACTGTATAAAGCACTTTGCAAGCAAAGAGGAAAGACAGTCAACTCAAAGTCACATTTCCTCTTGACATAAAATAACCACTCTGACATAAAATGTTCACTCTTTACTCTGTCTCTTAAAACTGGTTTATTCCTTGGAATCAACAAAGTCTTCAACAATGACACATTTTTGCCTCCCATGGTTTCAGGCAGACATTGAAAGAAGGAATGAGTTCTGCAAAACTCATCAGTTTCTGCCTGTCAGCCATATTAATAAAGCAAATAATTCAGAACTGAAAAGACACTCACCTGAAAACAGTTGTTGCTTACCAGGACTTGATGATCTTGCTTAGGACTGATCAGACTGTAAGGAAGTGTGCCCGAGTGGAGATGTGGTCAAGACTGAATGAGGGACAACTGCAGACAAAAGTTTCCAATTTGAAAACTTTATTTTACTTTAGGCTACCGGCAGGGTTATAAGCATGCAGACACTAAAGACAAAACAAACAAAACACTTTGGCAAAAAGGGAAAAGAACACTGAGACAATGCCCATATACTAACTAGGCCCTATTACAAAGGTCCAATGGCATGACCTCTCACTTCAGAGGCATCTCTTCATCTGAGCTACACAGCAACCATATGAAACCCCGGTCTCAACCATTGCACAGACATAAATCAATTAACCACTACACACAATATTTCATTGACCAAAGCACCTAGGCAAAACACCTTCCTTACACACAATCAGATGTTTATTTTATTAATGCCCTTGGATACTTCTTTAACGATTAAAATAAAATCGCACAGAGCACCCCTGCACCAATGAGCGCTTCCTTATCGGAGCGCGAAAAGAGCGCAGAAAAAGCTTCCCCGTCCTGCACCCCAGTTTGCTCGCTCACACCCAGAAGACAACAGGAGTATAGGAACCACCAGTAAGTAGGTACAAACATTTTAGAAACAGCCTAACTAACAGCCAACTAGCAAGTGTTCTGATGTTCAATGTGCGCACTTAAAGAACTCTTACATAGCCGCTTTAAATAAATTACGATTCTAAATTACAATGTACCGTGTTTTGCATCTTTCATTGATTCCCTGTTACATACATTACCACTTTTCAGTGTTATCACAGACTCTAGATAAACCCCAGACCTTGACCAGACATCCTACAGCATACCAACAAAGCACCTTAACATCATACAAACAGACGGTAAAGCATTTTTGTGGTTTAATTCGTGTCATCGTTCATGCGGAGGCGGAAAAGCCGCCGTTCCCAGTGACGGACGCGCTGCGCTCCGTCACAGACATTTTCAAGTTCTGCCATTGCTGTCAACTGCACCCACAATACATCAATGTTGAGAAACAATTCACAGTCATCTCTCAGTGCAACAGCCATCTGTTGAAATAACAGGAAATTACTTTGGACACTACTTTCTGGATAAAAACTCTTGAGAAGTAGTTAATATTTATCTCACGAAATCTTCAGTGAACATTGAGATACAGTGAAATTTAATGAAAAATATAGTGAAATCACAACAATGTATTTGAAAAGCAGCATGTAAGCTAAAACAGAGCTGTTGATCCTCTCTGTACATTATGTTGTTTCAGTATATTGTATTTCTTTTACATATATCCGTTCGTTTTTAATTCTGCATTTTCTTTCAGGAAACATTATGCTCCATGCTCATGCTCTCTGTCGCAAAGATTGAAAGGGGTCATATGTTTTTTAATCATTTACAGATTGCGGGAGAGAAATATGACAAAAGTCCAAAGGTATCATTGTAAAAACATGGTCAAATAGCAAAATAATTCATCCCAAAAGAGGATGGAGAGTCTTGATTGCCTAACTTTCAGTGATCACACAGCAGAGACCATTCTGAGGAACCTGCGTCAGTTTACTAAACTGCTTACAATTCCACGAAGAAGGAAAAAATTGCCATTGTGGTTACAGGGAGAGTTAGAGTTATCCCTGCTGGCACTGAATGTGAGTTGAAAACTGACTCTTGCAGAGATGAAACGGCAGGGGGCTAACGGCCCTACTAAGCCAGCTGAAATGATTAGGTGTTGGAATAGTGTCTCATTGGGGAAAATGACGCAGGTCCAATTTTCCACATACTATGTGAACCTCATTTGTACAACTTTGATCTAATTGTTTAGCTCTTGGGTGGTGTGAGAACAAGCTTATACTTGCGAGTGATCAGGCACATGCTTCAAAGCCCATCTGCATGTGATCGTGCAATTAGGGGGCACAGCCAGAGAAAAGGTGCCAAAGCAGGACCCAGCTGTGACTCCTTTTCCTTCAGCTCCCAGCTCTGCTTTTTACTCATGGGATAAAGAACTGTAGCCTCGGCAAAGGTTGGGTATGCTTTAAAGCAAAATAAATACACCCAGGGAATCTACACACTAACTCACATCTCTCATTGATGACTGGTCCAAACTGCATTGATACCACCTCAAAGAATTGTAGTCAGTTGTGACCATTTGCATGAAATTCCAGTTGTATGGAGGCTTGGCGCTTTGTTGCTACACAAGCCATTCCAAAAAAAAAATGACAGCACATAGAGGGGGCATATAAATGAGGAGAATGATTTCAAAAGGAAACTCACATTTAAGAGAATAATACTTCTCTGTGAGGTATGGCATAACACAATCCATAGCCTTAGCATGATCCTAGTCCATCACATAATCTGTCAACTGTATGATAAGATTGACAAGCTTTATGATCTTGAGTACTACAGTACACATTAACAGAAATAATGTAGTATTCCCAGTAAATATTAGTTCAGGGTTTTTTGGATGGGTAGGGGAGCTTAGATGAAGAATTTGTGCTGGATGGTGGATGGTGCAGATAATGACTTCAAAGACAAAAAGAAAGCAACATACAAACAAAAACAGTGACACAACAATTGCTACCCATGAAAATAGTATTTCATTTCACTTCTCATATATTTGGGATTGGGAATATCATTTTGGAAACACAACAGATTGACTAGTTATCTATATGTTGGCTCGACAGGATTGAATCCATGTGGGTAAACATTGTTTTCACAAAATTCCAATTACATTGTGAGAAACTAATGACATTGATAAACACCTACAATTTAAAGACCAAACACATGACATGTCCCATGACATATTTTACAGTTTCCACATCTTATTTTACAGGCCATTTTTGTTTCAAATCATTGGAAATAAACAGCCTTTTAGAAACTTCTAGAAAATGTTAAACACAGTGTTTGCACATATTCACTTTATAATTAAAACTAATTTTTAGCAGCAAGAAAAACATGCACCAGAAAGAGGACACAATTCTTTCAATTCCAAAAACATCCTACTGTAGGTTTTAAAAGGAAGAGGGGCATGTTGTGGAGGCAATAAAGCCATTGCTGATGTAGTGAAATGTATGGCTTGTTGAATTTTTGGTGAAAGCAACATCCTGTGAAACATGAGAAACATGAGAGTTTTTGGAAACGAACAGTGCAAAAAGAAGAAAATAAATGGATTCAATTTCTGCACACAGTGACATAAAATTCATTTCATACTCAACAGACTGCAGCTGAAGTTAGTGGCCTCCACATTTGCCTTTCACAGTGGTTAACAATTCTATTAGTCTGTTTAATCAAATACAATAATTATCAATAGTGTTAAGGTGGATTGAATTATATTACACGGCTAAGTAGTAACAGTAACAATCAGCAAAAAACACTGTGATCACTGGGTCTTACCTCTGATAAATCAGGGGACCCCCCTGGATCCCTCAGCTGCTATTATATGATCAACAGAGCTTACAAGGAATCAGTCAGGAGACCTCTCTGGCTCACAAACAGCCATTTTACAATCTATGAGAGGCTGAAGAGGTAGTATTAGAACGACCCTAGTTTATCAGTTATTTCATTGCATTTTAATCCAATACAACTTCCCATAGTCCATCCCTTAGCCTCCAGCTCAAGCTTCCTGCAATACAAACCCCCAACCCAACCATAATAATTAATTCTTATACCCATTATGTGACATTGAATGTTACAAACACAGTACTGAGGTATCTATAGGGTAATTACAACTGAAACATTTCTTTGGAAAATGGGGAATGTAAACCAAGTTAGGACCCACTTCACCAAGAATCCTTGTCAAATGAAGCCCTTCATTGATTGTGATTCAAAGGAGGTCACATTTTTTCCCTTTGTGCTCATAGTGTACATGCTTATCCATACTTCTATCTGAGCAAACAGCTGTACCCCATGATTGGATGCCAGCACATTGCAATGGTCCTCACTTTCAATCTGAATCTGTGTCTTTAATGAGCACTTCAGGTAATGGCTACCACTCACTTAAAGCACAATCCTAATACATTTACATTTATTTATTTAGCAGACGCTTTTATCCAAAGTGACTTACAAAAGTGATACCTTCTAATACCTTCTAATACTTTCTTTAGAAGCCTGACCACAAGATGACTGACATTAGCAACATCTCTTCATCACTCGTCTGTAGTTCTATCTCTTTTGAACACTAAAATTATGATTATTTATACAGATCAATGATGGAAATTTCACACCAGCAATGTGGTTTAACCGCAAAATGACAGCACAATCAACACACCATGCTACACATCTCCATTTAGAGATCTTCTTGAGAGACTTGTTGACTTTCAAAAGATACATTTGCCAGAATATGAATCATTCTTCATGCTTTTATTAAAAAAAAAAATAGTTTTATAAAAAAAAAAAAAAAAAAAAAAAAGAAATTCAAATGGACTCATGCGACAGTCACCTTCAGGGTCTTGCTGTAAGAGCAACATCTGTACAGAATATAATTAAACTTGGACTTTGGGCAACATCTGTTCAGCACACTTGTCGGAAAACCTGGAGCCAGAGCATAAGGGGGGGGGGGGGGGGGGGGACAGAAAAGGAAAAGTGGACCATTCTTAAGCCTGCAGCACTCTTCCAAAACTTTATGCAAGCTTTTTAGCTGAAAGAAAAAAAAATGTGGGCCTTGACACAAAGTGCACTTCCCATCACTCCAGCATTTCAAAATAATAATGTGTAGAAAATATAACAACACTGTAATTGTATTACACTGAGGAAGTATCACCGGTGTGTACTAATGTGTATAGTCTGTTGAAAAGCTGTAAATTAAATAATCAGTACATATTTTGGGTGGCTGTCATTACAATCTGTGTATGGAAAATAACATGTTTTATGTTGAAATAAATATTGTTAGCATAGAATAAAGATGCTCAAAGTTCATGTTCATGTAAATAAAGTTATTATGAATGTACCCTTAAAAACATTTGCTTTCAATACATTACATTGCATTAAAACAGCCATTCCTCCTGCAATCTTAAGAATGGAAAAGGTGATGTATGAGAGTATGCAAACTGTGGGAGCTAGTTGAGTCATTCATCTATAAGATGATCTTAGGAAGGGAATATTGAACTATTCATCTTGAACATTTTGATGCAGAGCTCAGGGAATCTAGCTGAAATGCTTCCTTTTCTTCAAATGTTATATTGCACAGGGACTCGTCTGCTTAATAATTTAATAGCTGCAAAACACCAAAGGCAGGAACCAGTAATAATGGACTGTCCAGTGATTTGTTTTTGTGTGTCCTTGAAAGAACAGGCTAGTAATCTGAAATACCTAAATAGGGATTTTGGTAAATGCTCCACATTTAACAGTCAGTTCCCTGGGGTTATTTGGAGGCTCACCATTCCCTCTCTATCAAATATATTAAGCCCTGAACTTAGTGTTTACCAAAAATATATAATATCACTTAATGTAAATAAAAGCTGAAGTTGTGCACAATCATACCATGCTAAGTGACTTCAATCAGGAAACATTATTATAGGAACAGTGGTATTTTGCTGTATCTTTTTCCAAAAAACAACCATTGTGACAGTACAAGTATATCAATATTAAAATGCATGAGAATTCAAAGAATTCAGTACAAAATTAAACACTAAATTGAAAAACTGCTAAACACATATCAATAGTTTAACCACCACTATTAATATTCGCAATTATAAGAATGAAGGTAAAACTGTCGTGGGAGGTAGAGTGAATTTTTTGTAGTAAAGAAAGATCCTGACAGATTTAAATACCATCAGCATGTTTCACATGCAAGCTAATTACTGGAGTCATGTTGTAATTGACTTATATGCCCATCTTAAAGGTCAATACTAATTTTTTAATTTGTAGGGGGAATGTGCTGTAAGTAGGTTACTGCCTTGTAAACTATTCCTTGCCCAGCAATTACCCATCCCTCTTTGTCATTCATTGAGCACTCCTGTGTGAATTCCAAGGAGTTTTTCTGTGGTATTTCATTGTTCCTTAATCTTTTGTGGAAAGCACTTGAAATTGCTGCAGCATGCTTCCCTCGCAACTATCAATGTACCTTAAAAACTAATTTGAGGATTAATTACACTTGTATGTTTTAAAGATTACACACAGACAGGCTGTACAAGCTTAGCATGGAAACGATTAGTTTGAGCGATTCAAGGCATTATTTGGAATGCCAAATATGAGCCTGTCTCTACTCTGCTGTTTCTGTGTAAATCTGACCAAGCGACAGCATACACAAATACCTATAGTGTTGGCAGATGCAAGTTAAAGTGCAAATACTGCGTAATACGTGGTACACTGCCCATTATCAATATCAGCTGGACAATATATATGCAGCTACCTACATTTCCCTCAATGTGGCAACTTAACAAGAGTTATTTTAAGTAGGCCAAGCTATTGTAGCCATAACAAAAGGTTTCCTTAGCAATGATAGTGATATAGTCTAGCCAATAGAGGTGCAATTAGAAAACACCATTGTATAGCTAGTCTGCTCTAAATTTTGGTTGTGTGAATTCTAGTAAGGACAATAATATCGCTTATCATTATCTAATACTGTGCAACATTATAACGAATATGATGTTGCACTCTGATGGCAGATCATTTCATTGCATGACTTCATGAGGTAATTATATACAGTATTATGGCTAATTTCACTACCTTTTCATGGTTTTGTGTCTCTATAATGTATTCTTAAATGGAATCAGCAGCTGGTGGGTTTTTATCTCATACTTTTATACATGCTTAATCAATGACCACATTTTGTTACTCTCTATTGCAGTAACCTCAAGCAGTGTGCCAACAACAACAACAACAATATATACTATATGTTAGTTTTTGTTTATTAAAGTAGTCATTCAAGCCCAATCAACTCTCTGTGGCTGTTAACTGGAACAGTGGCATACCTCAGCCACTTGGTGTTAGATGCATGTTGCCATGGTTTTTAAGTTTGATTTTGTAATTTTGCAGATTACAACAAAATGCATCAGAGGGAGACTCAAAAAGAAAATCGACACTACTTCATCAAAATTTGACAGCCTGGTACAAGACAGGAAGGTCAGCTCAAATAAGATTGAGAGTCAGCTGACAGAGTCTTCTTCAGACTATACGCTGTGGACCTGGGACATAACACAAAACAGGTTTGTCATTATTTTTATACTTGGGTATAGTGAGGCTTTTTAAGGGCGGAATGGGGACAGAAGGCTAAACAATTTAATATGAATTCATGATCAGTCTAATCTGAATCTAATTATGAATCATTGCAAATGTAGCAGACACCATGCAGAGCAATAAGAAAGTGTTTGACGATGATGATGACGGTCATGCATCTGCAGAGGAAAAATCCTCAAATTTAAACATATTGGTTTAAATTCAATCTAAGGGTATTCAAGGGTTTGTATTCAAACAAGTGTTATATTGCTTTGTCATTGAATGTTGCATTGTAAGCACATTACATATTTTTGAAATTAGATCTTATGAAGATCAATCACTGAGATTAATGAAAAAATAGAATAAATCCACCTTTAAATGGGTTGAAACAGGGATTTGGAAAAGTATGAGATTTTAATCACCAATTCACGATTCAATTCATCATAAATATATAAGGAAAATCTCATTTCAGGCTGAGCAAAAATGGAGCAATCTTTGCAAAAGGGGGTTATAGATAAAACAATTGTGTGCTTACAAATACATATAATAGATTGTGTACAAAGTCCTTCTATGCCATGACTTTCTGTATTCTGCAATACCAAGACCAAGAGAAGGACAGACATAGTTGTACATAATACCACATAGTAGCTTCTGTTTAAGAGATCTATATATCATGGAAATTCAATACTTGCTATTATTTCTTAAATTTAAAGATGACGCTCCCTTGCAGTTATAGGCTGACTGCAATACTTTCTGTTTACCAGTGTACCTTAACAATCTGCTGTGTTTGGATCAGTTAGTAGAGATGATGATAATCACTCGATTCTAGAAAGTTGTAGATTCAGTTTTCAGTAGTTATTCCTGTCAAATGTGTGTTAAAGGCAATGACAGTTAAGGCAGCTAGCTTGATGTTGACATTTATCAGAGATGAATTTACAGATTGTGCCACAATAAATAAACCACAAAAATACCCCAATCATGTATTTATAGTCTTGGGGTTTGCCTGTCCAATACCTGCCATTTTGGCAGATTGTTTTCATGTTGCCCAGTAGTGCTAAATTGTTCTGATGTCCCACTCCCTTCCCTGTTGATTTTAGTGCTGCTACACTTGATATTAAGATGCCAGAGTCTTCACTTTGCACTAGCAGTTCAGTAGTACAAAGGTTTATATTGGTGTGAGTGGTACTGTTGTCATAGCAGTGCCACTATTTTTTGGTGTTAACACATCAAATAGAACACTAGCACTCTGAATGTTAGCCATAATCACTAATGCATTTGCTCAGCATTTTTAGCACAGACTCAATTCTAGAGTCTACTATAGAATGTGAATGAGGTTTTATTTTAGCACAAATTATTTTGTAGGTGTTGGAAACTAGTTTCTTCTCTGACTGTGGGAAAAATGCCCTGATGTACTGTACAGACCGTTCCTGTCTGTATCATGCTTTTGTTGTGAATGCATCCTCCTCACTGCTACAAACTGCCTGTCAACTGAGAGGAAACAAATTCTCAAGCTAGAGAGCCTACAGTGTTGTGAGTGGATATTGTAGATACTGTACGGATTCCAGTGTTAGGGCAGGTTACGAAGTAGGGACATTTCAACTTAGAAGTTCAAAAAAATAATTTCAGGTCAGTGTGAGTAATGACAACAGAATAAGCCTTATCAACAGCATCAGCATCAGGGCATTTTGGGGACAAAGGCTATACATGTCAGATAGGGGAGGAAAAGGTGACATCAGACTAACACATCACAAGCAAAGTGAATTCAATGGATGGGGAGGAAGTTCACGTCATTAAAGAAAACTATAAAATGCTGAAAGGATGTCTGCCCCAGGACAGCATACACATAAATAGAAAAACATAAGAAGGCTCAAGATGAAAAGATAATGCACATTGTTTGTGAAATAGGCACTTGCTTATTGCCAGCCTCCTGTAAAATCATTTATTATAAGGATGGGTTACCAAAACACTATGAAATCAGAGGAGTCACCCCTGAAATGGAACGCAGTCAAGTTCAGGCTAATGTCACATAAAAAAATTGTGAGCAATTTGTTGGCAGTACACTGATTCCAGGGCAGCGACTCCTGAAACTAAAAGTTATTTGAAAACTAAAATACTGTATCTCGATAACCTTTGACAACATTATCAGTGGCTGTGTTGCTTCAATGCATAGTGTTTCACCAGCAAGAGGAACTGCAGAGCTCTTTAGTAACCCCCATCAGATACCATTCATACAATGCTATTGAGTCTAATTTGGCAAGTTCAGAGGACCAGATAACACTGACCTATTAGCACTTGCAGAATTTGCTAGATGAAGCTTTGTCTGTGGCTATGGACTTCGAGGTATAAACTTCATTTTTATAAAATAATCAATTTCCATTAAGGTGGTTGAGGATGAAGGGCCACAAACATAAATTGGAGTGGCAAATCTGGCCAAGAATGACTGGATCAAAGAGTTTTAGACTGCAATCTGGATATGCCCTGAGGCATGATTCTTTTTGTAAATTTTAGATAACTGAGCAATGACAGCACCTCCCACTTCACCAAGGTTCAGCAATTCCAGAATGGAGTGGAAACACTGCAGCTGCTTCATTGAGGGGCAGCACACACCTCAGTACCATCCAGCTATTGTGATTATGCTCGAAATACCTTTACAATAATGATTTGTGCTTGCATGTGATGCAGAATCATTCAGGGGCAATAACTATGTTCTCTCATCTCTCTGAAAATACATTGCCAGGGGAATTCTATCTGGAGCAGCAGGTTATTTTCTTTGAAAGTACCAGCTTCACTCTGTAATGTTATAGTGAACATCTACTGTGTATAATTTATATGTAATATATAATTATATGTGGCATGCTTTAATTACAGCAAGCCTGTTTTTAATAAAACTTAATCATTTGTTTTGAATGGAACACAGTGAACACTGAGGAAAATGCAGTTACCGTAAAACCTCTAATAAACTTCTGTTCTCCAACAAGCACCTGTTAGTGGCTGGGTGTAAAACCGCATTCACTGTAAAACAGTGAAAATCTTTATTTGACCACTTGGTAGCCTACCAGTAGTGGGTGAATTGGTTTAAAACAACTGAGGTGCAGTGCCATTTTAAAAGAAATCACACTGAAGAGGAAACAACATTTCCGCTGTCAGAGCAAACTGGGCCCAAACTAATGTTGTGCTTTCTTTTCAATAAAGAGTAGGCCTACCACTATTGTACCTATCATGATTTCTTTTTCCATTCATTATTCTTCCCATTTTTTTAACCAGACATTTAAATGCCTGCCTCTAACAGTAGCTGGTCTCTCTAGCCGCTGGGGCTAATTTGGGTTCTTGGCAAATAAACACCTGGGCTACTTTTACAGCATGTACATTAAACTGAAAAGGAGAAAATTACATTGTTATGAGAATTAACTTATGACATTACCAGCACCTGCAATGCAGCATCTGAAAAATATGATCCAACACGATTATTTTCACCCTGTGCTCAGTTTAAACCTATTTATACACCATACATACATAATTACTTCATGAAAATAATTTCTTTAGATGCACGATTTTAGAAGTTGGCTGTGAGGGAGTTTAATGTCAGAAGCGATTTCGTTACCAAACCCAGCAGAGTATCAATGTCCTCTTAATGTTTTAAAATTTCACATTAGTTATGTAGAACTTATAAAGAATATACGACTCTCCAGCTGAAGAGAAAAATGGCTCTAACAAATGATATATCTGCGATTAAAGGAATCTAAGAATATCTGAATTATTCATAGCATGAAATATTTGGGTTCAGTTTGAGAGGGGGTGGGATGCAGGCATATAATTTGAAAAGAATTATGTTAACTTATAATACCAATCTTCAGGTTATCTATGCAAGTTTCAGCTTGGCTTAATACCCTTTTATTACACAACTCTTACTAGCTATTCTGCACATATAAACTGCACTCATTTCTTGTACTAACATTCATAACTAATATAATACCTAGTTTCCCTGATGCAAAAATTAGCATAGCTTGGAATATAGACTGGAATATGTGCCAGCTGAAACCAGATGTTGCGCACAAAATTCAATCAGAGCATTATGGGACAGGTGAAAGTGTTGGAAAGTCATGAACAAAACATGTTTAAGACAGTTCAAGGGCTGTGGAATCCTTTTGGATATTTCATCATACTAAACCTCTAATACCCTTGGGGCAGAGCTACTCTGCTACACATACTCTTATATGTTAGACAGGCTGGCAGTCTCACTTGGAACATGTTCCCCAGAGTAAGATACTGTATGCCACTGTGTGGTAGTTTACAATAAAGTTTTTTTTTTTTTTTTTTTACATAAAAATGCATCATAATATACAGTGGCAAACACAACTCCCCACAAAGTTTTTCAGAAGAACAATAACAGACAGAGGAGTACAGAGGAGCTCTGTTTTCAAAAAGCACATTGCCCGGTATCAAGCAGCTTATTTCAAGTGAAACTGTGGAAGTTTTCAAACCCCTGGGGTTGACGTCCACTTTGTAGCCTTCAGATAAAGCCTCTGCATCCACCGTTTGATCAACGTCCATGGCTGCTTTTCACTGGCCATTCCACATTCCTCTACTCTCTCCATTTATCTCCACTCTCTCCATTTATCTCCACTCTACAGACAGGCCTCTCTATAGCCTACCAGTACAAATCCAATTCTTTGCTCTACAATGTTTTGGTCCATTGTTCCTGTGTCTCTCTTTTTATCCAGAGGAGGTTGAGGGTTTTTCAACGTATAGCGTTCTACTATAGACACTAATGCTGTATTAATCTCTGCCTTTTTTCAGCATGGTCCCTGAGGAACACTATGTCGTATAATTCACTTGTCAATGTAATGCATTCAGTGAAGGAATAATGCTGTGTGCTTCACGTTTCTGCCGACACTGGTTTTCACGAAAGGCACACATCTTCAATCTTGTACAAACCCTTGCCATTTCTGTGTGGCAGGAGCATATATGCAAGTGGCCCAGTCATTGATTTCATTAAGTCTTTTTCTGGGTCACTTACTAAATTCAGAGAGGATGCTTTTGCAAGACTTTGCGTCTGGAACACTGTGGGATACTATGAAAGAAAATAGGGTTGTATTGTCCTGATTTTATTTTCCTCTGGAGTTTTCTGATGGATGGAAATGAATCAAGCCAAACACACTTTTTATTAACTGCTGCAGTGAAAGGTTTCACAGCTGGATGCAGATATCGAGGCATGTTTTGAATAAATATCACCTATCCTTTGCCACCACCATCTGTAAAATAAGTGACATCAATATACTCACAACAAAAGACGTCAAATATTTGAATATAACACTAGAGGGGAAAATAATTCCAATTTTAGTGTACATGTGAAAATATTACATGTAGCACATTACATGAGCATTAACACAAACAATATAACTGTTTTAAATGTATTCTATACAAGAACAATCCTTGAAAAATATTCCATGTAATGTTATACACTCCATTCCACCTAACAAACAGTGACATGGTATACTATAAAAGGGCCAATTGCATCTGCAGTAGTGATCAAACAGATTGGGTTATAAGAATTCCTACATTAACACTATAAAAACTTCCTGGATGCCAGCTGATGTGGCAGGGATTAGAAAGATGCTTTCTGCAGATGAAAAATTAAACTGCCTTCTTGAGTTTTGTGACCAATAAAAGAAATTCTTTTTAAAAATTAAGCATTCCACAGGCTACATTGCTGTAGATTCTATGAAGACTAAGCAGGCATCACATCACCTGTTATTTTACCAAGTCACATCCATACATTTCCTTACATGATGTTTTGAACCTGTCCCATCCCCCAAAAAAACTGTAAAATGAATGGACAAACCATGCTTAGCAATGTAATGTCTGACTTCAGGACTTTTTTTGCCAGCAGGAACACAAACACAATTAATGGTTGTTGAACCACATAAACCAACACAGTGTGTGTTGGATGTGTTTTGACTCAGGGCCCTGTTGCCTGCCGGTTGCCTAGCTAATGGATGTCAGATCTGTTGAAATACATATACTAAGTTATTTAAATGAGCTGCTTATTGTAACACAATATCCATAATAAACTCAGTGAATATTAGAGCTACAAAGCTATTGATCAGTATGAGAAAACATCTAGCAACACAGATGGCTAAATGTAACATTTGTACATTACATTACATAACATTGAACACTGTACAAAGTTTTCAACATACAGATAAAAAAGTGTTCTGAGCCGGACATAGCACCATGACTTTGTGAAGTTTGTTGTGTGTAGCTAAAAATAGCTTGCAATCATCAGATCACTCTGCTCTGTAACCTCAGAACACCTAACCTCGCTCCCCTGCAGGGGTGCACATCCTGGTCACGTCCCCTGTCTGTCCTGGCCCCAGTGTGATGAAATGAGCATCCCACAGCAGTCAGAACAGTGGAGTCATTGGCCATCTTTCACAAACAGACTGAAGACCCCCTCTTCAGACCACTTCTTGGCTACTCTGTATAGTTACAGTTGTTATATCTAATTTTATTGTATATCACTGCACTTTGACAATAGTTGTTGAATTTTTTGATTACTGTACTTAGTCTGTGTTCGGTATGGCACTTGTTATGATAGCACTGTCATTCATTGAGCTCTCATGAGTGAATTCCATGGAATTTTTATGAGGAGTTGTTCCTTTATCTTTTGCTGAAAGCACCTGACATTGCTGCAGTGTGTTTCCCTTTTAACTGACAATGCACTTTAAAAACTAATTTGAAGACTGTATTTAATTATACTTGGATGTTTTACAGCTCACAAGTAGGCAGTCTGTGTGAGCTTAGTGCAAAAAAGATTAGTCTGATGCAATGTGTTGATCAGAGGCATTATCTGGAATATAAATATATGAGTCTGTCTCTATTCTGCCGTGTAAATTTTGTGTAAATTTGTCCAAGTGACAGCATACACAAATACCTGTAGCATTGGCAGACACGAGTTAAGATGCAAACACTGCATAATGTGCGATAAACCATCTGTCAATATGGAAATGTTATGACGTTATGTTTTACACCAAAAGTTTAGTATATAAAATGCAGCTGCATTTATATACATTTAGTCTGCAATCATAAGTTGTGTCATCCTTTTGACTCTTTAGGTGAAAATTTCCAGATTCCAGACTGTTCCTGTAGGGGGCAGAAAAGGAAAAGGCGTAACGCACCTCAGTGCATGGCTTTGCTACCTTATTCGGTCGTGCACAGAAGGTTTCAGACAAGCTATGAGTGGGAGCCTCCGGCACGCAAAGCTCCTTTTTATTCTCTCTTTGCCTGTCCCCCAAGCCAACTCTCCAAGGTAACAGTCCTGGAACGAGGATCTCCCAGATTTAAGAAGGAGCCACAGCAACATTTAATTGCTCTGAAAGGCTTCATTATATGCAAATCCTGAATATAAATAATAATAAAAAAACAAAACAAAAAATGATGACAATTACCCAAGCTGCATCATTCCCCACCTCCCCTTTTTTAACTACCATATCCTATTTTCCTAATTGACTATTTTTCCTACATAAAGGCCTTTTCTGGGTGGTGGGAGGGTGGCTGGTAATGCTGGGCTCTTATTCTCTTCTAGGATTCTGTATCTGCTTTTCTGCTGCTCTCTGTTGCAAGGCGAACTGTCAATTACCACAGTGCTCCAGCACAATTCTGTCAGTGCATCCCGTTATGGGAGAGTTACCTCCAGCGTTTACACTTTTCTTTTATTGTTTCCTCATTTTCACTCCCACTGCAAATACCCTGGCTTAGTGTCACTGGATATCAGTGTTTTAGGTTAATTAGCTGGGGAGCTTGGACCATTGAATTAAGGCAGAGCCAGAAGCAAACTGGCCCCTGTCCCTGCATCCATCCAAAATAACTCATAAAACCTGCTCATCAGTTGTCTTATTAGTCAATTACGTCTTGACAGATGGTCACTCAGTATTCAGAGTCAGTCATACAGGCCTACCTATTCTCAGCAAAAGGTATTTCATATGCATTCTGATAAATGAAAGTGTCAATTGGAGAGTGCCGTGTGGCTAAGAGACGGGCTGGTTTGAGGTTCCAGTCCTTCAGCACCCTGGTTGCACTCATGTATATTACCTCAAGGTACCTTATTCAAGAATTTCCCTCGCTAACGCAACACTTGGTGCAGAGCCAGAATTGACCAGACCGGAAAAGCTGTGCTGTGTCAGAGGGCTCAGCAACGACCCCTCAGCATCTGTGAAGAAGAGTTATCAGTGAAACAGCCACCCTGCGATGCCTCACACACCTCAATGCATGGCTTCCCATGTTAATTAATCCTGGATGTGAGCAAGCTCTACTGCAAATACACTCCTGTGCACTGTTGGCTAGCCTCAGAGACTTTCTCTCTGTGTATTCATGGATAAAATCCCTGTGTCTGTCTTTGGGATTAGCATGGTTCTGTTACCTCCCAACCCTCTGTTCTGGTCGAACTCATCAGTTTTCAAAATGTTCCATCCTGTACGAAAAAGGGGACCCATTCAATAAAGAATGATGGCATTGACACCAGGCCCCAATGCTTTTTTTCATGCTCACTTATGAAAAAGTTAGCAAAATGAGAAAACACTCACTTCCCAGCTACATTTTTGGAGAAACTGGGGCAAATGGTGCTCTAAGCAGTGACATACTGGGTGTCTGTGGTACTCAGTGTCTTGTGGCATCAGATGCAAGTTCCATTACTGTGACAGCAGCACTTTGTGCAGCAAATGCTCAAAAAGGTACAGGGTCTCACAATCAAGGCCTTTAGCTTTAATGTGTCCCTTTTTCAGTCTCATGTCCAGTGATGATTCCTCATTCACAGGGGGTGACCTAATGGAAGGCACTTTCATCCATCATTACACAAAACCCTTACAGACATTAATTGTCTTCTTTTCCTTCAGAATTACAGTACTGCCTACCCATCACACCCAAAGGGCAGTCAGACACATGGCTATCACATACTTGATCATACACCTATTAATTCATGACTGAAAGCATATACTAACACTGAATCGGACCTGGGGTGTGTTTACATAGGCTAACAGATTACTACAATCAGTTCTACATAGTTGTAAAATTGACTGAGCATTCTGGGGCCAACCTACTATGAAAGATCTGACAGTATGTTATATCCCTTGGATGTATGCTGGCCAAATAACCATATGTTTATCTCCAGAGCTATGATGCTTTGTACTTGACTTTACAAATTAGACAAAAAAAAAAAAAAAAAAATGAAATCAAGAATGCTGATACATGCAAATTCTGGCTTGTCAAACTGTTTTGTATAGCTAGTGTGACATTTTGAACATTGTTGACATATTGTGTGTTTTTTGGGGCAGTTGTGTATATGCTAATAAAAAAGTATAAATAAAACTGCCACATTTTGCATGTTATTGCATTATTGCATTGCATATATAGCATATTCTTTCATATCAGCAGTCCAGTCCCTTAATTTTTTCTTGTCTGTTGCATTTATGACAGCATATTTTGAGTGAAATTTGCTCAGAATTTATTTTCCTTTAAAAATGATCTTTTATAAGATTTTATTTAAAATGAAAGTAGCTATCAGCTTTTTACTCTCATTACCTGCAGCTTGCACAATGACAGATAAACCACTCTAATCCATATAAGTGTATCTAATTGTCTGTGTCAACTATCCAGATAACATAATCAGTGGATCTGTGTGAAGCTAATTGTATAAATGGGTCAAAACAGTCAAATATTATTTTTGCCATTTTGAGTAAGTGTGGGCCTACAACAGTGAGTTTTATAGCTTGAGAGTGAGACCATGACAATGTGTATTGAGGACAAAATGTAGTTGTGAATACATGAGAGCTGCAAACTCAAAACAATAACCAACTTTATTAAAAAGAACCCACAAACACTTTAACTGGGACAAAACATAACTTTAGAAAAGGGTTTAGAATGGCACATCTCCCCACAAAACACAGTCTTAACTCCACGTTTCTTTACTCTATAGTTTGCTCAGTGTCATTTTTATTAAAGTTGACTTTTTACTAGTGCCACAGGGATACAACTAAATCAAAATGTCATTATTCTAAGGGAAATGTTCACTGAACTTGTCTGACCTCCTAGACAAGAAGTTTGGCCATTCATCTAGAAGTCTCATATAAACTGTATGAAAACTGGATATATAAATAGACCATGAAGAGAATTGAAACACAAAGTAGGCAGACATTGTGGGGAAAAAAAGAACAAGATGCCTCTGGAAAACAGCCTTGGCTCGAATGCTGGCTTTTATTTTTCTGGCTTACGGTGAGTTCCCTATAGGTGAATGTGATATTTTATGTAAGCTGTCTGATTCCTGTCTTTCATTCACCATGGTGGGAGTCTCTATAGTACTTTGTGAATTGCCTCTTGAGTCATTATCTTTTGTATCTTGTTGCCAGCTGGACCCTTGATACTCAAATTAATTAATTTTGCAAAACTCACTTCATTGTCCCTGTGAGGTGTATTTTGAGACATTGTCTGACTCTGTGAAAATCTTTGAACCTGTCTGTCTTTCAGGTGAGAGAACTTAGTCTTCAAAAAAAGTCATGTCTAGACAGCGCTGAAACATATAGCATGCACAC
Source organism: Megalops cyprinoides (assembly GCF_013368585.1). Classification (NCBI taxonomy): domain Eukaryota; kingdom Metazoa; phylum Chordata; class Actinopteri; order Elopiformes; family Megalopidae; genus Megalops; species Megalops cyprinoides. The sequence continues at coordinate 17,154,975 of NC_050586.1, forward strand.
TTGCTGACCTTTTGTGATCTTAGTCTTATCTCCTATCAATAGTTTCTGTCTGCTTCCATTAGAGCAGAAAGTGCAGACTAATTTTGAAGTATTCAAATGCAATAGGCTCTGGTAAAAAGAACACCTACATAGCACTCAGTGAAAAGATAAACCATTGGAGAAGCAGACTGACATCTTGGTTAAGGAACTTGTTAAAAAAAAAAACCCAGACCTCTAGATTGTGGGTGGAATACTGCTGTCAAACCCATGAGCAAGGTAATTAAATTCAATTTCATCAGTAAATATTTTGCTGCATAACTGGATAATACACGTAATTTGTGTAATTCACTTGGATAAGGGCACATGTGAAACAAACTGATGAATATGAAACTGATTTATAGAGAAAACAATATTCTATCATTTTGACAGAGATCGTACTTAACAGTTCCAAGGACTGGAACCCAAGAACAACAATTCAGGGCACAACTCATCAAGCTAGCAGCAGCTATTTTGCAGTAAGTGTACCTTTATAAACTGACTTTTGCTTCCAGTAGCAGCTTCATTCATTTTTTTAGTCTGGCCATATAACCATTTTTCTGACAAGACTTATTTTTCTGCTGGAAGTTGACTTTAATGGTTTATCTTCTTGGCAAAAAAGAGAATCTCTAAATAGACTGTAACTTATGTTTCAAATGTCACACCATGCACAACAAGTGGGTATTTTCCTGAGTTCTCAAAGCTGAAGATCTTGTGTCTTACTGTGAAGGTACTTTGGAGTGACTTTTGGTATTTGCAACCTCAGTGCATGAAACGTCCTAAGAATACATTTATCAAACATGAAATATATACTCCTCTATGACTCCTACTGTGACCTGAGGTATATGTCTGCAGTGAAGCTGAACTGCTCACCTTCACTTACAAGGTTTATATAAAAAAGCAACAACATAGGTCAGGACTTGACTGTGTTAGAATGACTTTCTTCCAATCAGATACACTGCCCAAATATCTGGCATCGATGCTATTGTGTTGTACTTCATGTTTCCTCCTCGTTTAGTGTGAAGCTCAGATATGTGATCTTCAAAACCTTTTGGATTAAAAAAAACATTGTCTCTTGCATATAAATAAACCCATTGAGCAGAGTAACAGGGGGAGGCCCTTGGGTGTCTTTTTGTATTTATTATATGAGGGGAGGCAGGTAGGGACTGAACACCATTAAAGCAAGAGCTATCCAAGCACAACGGAAAAAATTAAAACATGATTAGGTTTAAGAAAAATCAACATCAGCGATAAAATAGGTCCACAATGCACCACTGGGAGACCATTAGATTGAAATCTAGAGGTGGAAGGAGAAAAATGGAAGGCAGAACAGCGTGACAGGCAAAATGAAACCACAGGTTTGAAGGAAATAATAACCCTAATGAACCAAGAAGAATACAGCAGTTTATTTGTAAGGGGATGGTTAAGAAACATCTGAGACAGAAAATTACGTTTAACCCACCCAGTAGCCTGGGCCGCCTCCTCAGAGGCTGGCACGTGTCACTGACAGAACGTTGCGATGAGGAATATTACCCTCTGCCTCTGTTACTCAATGCCTATTAAAACTGGACTGGGAATCTCTCTGGACCTCTTTGGAGAATCAGTGAATTGCTGAGCTTTGCGCATGTCACTGTTGCACAGCTGCAGCTCGTATTTCTAAGTTGAACATCTGGTTGGCTGTCTCCTAAGACCTACATGGGAACATGGATAGTAAGGGAATTGTGGGAAATTTTGTGAGCCCCATCTAATTACCTTCTTAGGTCTGGCTGAGAGTTTCCCAACATGCTCATTACAAGGTGGCCATTAAAGCAATACAGCTTAGTGGAACAGCAGCACAGACTATGCCTGTGAAATTAAGAGTGAATATTGATGATATATAAAAGTTTTTATGTAAAGACTATTTTTGATGAATACAAAATAACCCAAATAAAATGTTCAATGTAACTGAAGTAATCATTTTGAAGACAAAAAATGCAGCTGAACAGGAAATAGGCTTTGGTTCAGAACCCACTGCACTAATACCATTAGTTACTGCTGTTCACGTAATGTAAAGCAATAACACACATGAAAGCATGCTTATAATTGCATGGATTCAATGGTTGTTTGCCAAGCTGAGAACCAATAACTTCAAGCCATCTGAGTCGTTCAATTAGCTGAACATGACCACACTCTATAAAGTGTGTTATTATAACTTGGTTTTCAGTGTTTTGGATTACAAGCAAAAATCATTTTGCTTATTCTTTTGTGGGACCTCGATCAAGCACACAGGAAATACTGGAACTAGATTAATACTCTGTTATAAATCCCTCAAAAATGCTCCTAATTCTAAAGACATTCACCTTTTAAATACAGTTGGTCTTTCAGTCATTAAGTAAAAATATAATAGAGTGCATTTTGCATCAGTATATCATTCCTGAGCATATCCATTTTGGTCTGTGAAAATATACGCTGGGAAAACAAAATAAATGGATAAAGAAAACAAACATGTTAGAGACCTGGTCAGTGACTAAGCAGAGTAGCATTCCAATACAGCAATGTTTGCTTATGTTACCCCTTGTATAATGAATGAGCAAGCTGGCCATTAAAGACAACCCCAAGAGAAAGTAATGTCCCAGCAGCGGCAGACGGTATGGATTGAATGTGGCAGGAAGGGGGAAGAGGACTCAGAGCAGAGACAAGGAGGGGCAGGAAAGGCTAGAGCGACTGACTGATAAGATGATGGCTCCATGGGGATGGAGAGTCAGGTTTCCTCACAGCAATGTCTTTTCAACATTGTACAAGGCTGTACTGAGGAGGAGGACAGAATGAACAATTAAGACTTAGTTTGTCATTACTAAGGTGGTTTTGTTTGAGAGAAATCTGAAAATCAAGAGGAAAGACATTTTCAGTTTATTAACTACAAGAAAAGAATGACATACTAACAAAGTCTTTTTAGCTTCTCTCAATTTACTATACCTGACCTGAAGCACATCATGAAACTCAGCCATTTGTCCTTTGTGAATATCGTTACTGCTGAAAAACAAAGAGGTTTCCAACTGTTGCTACTTTGGCAGGATTGCACTTTTGGACTCTTCCGCCATGTATCACAATGATGGATTCAGGGTTATTTACAACAACAAAGGACGGACAGCAAAGGAGAATGAGTTCATTCTTCCTAGCCTGCAGATCACTGTAGAGGTCCTGCCAAGAATACATCCCCTCCATCATCTGTCTGAGACACCCACCTGACACAGATGGAAAGGCCACACCACCATATGCCTGGGACACCTCCAATCACCATGCCTTAAAGAAGTAAGATCCTGTGACAGCAGACACCCCACCTTACTGATAGGACCAATCACATAGACACACCTACATTGAAGCTGAAAACATTTAAATATAAACAAAGATCTACTAAGTATTGTAACATAAAATGTCTACCACAGAGCCCATAATCCAACCTTGTAATTTTGGTAAACAACTACAACCACGTTACCTAGTAAAGGAGCAGACCCAACCCCCTTGGGTCTGCTATCCAGTTACCACTGGCAACATACCTTCCAATGACCAGAAGGCAGAATCTTTCTTGTGCTGATGTAATTAGGGTAATTACGGAACATTGTCTTACAAGAAGCGGCTTTTGACATAGACTTTATCCTTAATTTATGATTTAAGGTAGCCACCACATATAAAAATGTAATATTTACTGCAGCTGCCAGCATTAAAATCTGGATCAGTACTTAGATCAACTGTTTTTTTTTCTATTAATATGGAGTATTTATCATACCTAAAAAGTATAAACCATTATTTATTTGAGAACTACCCAATAAGGAACTTGAGTAGGTGCCAGGAATACAAGGAAATAAATAAATAAATAAATAAATCTCTGTGTATAAAAAATTCAGTTATGCAGAGAGTAATGAAGAGAATGTCTACAACTATGGGATGAGCCATGCCTGTAGATTCATGCAATAATAAATAAACAAAACAACATCAAAAATAAACCATGGATCCTTTCTTCTAACTATTTTGCTTTCCTGTGTTAGCTGTCACCACACTTAGAGACATTGTCAAAAAGTGCTTATATCTACAGAATTGACCAAATGTGCTTGCTACAGACGGTGAAGAATTATTTATGAGTTCAGAAGATGTGTAGATATAATGTTGCTATCTAGTAATCACAGCCCCATTAGAGAGCAACAGGATCCAATGAATCATAAAGAGGGCATGAATACAAGCAGCTCTGGCATTTAGCAGACACTTTCAATTTGAACCTGTCATCATCTGAGAGCAAACAAATTTTCTCTCACTTATCTTCAGCATCAGACGTTCGTCTGAGATGGCCACTGAAATCAAACCAGCATTAGCAAATACTACAGATTTCCCCTGGTGCTGGTGAATATGCATCTGCACAAACAGCATACATATTAAAATATGGTTATAAATTCCAGCCCATTTGGCAGCAAGGGATATTTTTCAAGGAGGTTAATCAAAATGGACAAGTGAACATGCAGGATTTATGCAGCAGCACAACGTAAGAAAATGTTAATATTTATTTGTTAAATTCCCAATGAGCAAGAGCATAATTCTGTAAATTCCACCAGATTACATTTTACATGGTATCCATCTATACAGCTGGATATTTACATTTTCATTTTATTGCAATTTGAGTTAAGTACATTGCATGTGGATACAAAAGCAGTAGCTCACTTGGGAATTGATCATTAACCTTTTTGGGTTATGAGCCCTACTCCTCTATGGCACACTTTTTTTTTTTTTTTTTTTTTTTTTTTTTCAGTAGGTGGGACTGTAATGTACAGGGTATAGCTCCTTCTCCGCTACAAGTGAGAGGATAAATTTTGAGATTTTCTTGTATTTGTAGATAATATATGCTCACAACATCACCCCAGGGACATTATTAAGGAAGAGTCTTCCTAACAAAAGAATATGAAACACAATTAAATTCCATGAAAAGCCTCTATGATGCTAGACCGTAAGTGCTTGGCTTCCTAATGCAGTGGGAATTCGTAATGATCCATGAGCAGTTGTGATGTTCTACACGAGAGGGAGCAAGTTCACTCAGTGGATTTCCGAAGATTATAAGAAAGATTGAAAATGCATAATGTAAAGGTAATGGTAATTCAGTAGGTCCTTGTTCTTACTGGGGGATGTAGTTCACACTTCTGCTGCAGCTGCCAGCTTTTGAACATTGTGAGGGCTTTGCCTTGGAACAGCATGTGTATGCAGTGAGAACCATCTGCAAGGAATGAGTTGGTGGAATGGTGTTTTGGGTGCTGGGCAGTTTGTTACCCTGGTTTTTAGAAGGGTTGTGTTCAGGCTTGATGTTTTCTTTTCCTCTATGAGTATTGTGCTTTCAAATGCATTACAGAGCAACAAAGAGCTGGCTTTTAATCTGTGACTCAGATGCACATTGCCTGAGGAGCACAGGTTGCCATGGGCAATCCTCAGTCTTGGTATAAACAGGTCCCACAAACAAGATGCAACTTGTGTTATTGATCACAAATTATGACTCCATGCAGGCAGCCAGAATAGAAAACCATGTACATGGCAATGTCAACGATGCACAACGACCAGACTGGCTCTCTTTCCGGCATGGAAAACCATTACTGCCATCAGTGTGCGAAATACCTGGTGGCAATCAGGGGGTCCCCCCTACCCATACCTGCCAACATTTAGGTTTCAAAATACGGGAGGTTTTTCGGCCGGGGGGGGGAATGGGGGGGTTGGCGTTGAGGATAGTAAATAAATAAGTTCATAAATAATTTTATGTAGTGTGTGGATTGTGTGTGTAGATTGTGTTTCATAGGTAACATCAGACAAACATATAAAACTTATGGATCCGTGTTTATATCAAGGAAAAAAAAGATTGCATCTTATGAAATTGTTATATTTCTATGTCTCGGACCCCCCGGGACCCCCCGTATTTCACATCGTGACTGCCATACAGGAAACTCTTTTTTTTAATATGTATGTGTCTTAAGCTTACTGCAAAGTGTGTACAGGGCAAACAGTTACCAGAGCTTTGAAGTCCACTGCTCTACTTTAAAAAATGATATTCCTTCTCTATTTCCACTCATTTAATATACATAAGAGTCTTAGAAACACCACATTCAACCAATTTCCCCAACAAGCCTTTCAAATGTCCCCTTAAGGAGAAACGCAATAAGTAAAGCAAATTGGAAAGGTCATATGAGTGCTAAATGACTCAGCCAGGCTTGTCACCAAAGGGTGTGATGAATGATCAATGCCCCACTTTACTTTGTATTACAGCTGGATGGCGAGATACATGGCCCAGTGACGATGAATTATAAATGACTTGCCCAACCTGCATCTTGTTTTGTCACTCAATGTCCTCTCTGCCTTGGTGGATATTCACAAAATGGATTTTAAAAGAAAACTGACTGACAAGGCCTTGACAGGAGCACTGCATTAAATACTACGCCTTTTTTCCTTTTTTTCTTAAAGGATATTAAATGTTATCCCTGTCCTTGGCAAAGCCCTGTGTGATGCTTTCTTTTGGCAGAACTGCCATACAAGGGTTGGAAATATTTTCATGCAGCCATCCATTCACTCTTTAATAAAGTATTTATCAATGCTTGATTTTAAGTCTTTTTCTTTTTATTATTGTCTGTAGTAGCCCATATAAAGCACTTTGAGCTCAGTTCCTAAGCATCACAAAATGTTTATTATTTGCTGCTACACACATTATATAATCATAGGTAATAAGAGTGAGCTGAACTCAGTAAATGTAGTTTCTCCTTCTCTAATGGTGATGTTGCTTTTTAAATTTTATTTGTATGAAAAGTTAAAGATCACTTGAATAATTTGGTCATTTTGACAAAATCTGCCTAATAGTCAAAATCAAACAATAGGCTGGAAAGCAAAGGGGAAATGATATTCAGGTCCTCAACTAGTATAAAGAAAATGCAGAAATCATGTCGTTTCTGTAATTAAAACACCTCTTTTTTCCCCACCAGGGCAATCCCTTTTGTTCATGACCAAACAGTAAGCTACTGCTACAGTTTTAATTGTTCAATATATGTCTCATTCTGCAGGGAAGGTTTTCGAGCATTTGCCCTCTCGAACCCCTGACAATCTGACAGTTAGAGTGAAGCTACAGCCTTTGCAGGGAATAAACTGCAGCCTGAAAACAGGAGGAAACATAAATGATAAAGCAGCCAGCCATATAGCATATTAAGTTTAGATTTTGCTGTCTGTGGAGGTAATTATTGGCTGCGACCCCCTTTGCTGCCATTGAATAACTGTGTGCCCCAGAGGGACAAAAGTACATCCAAAATGCACTGAAGGAAGGTTTTATTTAATAATGAGATGCGTAACAAAGGTCAGCCTCGCTGTACAGGGAGTTGTATACAGAGCTCATCAAATGTTGTCTGTGAGAATATTCTGCACCACAAACATTGCAGAAGACATTTAGAAACATTTGACACAAATTACTGTCAATGCGAATGACCTACAGTTTTCCAGCCATGCCATTAAACCATACTATTATTAATTGTTATGCAAGCAAATGTAATAAATAAAAATGTCCATTTTATTCAAATTTATCTATACTTTCCACCAATGTTAATTTGTCCAATTCTATTTCAATTTACAATATGCAGTCAATTAGCTGTTATCTACATTCTCAAAGTCTCCTCTGCATCATAATGATGTCTGTCACACACACAGCATTTCGCTAACTTTATCTTCCTAGCATGTTATACAATTTAATGGAGAGTCTGCTTTTTGTTTTAGTTCATTATCATACAATATACTATAGCATATTCCATGTGCTCTGAATGCATTGTGACAGAAAATGATCCTGGTATGATCACCAACATCCCAAGCATCACACAACAATCTCCACAGACTGATCTGCTTCGTGTAGTGGCTCGTGGCAAAGGTCACTAAATGACACTTGTGAAATGAAACAACAGAGCACAACTGCCATGTTCTTTTTAAGAAGTAAAAGTAAGAAACTTCTGCGGGCTGCATTTAATTGAACTGTGGAAACAGACCCATGTGTATTTAAAGGAGAATGTGATCGTTCACCTGAGGCAGGAAATTAATTGTTTGGAGCACCCTATCATCCACTATTTCCCGAGGTACCATCACCAGACTCACTCTCCCTCTTAATAGGGCTCAGGAAGGCACACTAAGCAAAGGTCTCTACCTCTCTGCGTGACTCTGTTTTCTAAATGAGGGGCGAGAACGCATGGCCCTCCTGGGAGGAAGTTCCGGTGCCCTTTCTGATGCCCTTTACATAAGCATGTTTGCCAAACATTTTCACGGATGGCTGCTCAATCTATATTCCTGTGAGGTGAAGGCTTGTGATTTCACTGCTGATTAACCCCGGTGTTCAGTTTGATTAGTTATGTTGAGTAAATACTGTGTGCCACTCAGCCGATTCATAAATCTCCTCCTTCCACACCAGGATAAACAGTCTGTAAATTAGAAGACCACATGTAAGCGTGTTAGAATTAGCCCTCATTGTTGGTATTATAAAATAGCAAGGAGGTAAAAGTGGTCTTTGTCCCTTCTATCTTACAAGGTCAAAGTAAACGTTGAAATTTCCTGGTAAATTTGAATGCAGGAATCCATGCCGTGCAGTGGCTCACCAATGACTCCATCACTGAAATTTGCCTCTGCAGCATTCCCTGATAGTGTGACACTATGTAACAATTGGATATGCGGATCCCACTCACATTTCTAAATCCTGGTATTATCTTCTTAGACGTGTATTAATTTATGACATTCCAACAGGCCTGCTTTGAATCAAAGCAACATGACTTCCACGGCATTACATTTCCCCTGCGTCCACCTTTGCCGTGGACTAAAAGCTCTCTTCCTTCTCAGCGTTTCCATGGTAGTGACAGGGGAACCCGAACCCTGCAGGGTAAGCAGTCTGCCCCAATGCATAAAGCATCAGATTGCACACAACCTCGATACAAACAACTTGTCAGAAAGAGATATTTACACTTCTGCCTAGACGTAATTCATATACAAGGATGCCCTTGGTGGAAGAGCCCAAGTCTTTGGTGAAAGCAGAGCGGCGTGATCTAGTTTAACAAGCTGAGGAGAGAGCAGATACCTTTGGCCTGCAGGAATTGATAGAACAGAATTCAAACGATGGCAGCAACATTTTTTGACCACAACCTTGGTGCGAGGGAAAGGATCTTGTAGTTGATTAATACACTTAATTGGGTTGTAAAATAAGAACCTGTTATTGTGAGAGCTGGGGCTGGAGAGCTGTATGAAATTTGAATTGCTGATAAGCAAACTTTGCATACGCAGAAAGAGTGGGACATTTTAATGGATGCTTCTGGTGTACTTTTCAAAACTTTGAATTGATGAGGTGCTTTGATTGCAAAGTCAATGGAATTCAACGGCTTCCCAACAACATGCTTATTCTGCACCTCTGTTCTGTGTCAAAATACTGTTTGCATTAGTCTTTTTTTTAAACTGTTTGAACTGGATTAAATTTTGACCGATTTCTAATTTACATTTTTATCATTTTTACATAGTCAAGGGCAATTTAATACATCAAGATACTGAACACATCACATAATTTAATTTGGTTTGTTTGGAGTCAATATTATTAATTCAACCCTTCTCTGAAAAATACAAAAAAAAAAAAGCCAAAGAGAACAGACTGGAGACAGCCTGCAAAGAGCCCAACATTCCTTTCCATGACCTTTACCGGAAGCCTAGTGGTAAAGAAGAAAGCAAAGAGAAGAGGACAACAAAAGTGGACCATATAGATGGTGTACTGTAAAGAAGGCCCTACATTCCAGTGGCAACAAGCAAAATGAATGGGAGTGGGGGGTTATGGAAAGACAGCATGATATCACTGATAGAAAAATAAATAAGAAAAACCAAGTAGAGTGGCTGCTAAATCCAACTACAATGTCCATCAAGTAGAGTCCCATGGGGATATCCAGTGGACTTTCTCAGACCGCAGTTGTGCTTTAAGCTCATACAGGGAAAAACATATGCTGCAAATACATATTTCATGGAAGAGCTTTATGTATTTTTCACAGTAGCTTCCTTGGCTTTGGAGTTACAGTGTATATCATATGTAACAGTGTGTATCACCCATGTACTAAACTCTATGGAAATAACTTACACATGTCCGAAAGGGAAACAGAAAAATGTGTCTCAATACTTGAAATTGTGAGCAGGGTAGTGTAGGTTTCCTTGCATAGGTGGTGGACAACTTATTTGATCCTCTTTTGTGTAAGTAAGAATAGACAACATGGATATTAGTTGAAGAGGGGTTGCAAATGCACAAGTAACAAACTTGTAAATGGGATACATATCAAGGGCGTTTCCAACCATGATGTTTCATTTTTTTTAATTTGAGGGTCAGCTGGGTCTGGAGAATACCAGACCAGAGTGGGGAAGACACACTGTATCTCAAAATTCACTAAAATTCCTAAATAAGCTTCTGAATCAGATAGCTGTTGTCATATGATTCACAGCTGCATCCTGGACCAGTTATCTCCCAGCCCCTTGATGGCAAGGCTGCCGCTGTACCAGTATCTTAAAATTTGTTATTTATTGTTATACAGACATGTTCTGCATGACTGTAACTGGTGTATATTCTAACATTTCCTGTTCATTTTGTAACATATTTCTCAGCATTTGCATTCAGGACATGCTGCTTTTTGTAAGGGCATGGTAATGCAATACCAATGTAGATTGCTTCCTTTCATTATCATCTTCTGTGTCATCAGCATCTGTGGGAAAAAATCTTGATTCACACAGTAGTTCAACTTTCATACTCCCAGCTGACGTTCCATCTCCTGTCTTTGGGAATCAGTGCTGTCACTCTCAACAGCCAATCTTTATGTAAAGCTTCATTAGTCTAACCACACAAGAGTTCTGTTTCAGGCATCCAAGTCTCTTAGCTAAGTGGAGCTGAAGCTCCATGCCAAACTAGACACTGGAGAGTGCGCACACACATACACACACCCAAACCATTCCAGGGTAGCCGCCAGGCACCTGTTCCTGTCAAAAAAGAATTCTACAGGTGACCAATGTAGACATTAAATGCCCTCTGACAGAAAATGCTGTGCTCTATAACTATGCATGTATAATTGAGCCTATTGGGATGCAATGACTCACAAAGTGATGTCACAGCCTTAGGGATTTTACCACTGATTTCAGTCTCATTTGCCTGTTACCTGGGTGGTCCAGAACTGTTTGTAGTGATGGTGAGGGTCATCAGTTCGTGTAACAGTGCACCGTGCCATCTGCACATTTAATCTAGAACATTAAATCTCCCCCTGCTTACTGAAATTAAAATGAGTTCATCCAGATTTGGAGATGATCAGACAGTAAATTTCTGTTGAAAGTGAAATGGCCAACTAAACTCATCTTTCCTTCATAGCAAACTGCTGGGAAGGTGCACCCTTTGCAATTATCACCTCAAAAGAAATATGACAAAAAATATCTCTGAACCAAAGAAAACTACGCTTAGATGGATACCAAGAGTACTTTTTCAAAAAGGTGAAGGAAAATGTTATCCTAAGATGACTCGAGAGTAAAATGGTATGTATTTTGAACTGCCTGTGCATGTATGTACATGTGTCTGTATATATATATATATGCATTTGTATATTGTGTGTGTGACTGTGTCCATGTTAGTTTGTGCCCCTGAGTGCCCCTGTTTAATTGTTGTGTGTGCCAGTGTGGTGTATACAACAGTCTGTGTGTTTACATGGATTTGTATGTGTGTATATGTGTGTGTGGCTGTGTGCTTTATTCTCAGCTCTTTTGTCCTGCAGCTGATTTTCTCTGAGAAATTCCCATTGTCCCCATGCTGCTGTCTGTCAGGCTCTGGAAAGAAAACAATGCAGTGAGGCAGCAGTGACTCAGACTGGGAATTGCCTTCCCACTGTCAGTCATTTCCTTGGTAGGTGTGTTTATTATACACTACCTGACTGGAAATGGGACTGACTGCCAGTCTTGCCTCAGGCCAAAACAAGGCCTGGTGGTCTGGGGCTGACACTCCACATCTGCAGCTCCACTCACCGCCCGTAATTAAAACAACAAACCAAAAAAAAAAAAAAAGCATCAAGGCACACTTAATCCGGATACTTTTTTTTTCAGAGTTTTGCTCCCTATTTAACAAGGTATAAGGAGCTGTCAACTTTGATCCTGAGTGTTTTTCAAGTACAACCACAGAGAGAGAGCACAGGGAGCTGGGAAATGAGTGCCACAAATGGCCCGGGCCTTCTGGGCCTTTCTGCTACACATTGCATTTCGATCCTGAATAGATTAAAAGTTTAACTCTTGCATCCACCTCCTTGGAAAAAGAAGTAGTACATACTGTTTTAGAATGAGTTATAGATGAAAACAAGCACACGTGTCAATGGTGTTCACATTAGGAGCATTAAAATGCAATCAGTGTTGCAGACCAGCCAATACCTGTCTTATAGTGTCAATACAGACGGTTTCAATGTAAATCAAAACAAATTCAATCGATTTTTACACATTAAAGAAAAAGAAGACATATTATGTATGGCATCCAGATCTGGAATCTGCATTCCATGAACAGATTGCATGAGTATTATATAAGTGCATTGATCTAGATGCAAGTTGGACAGGGTTTCCTTATAAACTCGGTGCATAGAATGAAACCTCATTTTGCATAAATATATTAAAAAATCTTAATTGCAGTAATCATTTAACACTTTATTTTTAATAACATCCATCTCCATTAAGGGCAAATTAACCACTGTCTTAAAGTATCATAAATCAGAATGAGTGTGTGCAAATTTGGATGTGGGTGCTTTAAATCACAGGGAATATCGATTACCTTTGTGCATGCAGTCGACTCCACCGAACTGTACCTGCAGGATTCATTCAGGGTCACAGATAACAGGAGAAAATAAATAATTCCCACTACACACCCAGGAAGGGAGCATCTCTCACTGATCGGGTCGGATAGAAGGGGCAAGCACATTGATGAGGTATTCGCAGGCTGGGGGATGACAACAACAATGAAAAAAACACATCTCACGCAGAGATTAGGTCAATAACTCTCACCGATTCTGATCAACCTGAGGAGATTATTTTCCCTACCAAGATGCAGATAGTGTTCAAATCTCATCAGCTCTAAGAGGCAAAAAATAAATAAGTGAATAAATAAAATGTCTCGCAGTTCAAGAGATTTAGACTGAAAATTAAATGAACTGAAATTCTGAAAGTATGTTCCTTTTTATGCTAATTTTCAATGTAAGAAAACAAAAACCTTTTGAACAAGTCTGAAGGCATCATTTTCTAAAATGCTGTTCTATTTCATTTTATATGTTTTGATAACTCAAACAAAAACAGCCACAAATTGTCATAGGAGCTGTTATGACATGCTTTAGCCATTATATGGTGAACTCACTACTGCCCTTGATGTAACCTCAATCATAGAAATTCACCTGCTTTTCACTACATTTTATCAAACGCTGGACAACAACAACAACAACAACAACAAAATTCCATTTTAGCCACCAACAATGGTCTGTTGCCTCATCTCCTTTGCACAACACATCACCCACAGATCCATTTAGACCTAATTTATGAACTTTAATTTCCATACAGTTGGATAACTTTCTCTTGACAATCCATCCGTTTTAATTATTAGTTTCATATGCAGCTCCTCTGAGGACAGCCAGGAAAATTGGAGGCTAATATATTTTTTAATTTGCAGAAAATTTTTACTAAAATAAATAAATAACAGACAAGAGGTGGAGGCAATCAAGTGAAAATAAACACCACCAAAGTGGATGCAAACCATGCATTAATATTTCCAGAAGGTCATTACTGTGGATTAACGAGAGTGCACAGTCATATTTATTTCAAATGGGCAACGTCCTCTCCTGCTGGCATTGGTATAGGTATACATTTTCATCACAGCTTTTGACTTCACATGAATGAAGTAATAATTCCTCTTTGTTTAACACACTTTACGTAGGGCAGACATCATACTATAAGTGTAAAAAGTGTTTTTTGGCTCCATATTCTACATTAAATGTTAATGTTGTCATCATATGTCATCCTCAATGTAATCCATTTAGTACTTTTCAGTATAATAATTTGAAAAGTCTGTTGCAATAGACTGATGAGACTATGGCATTTTATTCTATGTTAGAAAAAGAGAAGAAACACTAATGTGGGAATGACATGGAAGATTTATCGAGAATATCAGGCCAGATTAATGTATGCTTTGATAATTTAGTCAGATTCCAAACAGACATGACAGTTTTTGTTCTTGCCCTTTCTCCATACAAAACAAGCAGTGAATCACACTCTCAATATGTCCAGATTGTCACAGTCTTTTTGATGATTTACACGGTGACTAAATAATTCATATCTATTCGCTGTCAAAAGGTAAGGTTACTGTCATTCATTGATAACTACCTGTATTGGGTCCAAACAGTCATATTGTTGTGACATTGGCTACAGCATTCTTAGCACTGCAAGCAGAATAACAACAACAACTGCAGGAAAAACACTTATTTACTATGTTGTAGATATGTAGTTAGACCTTAAAGTTAATACTTGCTAGAGACCAAACTAGTTAACTTTTCCTGAAGCACACCTGCTGTCAATTAAACCAGAGAAATATTGTTATGTTTGTTTGAACCAATATATATATTCATAAATTTTGGATTCATTTGCAAATTCTGCTTCTTAGAATCAATCACGTATGAGAATCAAATCATGCTTCCAGGGTGCTGTATCACTTTTTAAATGCATCATCAAAAATTAAAATAATATATGATATTGTAAATATTACACTTACCATTACATTTCTGATTAGCTTATGTTAATTGATGTTTTACCACATTGTATACAGACACTGAAACCACTATCCATCTTGATGATTGCTTCCTTGTGCTTAGACTTTACTGATTAGCCCAGATCAGTATTAATACCCACAGATGTTGAAGCTTGCTGATGGTGATGGGAAAGCCTATCACATTATTATTTTGCTTTGTACAAATATCAACAGCAAAACCATGTGAAATAAATATGTACTATGTGAGCAGCAGCTCCTCAGAAAAGACACACACATTAAGTTTATGCATGTGTGCACTATCCCATTAAACATAGTGATGACCCATTCCTTGTTAACTCTTGTCATGCACCTCTATAAAAAGGACATGCTTGTACTGAAGAAGTATGACGTCCTGTTTGTTTGTGCTGGATGGGAATCAGTGAAATAGAATGGTAAGGCAGAGTTAGTTTACAGAAAACTGAAATGGATTGGTGTTTGAATATTGTCAGTAATAGTAATTGCTTATGTGGAGGTACATCAGTAGTTAATTAAATTATTCTTGTATGCTTCCTGAAGCTCCTGTTCCTACCCATGTCTATGTTTTAATGAACTGGTTGTATTTTAACTTTCAGTTATTGCAGAATTCTCAGACCATTTTAAGATGCCTAGTACTTTGCTTTCCCGTAATTAAACCTGAGTGTAGAATTCTCATGTGATGGTTTAGATGCCTATGGCAGAAGATCGTGTTATACTTTTGATGAACCCAGAGAAGTAAATAAATGTTTTACACAATCACAGAATTCTTCCAACTCTCCCTTGATCTGTATACTTTAAATAAAGAACCCATGCACTCAAAATTACTTCTGAGGGCAAAATTTCCATCACTGTGTTGCTGGAGTTACTACGAGTGTACTGTGTAATACACCTACAGGGCTCAGGTGTTTCATAGTTTATATACAGCTTGCCAATTTGCATAACTCAGGTTTTTATTCCAAAACTCCAGTGCACCCAGCACATTTTATGGCAATATGTTTTAATTAATTTAGGTTATATGTAAATTGGAAATAGGACATTTTAGTTATATGTTGACTTCCAAATGATTCTAAATGTCTTCCCATGTTTTTTGTGAGAAAAAAAAAAATGGCTACAGGCAGGCTGATTAAATATAAGCAATGCAAAGTATGCCCCAGTTCCAGGGGGAAATGTTGTTGTACGTCTGTTTGTAAACAAGATTAGTGAAATGATAACCGTCTCTCTATTGACAGTGCACTGCTGGCTTGATTCCGAATCTATTGCTCTACGAGCCATGTCTCCTCATTTTGCAATCTAAGTCCCCACCAGGGAGTAAATTTGTTCCAAGCTAGGAAAAAGGTTATCATCCACAGATATATGGTATGTGGAATGCAGCAGCATGCTCATATCCTGTCTCCATCAGCAGGTTCTATTCTTGTTTTGGTTTTGAGCTAATCAGACAGGTTTAGAGCATAAGAAATTGAAAACCGATTATCTCCAGAGGTAAGGACCAACATATCAAATTCTTTGCATGATTCTTATTCCAGTGAAGTTCCCTCTAAACAAAATAATGTTTATAGAAGCTGTTTCCCAATTGTACAGGTAAAATGTATTTTTTCTGATGCACACTCAAAGAACATTCCTTAATTTGAAAACCTGCTGTAGAAGGTAAATTAAAAAAAATCTTTGTTTTCTGCAGACACTAACACACCTTTGAGGATTTTTTCATCTGACAATGATAATATATAAACAGTACGGGGAATAAAAGGAGCTCATCACTATCTATGCATGCACAGAATGTTAAAAAAACATATTTAACAATATACAATATATTTAAACAATATAGGTATACATGAATGAATATATGTTTGATTTATTTACCATTGACTGACTGTGGTATCTGCAAGAGACTTGCACAGTTGCATAAGGATTACATCACCTCATCAGTTACAGACATAGTTGGGCACAAATGATGAGAAGAGTTCAACTGTTGACCATCAAACCTGTTCAAAATCAATGAAGAATAACACAGAAAGGAACCAATATGTCCTGCTTATCAAGAGAACAATCCCTTCATGCCATCGGCATTTTTCAGGGTGGATTAAGTCAGTGCATTGTCACTCGCCATTTATGGTGCTCACAGCCAGAACATTCTAACCTGCCAACATATCGCAGCCACACACAGTCTGTCAATGATATGCCATGATCTATATGACCATGACCTGCAACACCTTGCTGAGATTGGGGCATCATTATGCTCCATCTTTGTGATCGCTTTCACAGCAACAGTTCCATTTCATCAGAAACACCGGGTGGCAACAGTCCATACATCAGCTACTCTGTAATGGTTTACAGGTCAGACACACACCGGAGCCCAATGCCCACCAGTGTCTGTCAGCATAACAGAATGCGATAGTATCAGCAGCACCAACGAAAGGAAATCTGACTGCATAGTGCTGCATCAATGAAGTCCTTTGATCTCACTTGCTGTCATTCTTGTTGACTCATTCTAATGTGACAGTATTCCGGCAGGACTGTGCGGCTCCATGTATTTCTTGTATAACAATAGGGTTTTTTTGCAAGATGAGAATATGAGAGTAATGCCATTGATGCCCTACTTGTCATACGTGAGTCCCATTGAACATTCGCAACACTACTGCAAGAGCAGAAAACATGTACGTGCTCTCAAAGAGGAAACAATGCTACTACTGTGACTCTAACAGCAGACCCTAGGTGACCAAGCCTTGTTGGTAATGTATGTTAATCAGCATCCTGAATTATCCAATATTATGATTTGTTCAATGAAATGTCTGTGTTCCTGAGAACATTAGACATTCCAATTATGTGTTGTACAGGCAGAAGAAACACTTTTTTCCTCAGTAAATATGTGAATAGACCATTCAGTGAAATCAATGCTTAACATTAATATGTAATATGTCAGGAAAATGTGCATAAGGTGCTATGCATTGGGTAACCTCTGAAAGATACTGACATTAGTGTTTGGTTCTTTTTTGTACCTATTAATGTGCCAATTATCTCAGCAGTAAAAAGCCTTAAGACATAGTAAAATTGTTCAAAAGTATGAACAAAGTAGGTCTGAGAGAGTGATTAAGTGAAATACAAAGACTTATGGAATGCCTTTTAAAGGATTTGTCATATCTGTGTTAATGAATACAAATTAGGTTTAATTAGCAAATCATTCAAGTTCCTTATACTGATCTTGTGCTGTAATGTATTTTGCTAATCTATCAGTAGGCAGAGACACATTGAGATAAACCCTGAATCTATTGGATAGTATGTTTTTACCTCGTAGCAGCTACAACTGGTGGGGAATGACTCTGAATCAAGAGACCAGGTCAGAGTCTTGAATTGTTTCCAAATGCAGTAATGCTGACCCAAGCAATGCCACTGTCATGAGATCCTCCAGATCTACAACATAGACTTAAACAACAGTACTGTGAAACATATCAATTTGAAAATAACTGAGTGGCTAAACTGAAGCTGAAGTGGCTAACATAAAACATTAAGACACTAATGTAGCTAAATTGAAGTTGAACTCTAAAATGTCATTCTAAATTAATTCTACACACTGGCACAAACACACTTCCTTTTGTGTCCATAGCCACTGCCAAAGTGTGTTTTAGGAAGAAACTTTCCATTCTAACCTTAAAATGAGACCAAATAATCCCCAACCTTATAATTATTCAGATATCAGCAATAAATAAGCAGTCTATATCAACATTCCTATGAAAATGTCAGTAACTGTGGGACACAGAGGGAGGGCAGAGCACAGGTGTGTGAGGCTGAGGGAAGCTGCCCACCATAACACAGGGCACATGGAGCAGATTAGGTAGCATGGATGGAGAAGGGGAATTCTGGTTATTTAAGTATAGTGTATCTGAAAGGGAAACAGATAGGTACAGAGTGGTGAATGGTGGCCTGGTTCACTGCAGCTGGGAACTACTGTAGTCTCTAAATATAGCTACAGTTGTTCTTGTTTGTAGAACATGTCCACATGTTGGTGTTTTATGTGAGCTAGCAAGTGAGGAAGAAGGCTGCCAGGTGGATGAAGAGGGGGCAAGGAGGAAATCTGGAGGGTCCAACTCCAAAACCAGCTGAGCAGCAGCAGTGAATGTGTGAGCATTATGGGCTGACCACCAATCCACCTAAGGGAAGAGTTTAATTCTGTGCTTGCTCAATATCTGTGTGACTTTTGGGGTGTTTGTATGGTGGCTGAGCTCCCTAACTGTTGGCAGGTCCATGGCCTTGGTGGGGAGGCAGTGGTGACTTCTGGTGGCTGGCATATATTCTGGTGGCTGCCATATATTGCAGTATAAGACTAGGCAGGCTAGTCTTATACTGCAATATATGGATAAGGTAGAGGAAAAAAGTTCCAGGAAATTTGAGCATTAGCAAATGGGTTTTTAATGGAAGAGTTGTGTCATTCATGGAAGTACAGTAAAGACATTTAATGGGGTCAGATTTCCATTTACTAACATTCTTATATATAATAAGCATTAGAGTTTGCTCTTTTTCACTCTGTTTCCTGCAAACCCTTTACCACTGCATGCAGCTTTTATTTTGATATTTATTTATATTTATATAATGAATTGGTCAATGGTCTGAATACTTTTGAATATATGAATATGAATAGTGTATCATAACACTATTCAACATATATAGTGAATACATGTTGCTCTCCACCACTCACACAGATGTCCAAAATGGGAATCTGGGTACGTGTTCATTACATTAGATGACAGTGTTTTGTCAAATTTTCATGTTTTTGCATTAAGTATATTATCTTATTGAAACTAAGCTCCAGTTGCAGCTTCTTGAGCAGCGCCTTACATATCCATCTTTACATAAAGGATAGATTCTTTTAGTCAGCATTCCACAGTAGTCATCAAAAGATGTAGACATGAAAGTGGACATCAAAGGATTTGTGACACACAATTTTACTCTTTTTTTTTGCTTTGCTTTTGCTGCTTTTAAGGGTTCAACACAAAAACTTCAAAATAATTTCATTTCAATGACCTATCCTTCATGGAAAAGTCTCCTTCACGGAGCACAATACAGTAGACCATGATTAAGTCATTGGAGAAAAGCACCACAAAGCTATAAAAGGGTAACTCTTGCCTTTACAAGTGCCTTTAAAGTTATTGGTGCTTCAGAAGATTCTTTAACACTACACTACACTTCTTTAATCTACAAGTGCTTAAAAGTCTCATCCTGGACACAAAGTTTTCAAGAACTTATTCAGCACTCAGCAAGGCAGCCTTGATCCAAACAGTAGGCAGTTGTATTTATTATTTATTACTTGTATAGGCACAGCTTGCATGTATTATGTAGGAAAGAGGTTTAAAGGGAGATTTGTCTAGTGAATGAAATTAATAGCTCATCTAAAATTGGCACTACTTTAAGATGGTGCACAGCTAAACTTTTCACTAGGATGAACTACGCAGTGTTGAGATAAACGATGCTTTCAAAGAACACTAAAATGCAGAACAGGTGAAGCATATTATCATTCCAGTTGAACATACTGTCAAATAAAATAACCTGATCTTATGAAAAAGAAAGGTGCCAAAAACTTTTCAAATCCTTTTTTAACATGAAAGGTATTATTATTGCTATTATTAGCAATAACACATATCCAGTAGCTAGCTAAATAACTGCCCTACATTACAATAACTGACAGTACATCCGTGTAAATGCCTGTGTGCAATCATTTCCCACCTAAGGTCTATAACAACCACTAATACTGCTCTATTATTTGTACAGAATTCTGTGGGTGAGCTCATTTGGGTTAAAACGATACCTAGACTAGCTAGTGAACATTAGTGGCTTTGTTGTTGTAGCTTTGTTAGGTATGTGTGGATTGATAGAATTTCATCATATTAAAAATACTGAAAACTTCAAATGCATTTTGTTCAATATTTGAAGAACTTAGCTAAGTTAGCTAAGATTTTTTTCAACTAATTAAGGGGACAAGACTGTTTTAAACATAAACATATATTTTAGCCTTTCATTTAGAACTTCTCAGAATTTTACTTCCTGTAAGAATGCAATCATCCAGGATGATGCACTCTCATACTTGAAAAATAAATCATTAGACAAAAGATCTTTCTTTTCTATGAGGTTTATATGAGCCAGAAACCCCATTCAATTCGTATTAACAAAAACCACACTGATAGATAATGTCAATAGGTTAGACAGGCAGGAATAAGGTAATACACTCATTAACAGTGTGCCATGTTGTTAAGAATGACAAATATGAGATGAGACACATCCCTTATACATGCCTATTGGAACTTAAATACGACGATTGAATACAACATACCATGGCTGTAAGTGCTCAAGCATATATTATATATACATATATATGGATGATGAATTATTTATCATTATAAGTGAATCCAGTTCACTTAGGTTTGTTTTGGTTTCTGCAGAGAAATTTAAAACAAAGCCTAAAAGGCTTTTAAAGCCGAAATGCATTTTAGAGCGAGTAAAGTGTGCTGTACATAATGGTTCTTCAGAGTGGGTCTAGGAAACTCAAGCAGCCACCCTCCGGCTCTCTTTTATTCACCCTTTCATTTTTTTTTTTCCCATCATTTGCTGCAATCCCCTAGAGTAACTGCTGCATATGAATTGACAGTAAGAATATGCAGAAGCTTGTACTTATGAGGACATTAAAATTTCCTTTAATAAACTTTTACCTAAGAACGAAGGGTCTTGTATTCCAGACATATAATATCTTTCCAGCTGATAAAATGCATATGAAAGTTAATCTGCAATGTGCAGTACCATGCTAGTCTGAGGTTTGGGAATGTGAATGCCATTAAATTGTAATGACCAAGCAAAAGACATACCGAAGGACAGCCCACAAAGGCTGTCAAGACCTATCACCTATATCTTTTGTTTTCTTCTTTTTTTTTTTATTTTACAGACAAACAGACCGACATGACAGATATTGCATATAATGGGTTGTATGAAAGTTAATGGGGGAGTTTATGTGCTGATGTAGGCAATATGAGATCAGAGAATAAGATAAGATTTTGGTGAGGATTTGAAATATGTGTGTGTGTGTGTGTTGGTGGGGTTAGTTAACAGGCAAGTCTAATGAAAAGATAAAGGAGCCCCAAACTTTTTCAAAGTGTGGGGTTTGGTGCTGGAATGTAATTTGTTCCATGGATATGTATTCTTTGAGGAGGTTTAACCATTGCATGATGCTTAATGTATTTCTAGTTGTCCAGTTTAAGAGGATAGTTTTCTTGGCGATAGTTAAGGTGATGAGTATAGGTTTTGAATTTTGAATTGATGGGTTTATTATTGAAAGATCTCCAAGTAGACAGAGGGATGGAGATAGTGGAATGCTACAGTTCATAATAAGAGAAATTCTGTTGATGACTTCCTGCCAGAAATGTTTAGTTGGTGGGCAGGGCCAGGTGGAGTGGAGATAATTATCTGGGGTGTTTAATGTGCAGTGCGTAATGTGTTTTCTTGAAGCCTTGCATTAACTAATATATGAATCTTGTTACTTAAATTTTGTCTGCTCTATAAAGATAAATCCAAATGTGAAATGGAAAACAGACACATTATTTGGACAGATGAAAAACACATAATTTCTTTAAATGCTGAAAGCACAATAGCAATAAGGAACAAGAAATGTCAATTCAATTCAATGTTGCAACAGAACAAAATTGAAAACTAATTTGGGAGCGGCAGACCTCATTATGTGTCATAATTAAGACATCCTTGATAAAATTAGAATGAAATAATCCAAGATTTGTTTTTTTGAGTTTTTTGAGCAATTTGAGTTCAGTTTATAACAAAGCTCTTTTTTCGCACAAAAAAATATATCCTGAATAGGGTAAGCTGATTGCTCTTTTTACACATACTCTTTTAAATGACCATCTATCTCCCCTTTTAGACTAGTCAAAATTATCCATTACATTTTCTTTTCTGGTTAGTTTTCAAGAGCAGACCAAACATCCATTTCTGTCCTCTAAGATGCTGTTCTTTTCCTCAGCACTGTTAGTTTTTTTTAACCTTTTTGCTGTTTCTGTTCTCCCCAATATGAGACGATGTTCCAGAGTCTGCTCATTTTATAAACATCTCATCTAAGCCATCTGCAAGAGGATCGATACGCTTTTTCACCTGCTGGGATAACTCAGGTACAAACAAACAGGCTGTACAATACAGTTACACATCTACTGCAAGGTGACGGGGTTTTTAGGCAGCAGGACCCAATTAGAATACCATCACAGCAGACAGTAATTTTCACCATAGTGCTGTGTTACCAATACCTCAATACCTGCAACTCAGCCCAAGTCTTACAGATGATTACAGCACTTTAAACTGTGTCTATATAAGAATGCATTCTTTAAAAAGTCTATTGAGAAAATAGCAACTTAAATTGCTATTTTCTCAATAGACGTTTTTATGTCTGCATGTCCATCACATTATCAAAATGTTAATCCAAACACTACTCTCATTTTATTTGCCTGAAAAGAGACACAGTCTGAGCTAAGCTGACAGGGACATGTGGTCTCATCTATTTTCATTCTAAATATGACTTAATTATCATTACCAAATGTGGCCAGTTAAACATGAGAGGATGCTATATTGCTTAGGGTAACTCCAGTCTTTCTTTGCTGTCCTCAAGGTGCACTGCAAAAATAATACATACTCTCATTTATTTGGCAAGGGAAAGCCATTTTAATGATAATAATAATCACAAAAAGTAAAAACATTAATAAAGAGACAAGAGGAAAGTTCAAACTATTTTACTAATTTCAGATTAAGATTTTGACAAATATGATACTTAAGGTTCCACATATTCTGTCAAGTGAGCTGGTGAGATGATCAACATACGATATTGATATGAATTGATATGATGCAGTTATAAGATGGCATGACAGTGAAGAACCAGAAGTTCATTGCAGTTGAAATGAGTCAGATCCTTCCTCTACAGTCAAATAATTTGTCTCGATGAATGCCTGCATGGTCTCGTAGATTTTTTTTTTGTCTTCTTCATTTTGTGCATTAGGGGAATGAAGCATGGAATGAGTATGACACTGCTTCATGAGTTTGACTGTTAACTTTTTGAAAGGGAATATTGATTTTAGGGACTTATTTTTCAACTTCCGCTCTGATGTTTCACAATTTGCAAGTCTCAATGAACCAATTACAACACACATCTGTTCCTATAGCCCACCGAAAGCTTGATCGTCTCATCTGTCAAGTGAAACCTCAGTGCCTGCATATTATGCAGACTGATTTAGGCAATTTGCAATTTTTGAAAATGTAATTTTGCAACACTTTCACATCCCACTGGTAATTACTCATTCCTGAAGAGTACAACGCAGATACTGCTATTTCATAAAGCTTTGGATGTTTGAAATGTATACATGAAATTGAGGTAATTGAATCTGAAGGACTTACAAGGCCCATATATTGCTTGAAGCAACTGAACAATAGTTATCATCAAACTGCTGTTGTCACTTGTTTCAATGTGCAAGTGCAGTGCATAATCTAGACCATTTTTCACACATACTACAGATATGTAGTAGTATGTATGCATACTGTCATACATATACCAGATATGACAAATCTGTGATTGTATAAAGCCAACTAAGCCAATATTTTTCTAGTAGGTAATTAGTTACACAATAGGTACAGTGGTGGTAGCTCAGTTGCAAGCATGGTATTTATTTTCATTTTTCTGTTTTGTTTCTGCTGGCTTGTTAGCACTTAACTTGCCCATGTTACCACCAGTCTAGCTAAAGAAACGTGATCAATAAAGTAAGTAACTTTACACATGCAGCTGTTGATTTTCCATCCTTGCTTCAACTGACTGGAAAACCAAAAGTGAATCCTCAAACTGAATGATATTGCAAGGTAGTTACTTGTATTCTTGTATTGTAAATTAGCACAAGCAGTATGGCAAGAAAATAATCTTTGATGATGCTATTATAAAGAGTAACCAAGTAGTTGAAATTATGCTATAATCTAATAATTATGAAATTATTAGAATTTTCCTTATCCAAATATTGTAGTGTAGTGTGCTGTGTGGAAGGAAGAGAAATGTTGGAGGCAAATGTGGTCCGGTGAAAGTGGCTGTAATTTCATGTTGACATAAGTGAGAACAACTGGGTAAGTACTAATTGCTGTTGCTATAAACCTTTACATAATTCTGCATTTTCTTAAGAATCATCAAGGAGTACACCCTGTTTGCTTTCACAGGTGAAACCAGCTACTAGTTCTTGCCAAAAATCTTTCTTGGACTTGTGCCTTAAATTGCATCTGTCCTGACAGGCTGCGGCTGACATCTGTCGGCTGATCATGGTAGATGTGAAGGCTGGTATGCAAGGTCCCTGCACTCTCCCCAAGTGAAATTCATACCTGTCTTTCTCTCCATATATGTCTCTTGCTCCCTCCCTGCAACTCTACCCATCCAGTGAACTTTTATTCATGTACCACCGACTTGTTCATAGAAAAATACATTGTTTAGATATGTACAGTATCTGCCTTACACTGTATATGGAAATACACCGCTAATAAGGATATTATTATTACCTTTAATCAAAAGCTGAAGTAATGATTTATTCAACATAACTAGCTAACACAGTGGGGGTTGCTTTATGGCAAAGAAGCACACTTATTTTTAGATCTCATTAGTATACACTGGCTTTTCATTCTGTGTTGTATGGTTAACACTCCAAAGCATGCTGGATGATTTCATGCCATCATTACTTACACTGGATTAACACAGTAAACACATAACCTGGGTAGATATTAACCCTCAAGAGAAATAAAACCATATTTCATGGGTGATATATTCAAGTGACTGGTTACTGGTTTCTTTTTTCAGAATACTAAATGCTCAATTTCACTTATTCATATTTTGAATCAAACCATAGCTGAAGATATTGTTTAGAAAGGGGCATACAGTTAGCTAGCTGGCTGGCTTTCTAACTGTCAAATACCATGGGTTCTGATCTAACCGAGCTTTGTCTCCTGTATGCCTAAGAAACCGTTGTCAGCCTGCATTGTCATGACAACCAGTGTACCATTGTTGTGAGACTGTTTGAGAAACATAAAAAAGTCACATTTGTGTACATTAGCCACTAAAATTATGATACAGCTAGTTAATGTTAGCTTCTTTGCTAGCTACTGTGAGTACTTGCCTGAAAAGGGCACTGAGGATTACCATGTATACAGGAATTTTAGGAGTCTTCATATCATGGCACATGTAAACAATTTATTATTATTATTAAAATAATTGTAACCAGGGTAAGGACCATTAGCTGGAATATTGTGGAAATATAAACATAGTATTTGTGCTGTAGCTGGACCTGTCTCACAAGCACTCCCCCCACCCCCATGCTAAAATCAGCAAAGGGGAAAATATGAGAGAGAGAGTATTAGTCATGATGTCCAGTTGCCACCACACCCACACCACAAGGGTGCTGGCTGATGTGCCACACATAAAAACTGAAAAATGGAGAGCCACAACCTTGCTGTCCATCCATACACAACTGTACTTAATATCCCTCAGATCAGGCAGGTGGTGCTTATTAGCCAATGGCTGTTCTAACACAATTTCAAACACACACACACACACACACAACTGATAACAATTACAATAAACCTGTTTCAAGTGAAACTGATAGAATGCACATCTGCTATTTCAAAATTGATGAACTGGTGAATAATACAGATATCCCATTAACACATTCACACATACATTTAACATCTAAAAATACTGTTACGTTCCTGGTGTGGCCAGGTGAAGGCCCTCCTGCAGAACCCATCAGTGTCTGACAGTTGCCTCAGAAAGATGTGATGAAGAAAGACAAGCCTTTAGAGAGGAAGAGAAGATTTCCCTACAGTGTTCTCAATCAGGATTAATGACAATTTTGTATCAATGTGAAATAATGGAAAAGGGTTTTTCTGTCAGATGAAAGGAAAAAAAATACTACACTTTGCAAGAGTGGTTGTGAGACATTAAAACAAAACAAAAGACAAATTGACAAAACAAAAACTGGACTGTGTGTGTTTGTTGGAGAAGGTGGTTAATGGATGTCTGCAGCTGATATTTATTTCTAAGATTTGTGGATAACTAGTCTGACTTCCTATTAATAACATAAAGGTCTGATACACTTTTAAAACTGAAAATATTTTAGCAAACACTGGACAGCATGCACTTTCATTCTGCATAATGTGTTGGTCAATGACACAGAATATGACTGCATACCAGCTCTCTGTCTTTAAATACAGAAAAAGGGCTGATAATGCAGCATTCAAGTCAATGCCCATGTGTTATAATTGGCCCCATCTCAAGCACTATTCATAACTGACAAATAAACAGGGATTTGCAGGAAGGGATTTCCCACAGAATGTGATGTCGAATAGTGTGCCGCTGTATTGTACATTAAAGGCTCTCAGACTCACTCCCACGTTTTCCCTCAAGAAGACTCGTTACTCTGCTTGTTACAGGCTTCTCTGTGACAATGGAATAAGGAGGTTAATCCTGTTGCTACAACAATCTGCAAACAATCACACCAGGAAGAGTATGGAAATGCTGTGTCATTTCTGCTGAACGTGTTAGTATCCCAGTCAAAAGATAGCCCCAGAATGGCAGTGATTATAAACAGAGGAACATATTAAATTAAGATAAGGTCTTTTTCAGTCAGTAAAACATTATTGCTGTGGATCGTCACATTTTATTTTTACAGCAGTTTAGCAACAAAATCATCTGTGTGTGTGTGTGAACTATCAACTACCTGGTCTCTACCTGGACCATATTTTCACATTTGCAGTGGTTTATATCAAGCAGCACAGTGATCTTATCCTGGATTACACATCATCTTTCCCTCAGGAATTCCACATTGTCAGATACTTAAATAAAAAAAGCACACAGCTTAGAAAAACTGAATCTAATCAGCAAATTTCTGCACTATATAATATGTTTGAGGAACCATACGGATGGTAAGCAGGGATAGCATCGACCACATCCATGACACAAAGTCTACCTGCTCTGACCTGCATCCTGGAAAAAACAATTTCTGCATGAAGTCATAAAGCTGGGTGGTGTAATTGTATGTGTTTAACATGAAAGAAGAATTGCTTTTAAGTGACTGAAATTCTTGGTTAATTGAATTATACTCATGTGGCATGTTGTGTGTGTTACCTGACCGCTATGCATTGTGTGTAGCCAGCACTGACTCAATATTATCAAGTCACCAGCCTACTTTGATGACTTTCATCAACAGTTTCAGCAAGTCCCTTTTTGTGGATTGAGTCATCGTGTCCATCGGCTGATCTAAGAACCAGGACAGGTGGGTGCTGGAATAGAATCACAGTGTTTTATTTATCTTGGCTGGATCGAAGCGCTACAAAGAACACACGGTATTGTCATTTGTGTTCAATTGACGGATAAGTTATTCTCTCGGGATAGCATGGAATCAATAGACCAACCACCTGTGCAGACTGGTGTTCAGGAGCCACCACTCAAATAACATAATGAACCAATTGACGAAGTGGAAAATCACAATCATGAAAAAGTGGGCCGAGATCCACCAAAATAAAGAGATGGATGGATCCGGTAGAAGATCAGAAATATATTGAGGTTGTTAGGTTTTATATTCACTTTAGGGCTGCAATGCTAATTGCAGTGTTAATTTGGTTAAGATGCTTCCTCGCCCATAAAACAGATGTGTGCGGAAGATGTTGCACTGAAAGCAGCTGGTCTCATTTCCCTTCAAAAAAGGTGTCTATAGGGTACTGATCACTTATCTGAGGTTATGGATTCATGCATTAATACAGTGGCCGTGCACCCACATCATTTTCTGTAGTCATTATAAAGTAGTATTGATTGCCAGATGGGATGGAATTTGCACACAAACAGTATCCTCTGCAGTTGCTTTTCAGGGAGGCAAAGGTTAGGGAGTCTAATAATGTGTCTTATTGTATATTAATAGCTTGTTTAGTGGTTAACGGAACAAATAAGTAACCTCATTCTTTGCAAGTTCATTGAGCTTCTGGATTCTGTCCCTAGTGAGTACACATACATGTTCAATAAGTACTGTGACTTCTTAAAATGGCTGTCAAATGTCCCTAAATAATGCAATTAAGTGAATACCTCAGTATACATAAGTACAAAAATATACTCAACAATAGCATAAACTACATGAATTTGATGCATTACTTCTGCATTGCTTGACAAGAAACATAGTTAACATGATTTTTACATTGTATGAAAAGGAATTCTTAATTTAGTTCTCAAAAATTTTGTAAACTTCAGTGATTTAAGAGGACACTACGACAGTACACTATTACTATACTTTACTGTATGCCTTTGCTGTATCCAATACCACTTAGAAGCAATGGCAACTGCCAGAACACTGCCAGTTTCTCAAAGCTGCCCACAAGTTCATTACGGTAGTGATATTTAAAATTATTTCAAAGGTTATTGTGAGATTTACAGTATTATATTTTTTCATATCTGATCAGCACTTGAAAAAATAAATGATTGGAATGTTGAATTTAATGTCGCACATATACATGTCTGTGGGCCAGAGGTTCATCGGATTTAACTCAGTTACCATATGTAATCTCAAATAATTTTTCATCCTGTGTCTCTACTCAGTTCTTTCTTTGTAAAACTGGAATGGATATTAACATGCTATGCTTTCCTCATTAAGCATGAAATGACCTCAAAAGCCAGGTAGAATGATCCCTGTTGAAGATGATTCCTTATAGCCTGGGGTACAGAAAGCTTTGAATACTGGAAAAAATGAAATAATGGAAAAGAAAACAATGGGGGCTTTTATGGCCTTTATTTCTGATCACAATGCATTTTAAATATTCAATGATAATACTTTCAAATAGCTTTATTGCCTGGAGTTGGTGTCTAACTTTGTCTAAGCTTCTCATGATAAATCTTCCATTCTGTTAATTGTATTCAAATTAATTCCACTGATTTATTTAGCAGTCCAACTTGCATACGGATCAGGCTTATAAAAACATGGTACAAAGACAGACATGGAGATATTCAAAAAGCGTTTGAGTTCCTGTCACCATGCACTCTTCGTATTTGTTAAATTTACATGTTGTCATTCTTTATTATACTTTCCAATACCTGCAATGTTTTGTTTTCATGAAGAAAGAAGAAAGGTTCTCTTTAAACATATTCATTACCCTTCAGTGTTGGGAAGGTACGTCGATTATTTGTCAGAACTTGCTAACCTTATTTGTCTTTTCCTCGGAAATGTGTTTGCAGAGTAACAATCAAATGAAATTGTTGCTCTGCTCCTTGCAGTTTTACAAGGTGGACATGCGCAGGCAAGCTAAACAGAAATTAGTCAGATCCAGGATGAAACCCCCCTGTGTATGAGACTGTCAAGCAAGGGGACAACAAAAAAGAGCTTAGCAAGAATACGACCTTCATGTCCTAACCTTCAGGTGCAAGAAAGAAATGGCGTATTAGGTGCCAGATTGTGTCAGTCAAATGTTAAAACCACTCAAAGAGAAGATGTGTACAGGCATGCATTTGAATGAGTGGTAACTTACAGTACCAGTCAAAAAAATTTGGACACACTGGATTAAGAAATGGGAAACATGCATTCAAAGACATTTTGATCTAACATGTGATTACATGCTTGAAATTGGTTGCTTAGACAAATATAAATGGTTAAGTTGATGCCTATGTATGAATTTCTTTCCAAAGAGATTTATAAAATATTTTTGGGCTAGTTTGAAGAATCAAAACTATAAGATAGTTTTGATTTGTTTAACACTTTTTTGTCGCTTCATAATTCTATTTCTATTATTTCATAGTTTTGATGTCTTTACTATTATTCTAAAATGTGGAAAAGAGCAAAAAAAAAAAAAAAAGATAAACCTTTCTATGAGTGGGTGTGTTGAAACTTTTGACTGGTACTGTATGTTCAGCATGTTCTCCAGAAATAGTTGAAACATCTGTTACATGGTTCACAGGCACATAATGTGTACGTGCAGAAGGTGAAAGGAACACGTGGTCAGATTTAGAGCAGCAAAAGTTTGCATTCAGTTCCACTGGAACATCAGGAGCCATTACTCATGCATGCACAGTCTGAAAGACGTTGACATCTCCTAATGCGAGGAGAGATGAGAGGCAAATTAATATTATTGCAGATTTGTGGGGCTAATCCTTGCAGCAATATCCCAGCTGTCATGAATCACAGAGAGCACAGAAACATTGTGTAAATTCCTACTAATATCCAGCAGTCAAGAACTATTATTACTGGCATATTGCACATGTCGGGTGGACCTGCTCAAGTCAAAGAGATTGGATGAGAAAGCAGAACAGGAAATGGTGCTGACTTCGTCGAGCTATTTACAGCATGGGGTCATTTTAAAGTGGCTTGATGTGTTCAGAGGAGTGTTGACGTGCAGCATCCATAAAGTCTGCATCATTACTGTTCAGTGAAAACTGATTCAATAAGTTCAGGATTCTGGAGTTCAGACCTGGAGAATGTTTTCACAGAGGGATAAATTGCACATTATCAGGCAGTATTCAACAACATCTAGTGTAGGTGTGCCAATGAAATCACAAAAGGTTGCCTTCTATTCCAAAGGTTCCTGGTACATATTGACAGTCTCCAGTCCCTGCTTGCACTGTGTGCAAAGTACAGCACAATCACTCATCAGTGTGCTGTTTAAAAAAAAAAAACATATGATGAGTCTTTGTCAACACATGCCAATCTCTTGATTTCTGCCACACACCTCATGTACAGTAAATCTAACACAAACTTTTAATCGAAGATTAACAGGCATAACAACAAATGATTATGCAGTTGGGCACCTCATAGTATTGACCTTTCAGGGAAGATTCTGAAGAAACACGGCAAGCAGAGAAAAAGAATCAGCCGATGGCATATCTACAAATGCACAATTTTGGGAGTTGGGAGTGGCCGTAACCACCTGATTTATTATTTAAATAAATATAATGTATATTAATTACATTATTTAACTCTCATTTGTGGTTGAAAGTATAAATCAGGTGGGTAGGGCCACTGACAAACAACTGAATGGACACAGCATCAGTTGCAACAACCTTGATTTTAGATCATTGATCAAAGTAGATCAATTACTGTTGCCTGCAGGGGGGTATTAACAGATGTAGAAATAAATTATTGTCAGGATGCGTACAGTAGGTAATTAATACCAGAAGGTAATTAATAGGCAGCAACATCCTTGGCACTGCAGTTGAGAAACTACAGTCTTTATGACATAAGAAACATGGTTGTATAATGGTGGAACGACAGTATTTGACCTTTGCTCATTTCTTTTTATTGGTTTAAGCTAGATTTAATTTCTGAACAAAGCTGTGCTTTCTTATGAAAACCACAGATGTGTATATTTCATGATTAGATAAAGATTTATGTGCAGTGATCTATACTGCATGCAGAAGTGACATTGACAATAACTGTTGAATCTCATTGTACTGAATTATTTTATCCTATGTTACATGTATAACTTCTTCAAATAGATACTTTTGTATGTTTATCACATACTGTGTTTCACTGTAACAGAATGAGTCATCCATTCCTTAACACAATAAATTGTAATAGCGTGTACTGGGTTTGCTGTGGTAAATATGCAACAATTTGCCATTGAATAAAACGATTTTGTTGACTTCCCTACAATGGCAATGATGAACTGTTATTGGATTTCTCCTGTAATTCTGCCATAAGGGGAGCGAGATCGGCAAAAGGTAGAATCAGCACCAAAGTTATCATGCATGTTCATAGCTGGGGTAACATGGTCTATGTTCTGCAAGTATGCTAACTACGTGCATTATTACAAATAATATGACTCGGTGAACTAAAGCAAGTGACTTAAACATCTGGTAGAGGTATTTTAGAATTTTGGAAAATATGCACAGCTAAATGAATTTTGTAAATATTATATAAATGTAATATACCTTACCCCATTGTTTGGCGAGTTTGGGGTGACATTGGCAGCGTCAAGTGACTGATGGTACAGTCTCGTATGTGAAACTTTATTGATTTGCGGGATCCTGACAAAAGTCGGGGGGGGGGGGGGGGGCATCCTATACAGGATTCAGAAATCATTCACTTTTGCTTCTAATGGATATTGGCTGAGTTATTTAACATCAGGTGAGTTTGCTGTTAGGTGAGTACACTGGAAAACAAACACTACTACTGGTTTCCTCGGTGAAGAACTTTCTTTTCATACCCATCCAGGTACCATATTGCATATTTGAACATTTTATAAATATGTGGTTATGAAGAAGTTCGTCTTTTTTCTTCCAGATAGATAAGTCACTGGCTCATGTATTTGCTCTGAAAAATGTACTGGTATGTAGCTTGCTTCCTCTGCTACCTCATAGCAATAGCAGGACAACCTGCCACTGGCTGTATTCATGGCTTGCCAGTAAAAATCAACTGGTGGTTGACTCATTATTTGAACATGACCAGCCCTTCTTGCTTTTGATCTGTTTGTCTTAGTAGCTTGCTGCAGTAGCTTGCCTCCTCTAGGTATTTGTCTGGCGCCAGCATGCCCCTAACTGTAGGCTTTAATCAATGTCTTCCAGTGGAAGGTGACAGACTATGGCTGACAAATCAAATCAAGTCATCTGCCCACACTGGCTTTGCTGTATGCCTTGGTAGGTTCAAAAAAGCCTGTCTTTACCTTGTAGTACATACATTCTCATCTATCTGTCTTAGCAGCTAGCTGCATATCTTGTTTATTTTTCATCAGGCTACCCTGATTTTGTTTCAGATGTTTTCAAAAAACTACATTTACAGTCAGTTTGGCAATCACAGAGATTTATCCAGCCATTTAGCAAAAGGCATGCTCAGCTATGTCTACAGTCTGTCATAGTATGGCATTGCATCACCCTGTTACAAGGGGTTCAATCACTTGTCTTGATAGCAAAGGCCCATCACCATGGTCTTTCTCTCTTTTGTGTCTGCAATTATTAACTGTTCAAATATCCTGGATTGTTGTACTCTTCTTGTTTGTATGTTTAAAATACACCTGCATTTATATAAATTAAAAGGTGGTATTGACAAAGACTGGCTGAAAGAA
Organism: Megalops cyprinoides; assembly: GCF_013368585.1. Classification (NCBI taxonomy): domain Eukaryota; kingdom Metazoa; phylum Chordata; class Actinopteri; order Elopiformes; family Megalopidae; genus Megalops; species Megalops cyprinoides. Next base: position 17,188,882 of record NC_050586.1, read on the forward strand.
TTCTGATATCACTTAAATTCAAGGGGAAAATACTCTTTATGGTAGACAACTATGTGTGGCTGTGCATTTACAAAGGCATCATTTTACATTCCAGTGTGTCTACTGAGAAATTGAAAAAGTGAATTTGAAAGCTGTTTGAGGCTACCAGAATCTGGTTTGTTTAAGGCATGCCATACGATACTGCACCTAATGATTTCACTTCAACATTTTTTATGAAAAGTAATGTTTTGAGAGAAGGCCATCATTCTGGTAGTTAAAATGCAGAATTACCACCTGTGTGAAATGATCTATTTTTCTTAATATGTACTGTATGTCACATCCCTTCTTTTTAATGTGCTGTAGTTTATTTTTATTCCAAGGTAAAAGTGAGAGCAATGATTCCTTGGTATTACACATGGACGCCATTGTACGAGCCAGCAAGAAATCGAAGCCTCCTGTCTTTGTTGTCAGGGTGACTCAGACAGTAGGCAGATATCCTGTGCAAAAGTGTCCAGCACATTCGTGGGACTGCAGACATCTGGTATATTGCTGGCGCGGTGTCAGCTCCATTACTCATAAAGCTGAAATCATAAAAGAATGATTCTCTTTTGGCTCCGAATATTGGAATATTTTAAGAAATGAAAGAGAACTGGCTTGTTTGTTTTTGAGCTAATCCTACACAGGTCCAGAAGTTGCAGTGTTAGAGAGTGCCATCTCTAACTTTCATCTGCAGACTTTTTTAAAGGTCTGAGACTTAAAAGTGCCTTTTCCCCTTTTATCTTGCTGGACAGCTATGGTGATGTCAGAAGAATCTTTTGCCCGCAGGTGGAAATAAAACTGTAATAGATGGAAAAGTGTGGGCGAGAGGTGTGATTCACGGCATTTCATTAGCCAGCCCATTTTCGACTGGTGCTCAATCACCTTTTCACTGGGCGCAAAATGACAGATAAAGAACTCACCCAGGAAGAAAAAGAACAATCCTTATAACTCTTAAACAACAATTTGATTTGAAGAGAGCAGAACAAATCATCTCTCAAGCGGCTTTGTTGAGATTTCCTGTCATTGCTCAAAACTTATTTCTTCTTTAAGTTCATCTTTTTTTATGTATATATTAGTTCTTTTTTTGTATTAAGAAAAGAACCTAAGATTTAACCTTTAAACAACTATATAAGAGAAAACCTTACAACAATTTTGTTGGGATGTACCATTAAATCAGTGAATGACAGTGCTGTGAAGTCTTTAATATGAAGTGTGTTCCAGCAGTCCTCTGTCAATGGCATTGTTATTTTGAGTTCAATTTTCAAATTTTTGAGGTCAGTAGAACTTTGCCTGGGATCATCTGCAGTTTAGCTTCTATTATGTGTATGAGGATAATCCTAGTTGCGACAAGCATTTCATTTGTTCTGGTCATGTGTGAAATTCCCTGAAGAAAAATCATTGTCTATTATTGTCCATTAATGCAAATTTAATGGCCTTTAAATGATCATTAGAAAGCAGCATTGTTTAACCTTTTTGGTTTTAGAGAAAATCCTACACTGGAACGGAGGGTTCAACTCCAATTCCTGCCTCACCACAAACCTACAGTATAGCTCAGAAAAATGCAATATGCAGTTTTCAAAATCTAACAACAATTTGAAAGCTCATTGTCAAGCGTGTATTGGTGATTGAGATAACACTATGCATTTCTAAGATATACGTTTCAACACTACCTGTCCAGGTAGCTTGGATAACAGTGATACACACTGCAGCAAAAAATGAATTTAAATTAAAATCATAATGTCATATGTCTCACATCATGAGGTTTGAATTAAAACACTTATTTCTTCCCCAGGCACTGTCTGATAAACTAAGCTACTGTATCTATGCATATAAATCCTACATATAATAAATACATGAATTGAACAAAGCAGTTGGGTAGTTTCATATTTTACTGTATACACATTGCCATTTCATTATGTAAAATTACAGGTATAAAAATATTCTGTCTGTGGTGTTTCACATGCATTGTCCACAGATACACAGAAAGACAAAAAAGACCAATAGATAAATAGATAAATACCAAAAAATGGCTTATCATTAAGTCTGTGGATCCAGCAGTAAAACATCTGCAAGTTGAATATTTAGTATCAGAAATAGTAGGATTACAGAAATCAAAAACCTCCTCATTGGTATTAGTATGTCTTTCAATAAACCTCTCTCTTAGCTGTGTTTCCATTTTCCCAGAAAATATCTAGTGGGATCAGTGTGTCTGGTGAAGCCCTTTGACAGCTGGTCTCATTCAGACAACCTTGAGATCCCTTGACTCGGAGCGAGCACTTTCTGGACAAACCAATTATGTCATGCCATTCCAATAGTATCTGTTTCTCCAGCACTCTGGAGGAGCCTTGCCATACATTGTCTCTCCAGCATTCAGCTCTTTTACAAAAGGCAACCCCACTATATTGAATTTCAGGTCATCACTTCAGTCTCTTGCCACTCGATTTGGTTGTGAATGTAGAATGAATGGGGGAGGAGGTGAGGGTTGGGATCACGTGTGTTCCTGTATATAGTTTTTTTTTTTTTCCAGCAGGAGGCATTTCAACTGTTAATCAAAGGATTATTGAGTTTTCAGTTTCAAGAGGATCCATTAGTTTTTTCCATCTCTGAAATTCCGATCAAGCAGGAACTTATAGCCTGCAAAGACTGTTAAGGAACAAAATGGTGACTTCATTTACAAGAAGAAAGTGAATGGTGATCTTCAGGTTTATACCCATCACACCATTTTAGATGTGTGTCTCTTGATTAAATAAACAATTTGATTTAAAGCTCTTCCCTCATGGATAATAGTGAAGTAATCCACTTGACATGAGATGATTCTTTGAAATTAAGCAACATATTTGATAATCGAAGGTTATTAGCACTTATCCTCCCTGAGGAACAGCAGACATCAGAGGTGTTTACATATCACTTTTGTGTCATCATTTCTACACTTTGAGGGATTTATGTGAATCAGAAGTAATATTCCCCTTGCTAATGGAGTTGTTTTGGTCTTTCTCTGAATTGTGCTTGACATACATTTGGCTTTTTCATATTGACACTGAAGATCTCCGTATATTCATTGAAGTAATTTTGTGGGATTCTGTAGATTAAAACTGAAATTGGCAACTTTTAGAAACAATAGTGTTTATTTAGAAATGGGCACTCTAGGATAGTCTACATGTAGTTTATTTTTATATTAATTTATGTGAGATATACATTCAAATATAGTATATGCGTGTATGTGAGTATTTTTTACAGTAAAAATCCTACAAAATATTTCTTAATGTTACATTTAGAATGCAGATTGGAGGATTGTATTGATGCAAACCTGTGTGCAAACAAACATCTTATCACATTACATGTTACGCCTCAAAGTGTACATTTAAAAACTCAAAATGAACACTTTGGAAAGTTCAGGGTGCTACTGGGCTCTAGCATCTTGAATTTGACAAAGGAATCATGGCAGAAAAAAGAATACTCTGATGTTACGAGAATGTTGAATGCAAAATGCTTGATCTTTGCTTTTTCTCTCTGAACAAAAACTGTGAAATAATGATAGATGTCTCTTGACACATTCAGACTCAAATGTGTTTTTGTCCACTTTCCTGTGCTACAGCCTTGATTGTTTCTGAGACTTTAAAACCATATGATTGCAGCAAGTGGAAGATAAAAAGCAATACATCCGATGTTGATGGCTTATACATTTTGCCACCAGATTGACATTTTGAACAACAGATTTCCATTAAAAAGGTGAAAGACATTAAGATTAACAACATTTCATTAAAGAAAAACTCTGCCAACTCAGACATTAATTGTTTATTGTTGGTCACCATTTCTAGACTTTCAAGAGTGACATGAACGAGTAACTTTAAAATGACTTTTAAAATGTACTCTTTATATTTAATCTTTAAATAAAATGCTTTTCAAAGAATTTATGTCCTTTAATACTCCACCTATCATCTTAGCCTTGGCAGACTATGGTGGGTCATGAGGGAGTAGTGGGATCTTTATTGATGTCAATTGAAAAACCACTGAATTAATGTAGCATATTCAACCTGTGAAACGTGTATCACCTGTCTATTAATTTATTCCTTGACAGTTATTACAAGACACTACTGATGTTTATGCATCTAATTCTGATACACTGCATTGTTCGAAGATGCACATTTCATGATTTGGTGGTTTGTGAATGGTAGTAATTCTTGTCATTGGTTTAAATAGTAGATTCTCAAAAGGTTATACTGAATAGTACTGTGGAGAAGATACTACATTTTCATGAAAATAAACATTTTCCCACTCAGTTACTGTGTGACACATGGTTTTACAGATATTATATTTATAAATAATAATATTACTTGCTATTATAAATACTATAACAGAGGACTTTTTTTCTCTGTTTCACTCCAAACACAGTTAATGGACAGCACTTTTTAATCGGTTATTTTAGTTCTCTTCTAAGCCAGGGAAGAAGCGCTTCGATCTGTCCCAGTGAACATCAGAGAGAGCCCCTCAGAGCTGAGAGCACAAGGCCTGCTAATGCCAGAACGCTCTGGTCAAAGTGATTAAGTATCTCCTCACACTCCATTCATTTCAAACTATCAGTTTCACCTTCTCCACTGCAGTGCATTTGTACACCGGGAGTTAATGATCCAGCTGAGTGACTGCTGGGTTTTTTTTTTCTTTCTTGTTGTTGGGTTTTTTCTGTTTTTTTTTTTTTTAGGCAGTTCCCAAGGTTGCCCACTGAGATAAAGGGACTCAACCCATTGACAGAGTGAGCCAAAAAGGCATGAACTATTTACAGCAGACCACCCAGGAAACCTGCAGTCATTTATTGACTTCTTATCTCTTCTGCATTACATCCTTGAAGGCTCTACCCTGGCTGTAAAAATAAGAAAGGACACATATTTTCAGTATATCTTATCCATGCTTGCAGCTCTGTGTAATCTGCAATGTCTATCATTTTCTTTGAAATGACAAGTTATAATGTGTCGGCATGAATCAAAAATCAAAAATAAAAGTGTGTCTGATACTTTTTTGCTACTGTACATATGTTTGCAGGGTGTTTCATTGGAAGAGTGGTAGAAGTGGATCAGAAATATCATGTCCTGATTTAAGATACGAGCTTTTCTGTACATCACTTTCTCAGAGACTCACAAAATTTAAACAAAATGAACATCTCTTCCGATTTCATCCTGCTAACTAATTTCTGCTTTTGGGCTCTGGCCAATGTCAATGTGATGATCAATGATGATTAAAAGCCACATGCCCCTGCCAATTAAGATTCCTGTGGTCTGCAATGCCTCAGTGATTTAATTCTAAACAGCCTGTGTCTCTTGGTGTTTTGCCAGAAAGCACTGGTTGCAGGTAACAACAGGTAGAAGGCTGTAACTAACACAGTATCTTAGCAAACTAAAAAGTTATGACTTTATATTTCATTACCTATTTTTGGCATGTAATTTCATATATACTATATAAAGTAACGAGAATTTATTCTGAAGCCATACATGGATGCTCATTGAATTTACATAAAATATTTTATATGTTTAAAGTGATAGCCAATCTAGTGTCCAGAGCTGTCATGTCATCATTTCAGTACATCTATTTGCACCTGTCTCTTTCAACCCTTGCTGAAGAGCAGACTCACCCATCACTAGTGCAACATTTTAGATGATGACTGCATGATTTCAGTCTAACTGGCTCTTCTTCATTCTGTGTTCAATGAGGCATATGCTGTGGGCAGGAGAATGTCATAAATAATTCCAAAGGATGGGATCAAGACAATTAATATCAATTAATTTCCTTTCATGAAAAAGGGTATGTGGCAGATCATGCATGATTATTTGTGGGCTGATTTATTTTTGGGATAATCAACACTTCAGTTATATATTTACTTTAGTGAGTGGAAAATGAAGTCAAGCCACTTGGGGGCTAGCAGCTGGCACCTTCATTACATATATGTTAATCATCCTAGAATGCATCTATCTTCTTGCCAAGAACAGCAATGAATTTGAACAGGCATTAGAGTTATTGAATGACTGTGGTTGCTTCTATTGTAATCAAAGTCTGTTCATATATGGATCCTGCCAAATCACTTTCATTTTTATATAGAGTAGTATGTCCACTAGGCTTTGGACAGTCATACATGGCCAAATAATGTCTTTGTTGCCAGAGAGATAAAGCATGAATGTGAATATGTATGTGAATGCTATTGTTCAACTTTGTCCTGCAAATTATTTGCAGCTTTATGGGGAAAACATGCAAATATCAATTAACTGAATACCAGAAAAGTGCATATATGCATGCAAGCAAAAGTAATATAATGTTCTGATTTATATAATGTCTGAAATACATCAGTTGTATCTCACAAAAGGCTTTTATAAATTCATCATCTTTTCTTGTAAGCACTGCTGGGGGCTTTTGCAACATTACTATTAGTATCCATACGTAAACCTTATTGTTTATGTTCCCCTCACCTCCAAGCATATGTGAATATGACAGTGCAAATAGAAGTTGCTGGAAAGTGTAGAGATTGCATGGTCTAAATTGCATATATAGCAAGGAAATTTTAGAAATATTTGAATTATTGTGGATTATGCAAATAATCCAGTGAAGATGACAGATGCATTGCTAATGAGAAAAAAAATAACTTAAAAAATGTACTGCAAATTTAAAGCAATAAGAAATATTGTGTCAATCTGACAATGAAGCCCTTACAGCTCCTTTCTCTTAAAGCACCAATTATAAAGCAAGATGTGCTTGCTGATTTTTTTTTCTCATTGCTGTGGGAAAATGGACAAAATGTCCCTGGAAAATCTAACTGATTTAGCAGCATGCCTATTGGGAACTATATTGATAATGAAGGGACAACGAGACTACGAGAAGAATATCCATGCCATTGGCAATACACGTAAAAACTGAAGAGGAGGATTGCACAGTTGTTCATGGAACTTCAGAATCTTTTCTGGGCAGTGAACAAACATGGTGACATAAATAGCTTTCTAGCTAGTTATCATTACTATGGTGTCTATCATTATTAGGTATCAATCAGGACTTCATTCTGACACAATGCTCAATTTGTAGTATATATAGTAGCAACATATCTAGCTAGCCTAACCTTTCCAGTTGTGATTCCATATCTGTATTTATATAGTACACCTACACCTTCATGTGATCTTATGGTTTATAAAACAAAAGAAAAGACTGATAAATGGGCAATTATCAACTACTCTTCCACTATGGCTGCGCCAACTATTTAACTATGTATTGAGCAGGGCTATCCCATTGTGTATTGTCATTGTGACATGACTTGACTGGTAAGCAATGTCATGGGTTCCCTGAAATGAGCAAACATGGTAGTACCCTCATGATAATCTATGAGCCTTGTAAGAATCAGCTGACAATCCAAAGAAGAGTGAAAATGACTTTACTCCTCATATAAAAAATTAGGTAGGTATGTATGTCCCTTATCTGACAAAAAACTGAAATGTTGTACTTTTACAGAGCATTAATTCAATTGATTATAATATAATTGCTATTGTATAATCATCTTGCTGTTCCGTAACCACAAACTATTGTCTTTTAATTAAAGCAAGTTGTGCAATCTACTCCTCATGGGGATTCACAGTGCACCAAAAACTCACCCAAAATGGGGACTGACAGATAAGTGGAAATCTGAGTTTATGTTTGTTAATTAGAAGAATAGCTACACTGCTACACTGCAACCAACAAATTGATCAAAGCACGGTGGTCACATTTTTCATTTTTTCATACATTTTCAAAATCAGTTGGCTGTACTGCTGTGAAGCATTATCAAATTCATAATTCAGTTTTAAAATGATTTTTAAAGAATCCTTTTAAACATATTTTCCCATACAGTCATAATGTCTGGTAAATTAGTTTATAATGAGGCTCCCAGATTTCATAATTAGGTATTGTCAACTGATGAATGTATGATGATGTATGATGAATGCTCAGAATCTCCGATGCAGCATATTGTATTTCCAATGAACTTTGTGGCAAGTGGCTTACAGTGAATAGCTGGTTGATTCACAATGCAGTAACTAACTGATCTATAGTGAGTTTCCAATTTGTGTCAAGTAAACTGGTGATTTCTATAATTTGGTTTGCACATATTGCATGTAACCACATCCAAATTGAATTAACTTTGTGTACATTACCAGAAAGTCTGCCTGAAATGTAAACCAAAAAATATATAGCAGTTTTCTGAGAGTGAAGCTGCAGATGCATTTACACAAGGAGTTACTGATACGTAGTGGTTCTGGTGGGCAATACTTAAAAATTCTGTCAACCACAGGAATTCAACTCCTCTCTGAGCATACGTGTCTTGAGGTAGTGGGAGGTGATCAATCACTAAGAGATACTTCATATTGAGACTGATATCTCAGTGGGCGGGTGTGGGAGGGGCTTGTTTTCAGATCAGAAGGGCTTTTCCATTTTCAGGGGACAGTGGGGGAACAGTCATGTAAATGAATATATGCCCTTCCTTGCTTGTGCCATAATATATAGCAGTTTTTTTTAATATAATTGTTCATCATCTGTCATGACTGCTGCCTCACTCCCTAGAAATTCCACTGCATTGCTGTGAATTTCTAGGGATTATTGATTGTCTGACTTTTCTCCTTGCATGGACTTCTCTCACACAGGTGCCTGAGGGTCTTATTTGTGACTTGGGGCAAGGGTTTGACTTCAGTGAGGAGATTCGGCAAAGCGGTCCTGTCTGTTTGCAAGTCTGCCCACCTCCAACGAGAATAGACAATTTGGAGTTCCCAATTTCAAATTCAACAGGTTAGAAATATCCAGAACCCCAATATGTGCCTGGGCTTACTGGGGCTTCGTGAAAGAGCTGGTGTTATTTTTACAAGAATGGCGAAGGCAGCCCTGGCAGTGAGGACTGGAGTCTGACATGAGCAGTGATAATATGCGGCGTGAATTCCAAGATGATAAGACAAGTGTGAGGAGAGACCTGCATTGCAGCAAAAATCGACATTGTACCACGTGGTGCAGAAAAGGTAAAGAAAAGCCACAGAGCAAATCAGTGCTGTATATGCACACCCACACTTCCATCTCTGTGGTGAATATATGGAAAAGAAAATGACATGTCAACAGATGTTCTCAATATTACCAGGCTTTAGAAATGGCTAACGTAACAATGTAAGGTATGGCACTTGGTCTTGATTAGAGCGATCTGCTAAGAAAATGTAATGATATGCTGGGAGACAGGGGGTGGCGGTGGTGTTTGGATTTGTGTGTGTGTGTGTGTGTGTGTTTTGGAGGGGGGGCTGGTGTTTTTTTTTTCCAAAACCCGTGCATGTGCTGGGGGTGGGCCATCCATGCTTGCCATTATTAGAGCACAGATCAAAAAGAGAGACAGTATTCCCTGAACAGATTAACTGAGTTGAAAGGATTACGTTTGTAGCCAGGACGCCTCAACTCCCTGCTGCAATTACATGGTGTGATTGAAAGGAAAAGAGGGTTATGCTTGCACTGCACATTAATACGACACGGCTTACGTGTTAGAGCAGGCAGGTAAGAAGTTTAATGAAATAAATAAAAACAGAGAAATGGGATAAATGCTAAGCGTGGTAAAGGAGATATTCAGATGATTCATCGCCGCAGGTACTCTGTTGTCCTTTCTCTCATCAGTAGTGTTGAAATGAGCTTCGTTACTGAAAAATAATCCTCTTAATGTAGAAATATAAAAAAAAAACTCACAGTTGTGACATGTTTTGTCTGAGGTTGATGGATTTTCATATCGTATGGAGCAGGTGTAATTTACATCTCATTCCAAAAGAAACAGATTAAAATGGGATTATGCTTCCTCCAGGATTTTTGTGGTTATACATGGCTTTCCGTAGAGAAAAAGACAACTAAACCTTCTCTGACACTTTCACCTTGATTTATGCTGAAATATACCAATGTTAGGTATAGCACTAGATGTACGGTGTTTCATTCCTTTCTTGCTCCATTTGGGACACAAGGAATGATGCCAGATCTCTTAAACTCCTCTGCATGTGTAAGGTTCAGAGAAATGAACAGGATGAACAGCTGTCTCTGGAAAATGTACCATTTGATTAAGTTTCAAAGACTTCTTTGTCAATTAGGCTGGTACAATGAATGATTGAGGTAATATATACTGCCAATAGCTACTGATTACAGCAGCACACAATTTATTCTAGTCTCAGGAATGCATCTGGAAATATTTTAACAGGCCATAGAGAAACAGACATAGAACAGATTGAAAAATGTAGTAATCTTGCCTCATGCCATGAGCATGTTTTTGCACCTATTAATGTACTCGGATGTAATACGGACATTTTTAGCAACTATATATGTTTTTAGCCCGTCATCCCATATCCTGCTGTGCAAAAACAATTCCCCAGAGAAGCACGGTGACTGCTCACCCACATAGCCAGTGGAAACGTCAAAGATGATACATTTTCGCTTAATTTGTTTTGCCCTCCCAGGAGAAATAATGTGTGAAGCTCCATTTTATCTGTAAATCAATAGAGATTATAAAACCACCACATAGTCCTGTGCTTGTGGAAATACTGCAAGCAAGGGGACATTTCTCCCCCCTCTCCCCACCTACTAAACATCATTAGTCTTGAATTAAGATGAACATCTTAATATTGTGCCAGTCACATGCAGTTTAACCAATGCAGTGCATGCCAGCTACACATTTTAGGTGATGGAGTCACAGCTATTTACTGCACAGTAAGTCCTCTGTTGCATTTATACTAAGCATGAACTGTGACTTCAATAATTCTGTAGTGTGAGGGGGTCTTTTATGACTCTCAGAAGCTCCTGAGTGATTTTCCTCTTGATCAGTCATAAAAAAAATGATTCAATGCCCCTAAACTTGGAGGGCTGTCTTTCTTTGTGTTTAAATTATACATGCATCCTACATATTTAAATATATAAAATGTCGAGTGCTTGTATGTCTCTTAGGGACATTACTTTCAAAGGAAACTGGTTTGAATGTTATAAAATTATTCAGATTTTGTATGCATCTCTTTGGGTGTAGATTAATTTCAGTGAGTGAAATGACCCCATAAAGTTACCACCAGATGCTCTATCAAAAAAAAAAAAAAAAAAATCTCATTCAAACTTTTCAAATTTTCAGGCCTGATTTTACTAGGTATTTCAGGTATTTATATATTAATTCACAACAACCTGAACATGGGAAAAGATTATTTAAAAAAATGGACAGTTTACTACTTTTTAATGTTTGCTATTCTACTATTTTTATAAATAGTATACTGTGGCACTTAAAATGGACTGTCCAAGTGCCTATATATATATATGATTTTGTTCACGTAGCGAACGCGATATTTCTGATACTGGCTTTGTGTTTTACCATTCACCTCTCTACACTACATGAGGTGAGAGAGATATAGGAATTTTCCCTTCATTTTCTGTGTGTGCTCAAACAAAGGGTCATAAAACTAGGAACCTCTCTGGCACAGTGCACTTTCTGAGGCAAGAACCTTGGTGATTGGTTGACATCTGATTCATGTTGGTCTTATCTTACCTATATAAGACATATCCAGGAGAGATTCTGGAAATTGGAGAGATCTGCAGGTTTTTATGAAGACCAGTGCTCCTTTTCCTAGATGTACCAAGGGATCCAGCCCTCACAACATGGTAAGTGATCCCTGAACAATAAGCAGGAATCTGGTGAATTGAAGTAGCCAGGACTCAAGTCTTGTGATGTAAGACTATGAGTAAGACTGTGCCAACCTGTGTTCAGCAATCTATCTTCTGTGAGAAACTAGGTTAGACAGGCTTGTAAGGAACCTCGCTCAATTACAAGATCTCTGAGCTAATTCTGACCCAGGGCACTGCCTCTGAGTCTAACCAAGAAGGACTGCATCAACAGAAGAAGAACCTCCTATTCAAAGATGGACAAAGAGTAAGGGATCCAGCCATGTCCTGCTCTGTTCCACACCGAAGAGCTAGGCCAGCAATCCTGCCCCACAACATGCAGAGTGAGACAAGCCACATTTCCTGCTGTGCCCAACTGAGGGGGGAGCCTGACAAAGACAGTATACCAGTTCAATCTGAAAGATTCTCTGTGTATTCAATGCCTTCACTTTATCAACAGCTATTCACCACACTACTGCTTTCATTATATTTTGTAAATATTGTGTGCTGTTAATGAATGTTGCTTGCTTTAATGAAATATGTTGTCTTGCTTACTCAGTAAGCTGACGCTACAAATTTAATATCCTCTCTTTCTTTAAAATATTTAGGTGAAATTCCTAAGATGGTGCCCTTATAATTCATAATTGGCTATTTATATTCATAAGAGGAATATATTCCTATATTCACTACATTAAATGGTGCCTGCCTGAGAACACCCACATCCACTACAGTAAGATATTAATATATAACTAGAATAACACCATGGCACATGTGTGTCTTTTTTTATGACATGACAAGGGTTATATACATAGTTTGATTTTCCCTAGAAATATATCCTTCCTAGTTGTCAACTATAATTGTGTTGATTTGACATTGAACTGACCTCTTGTAATATTTCTTTATATTTTATCAGAATTACTTGCACTGTGAGCATTGCTTAAAAGATAAGAGAAAATGTCCCTGCATAGAATATTTTAAAGGACCCACCAGGCATTGACAGATCTGCTTCATAAGGTCCCACTTACCAGGCAAGTACATGGTGTGCACTAGGTACATCCAAATTTCAAAATGCGCATACTTTGCTAGGGTTCATTTTCAAGCTTTCACTTACTTTTTCCAGAAAACACGAACTAATTTCAAGCCCCAATAAGATATACAGTACATGTAAAATCATAGCTGACAGATGAACCATTTTTAATTTTGAAAAGAATAACCCTTGGTGCCCAGTATGTTCTGTGATCACTTTGGGGAAATGCCTGCCGTGCCTGGATCTTATCAGTTTTTCAAACAACTGGAATGTGCCAATGCACATTTCAGAAGCGCAGACTATAGACCCTAAAGTCATTTTGCATGGGGAGGAAAGTTTAGTAAGTGTATTGAGTCAGGAGCACAATTTAAAGAAACCTTTCAGAAATACAGCAAAAGTTGAGCATGAGTGGATTTAAAGTTAAAACAGTGTGACCTCAATTCACCCTTTGAGACCTGAGATATACACTCCGGTGGGTCTCATGCCAAACACTGACACTCAGAGAAAGAAACTCTAAATGTACTTTTTTTTTCTCATTAAAAAAAGATTATCTGAAGTTCCAAAGGATGGTGGCTGTTCTTCAACCCAATGAGCCCTGCCCTATTATGTGATGTTTTTTGACATTTTGGTCTCCCCTAACTTTTAGGCAGCTTACACAGGATCTATAATGGGACTAGGATGTAGAGAACAAGTTTTTCTACAGCCACCAGGAGCCCTGACCATGACATGAGGAATTGATATTGATTGCTGATATCTGATTGAACACCATCTAAGTCCCATGTTAATTAGCAAAAAAGAACATGTTCTATGTCCTGAAATGAGAGAAATATTGAATGGAGATGAATTAGAGTTTTTTTTGAAGTAAATGAGAGAAAGGCTGATAGCATTTCTATAACAGCGCCAATTTCACATTTAATGATGACATATTCAACACATTTAAAGTGTTAGGTCTTCTGCATATGGTGAAACAAACAGGAAGTTTCTATGTGGATAAATAACCAAGTCATTCTGCTTAGAATGAGATAAACTCATATGACAACTCATTGGGCTTTCAGGTTCTAGGGGATAAATATGAACACATGGCTATGTATCTATGTGTGGTATGCTGCAAAGGTCATATTTCCACACTCTTGTCTGCTGCCACTTAAAAAGAATCCATTTCAGTGGGGAAAAAAATAATGTACTATCACTAATGGAATTTTAGCTGCTTGGTTAAATTGGATATGGCTCCAAATTGCACTGGGTTTTCAATCCAGTCCTTATTACAATACATCTCTCTGCGGTATCTTAAATAACATGGTGTTGAAATGAGCTACCATAATACAGTGAACGTAGTCTTGATAGGAGAAACAAAAAAAAAATGCAGCTAGTACACTTGCACATTAATTATTACTGTAGCCACCATAAGACATACAGAACAGACACTGTGCTACAGACTCAAGAAATTCACTACATGTGGGTACTGAAGGAAAAAAAAACTCCTTGATAACATAGCTGACACATGTTATCCATCATAATAATGAGGTAATCATGTGAATTTATTGAGTATTCAACTAGGGGCAAAATGTGGTCTGCCTCCACTTGGCCCTTTCGTTGTTACTGCCAAACAAAAAAGCACATTATTAATAGGAAGCAAAAACTGTAAATACTTGTAAATCCACCACAACATTACTCTTTTATGTCCAGGACACTGGTGCCATGAGTAAATACAATCAACCATTTTCCCCTTGTTAATGTATTCTGACATTCCTGATAATTTGGTGTTCTAACTGCCATTGATTGTGGATCTGGGCCCCTATTTATCAAGAGTCTCAAGATTTACTCCTGCTAAAACCAATTTTAGGAATAAAAAAGTCTTACCTTTGACAGGTAATGGGAGTTGTTTATGAATCCTCCTACTCTCAGCTGGCAATAAGACCATTTCCTACAAGTAGATATGTTTATTTTAATGATATATAAAGTTCCACAAAGGAACGGTAGTGATGACATTTTCCATAGCTCATCTCATGGTGAGAAAATGCCCAGTAAATGTAGCCATCTACAGCAGTAGTGTTGTCATAGTTTTGCAATTTGTGAATAATTGCCAGCAAATTAGCATGGCAGGTTTCCATTCTGAGGTAATTTGAAAGTAACAAAATAATTATTTGAAATTGTTTTTGTTAATAACTACACTATACATTAAAAATGTGTCAAATTTGTCAAGACTATGCTGTTTTATTTCTTTATTACGGGCAATCTAACTTTAATTCTCGATTTCCTCAGAGGATGACTAGAGGCTCAGAAATCCAGCATATGTCAGCGTGAGTCCACATCTTGCAGATATTGTACATACTTGTACAAGCTGTTATTATGCAACTGGTTTTTCAGAAGCCTTGCTGCATTTATTCATGGAGAACATGAAATCTGATTTTCAAACTACCCAGTTCCCATCTCCACAATGCTATGTGTTATCTTATAAACCTTATGGATGACATAATTAATATGTGAAATATTAAATCATGTATGGGTTTCATACATACTGAATATTAATATAAATACTGAAATGCAACATAAATTACATGCATGTAGATGTTGTACCTGCTAGCAGTCATGGGAATAGCCATGTCATTACCCATAGATTTTGATATCCTGTATAATTGAGTAGGTGACATCCTAGTGGGCTGAAATTGTTTTGAAACACAAACCTCTCCCCGTTGCCAAGAAACAAAGTTTGAATGACTTTTACTAAAGTGGTAAGTGGTGAAAGTGGTGACATTCATCTCACAGAAGGAGTGACAATGTTTTTGACAAGTTTCGTGACAAATTAAGTATCCTCATTATCTGACTGATATATTTTGTAAAATATCTGCAAAATGTATCTGCACTCCTAAAACTTGTGTGCACACTGCCTCTATGTAGCTACCTGTTGGCAGCAGAGCTTGCAAGGACCCCTAAATACTTTATGAAGAAGGAGTACTTCTAAGTCTAAAAGTATAGGAGTAAAAGTAGGACCAACCTGACATCTGACACACTGAGGACCTATTTCCCACTCTGAGACACCTGATAAAATTGGACCCTGACTTAAGCAATGTTGACACATCTTTCCAAATGTGATCATTAATATGTATGTGCATTTTATGTATTTGCAATGTTTATAAACACATATACTATTTATTTGTATATTGCTTCATCAAAAGGAAATGGGCATGATTTGCCCACTTGAACAACCATATATTTTTTTTTGAAAGATCAGAGCTAAAAAATAAATATGTAATATGTTATTATTGATGAGATACTGTGATGCTTACTTCAATTAATGATAACATTCTGTTCATTTATGGGCTGTAAGGGTGATAATTTCTGTTATAGCTGAGAGAATAATTCATAACATTATGAACAATAACATTTTTTTGCATTCTTTTATATTATGAAAGAGGCCCCCTGCATGCAGTGCACATGTGCCCTCTGCTCAGTTGTTAGCTTCAATAATATTCTGCTCCAACATACCATAGAAGAAACAATCAGCTCCCAAGGAAATCCCAGCATTATAACGTCCAGGATATTTTTCTTCAAGAGATCTTGCTCCACTACTTCCAGAGGGATCAAAAGCAAACAGTATTCTTTTAATGAATAAATTACTTCTACAATGATCTCTAGGAGGCTGAGACACTCAGCTCCCCATTAATTCATACCATGTAGCAACACTCAAGACGTACAAGGTAACACAGATGGCAGCAATATTACCCATTGTATCAAACTTGGGATCCATATATATTTCATTAAACATCTCTTTACGTGTTTGATAATGATGGCCAACAATGTGTGTCCTGCTATTAACTATCACTTGCAGATTAATGTGACCAGCGTCTTCTTGTCTGTGTAATTAGGCAATTTAAGAGTTGTTAATTGCGCAAGGATTCATGGATTAATTGCTATCCATTTACTGTTTAAACACTTCTAATTGACAGCAACAAAGATTTGCCTGGGGAGGCTGGTGTAGCTATTAGGTGAACCTTAATATGTCTTACTCTGACAGTATATTGACTTAATGGATGAATACAGGCAGGTTTCTACCCGTGAGCAATGTCTCAAGATAAGTCCATGCAGAAGCACTTAAAGTTGACTTGTGTCCTGCATATCCTTTCCCTTGAGAAAACATTATGTCTGGCCTTAGTGTGCCTTATGAGACTTAGGGTATTACAATAATTGAACAATGAATCCAATACAATTATCACTTTCAATATGGGGTTTTCAAATACTGTATGTCCTTGTGGAAGGTGTAGAATGTGACAATGATTTATGATATAAATGTGATTCATTTGAAATATGCTGACAAAAAAGACAAGCAACAAAGGATCAAATCTGATTTCAAATCTCATCTGATTTCAGAATGGACATATCTATGAACTGACCTTGTTAAAGAGAGATAAATGGAGCCAGGTACAACATAGTCCAAGAATATGGAAACTACATTTCAAACAGCTCACTGCTAGATGTAGGGTATGCCTCTGAGAAAAATCCCACCAACAATCCTGAATTACACTGACTTGACATATAGAAGCAGGACTATGCAGGGTTTGATAGTTCAAATGGTGGACAAAGAAAGATGACAAAGATAGTTGACATTACTTACAATAATATCAAAATGTGGATGAAGCTATCATTTTTCCACATGGTACATTCCCTCCATGTCCCTAGATTAATTCCGTTTTCTGTTGATGGTGATCTTCACTGACTGTAAAAGCCAGAGGAATAACATGTTTCATAAATCTGACCTCAGACTAGACAGTAACTAAACCATTGAAGACCTGAGCCATGGCCTAAAGTCACCTTCTGAAAATCTACCCAAACTTCCCAGCTGCTGAGGACAAATGATGGTAAATGTTAGGGAGGTTACAGGATTAAGCTTGTTCCAACAGCAGCCATCTCCCTGACTGCCAGCAGGCTTTTCTGAAGGTGTCTTGTACAAACAGCCCAGGACCAGACACGATTAAGAACTCCAGGAAGAATTTTCAGAAGACTGTTGACCAATGTGAGACAAATTCAACTGTCAGTGGCTTGACATTGAAATCCTTCTTGTTTTCTTCATTGTCCTGTCTGATTGTTTCAATCCTTAAAGGAATTTTAATTCATGCCATAATGTGAGTGCTAGGACAAAAACAGTGGGCCCCTTTCATCAAAATGTTCCTAGAAAAGAGGGTATTTGGTGCTTGGGAAATTTCACATCAGATTCCTTAATCGTGCAGAAACAATTTTGTTCTTACCCTCATTCATATGATGATGAATCCCAGCTGTTAGTTCCCCATGCATATCACCTATAATTTGGCACAAGTTAATGCCCCAACAAT
Organism: Megalops cyprinoides; assembly: GCF_013368585.1. NCBI lineage: Eukaryota > Metazoa > Chordata > Actinopteri > Elopiformes > Megalopidae > Megalops > Megalops cyprinoides. Next base: position 17,206,897 of record NC_050586.1, read on the forward strand.
ACCATATGAGGACACTCTGACTTCTGAGTCACTGGTATCGTCAAAATGCTGCCGAAAGGGAAAAGGGAAAACATTTTCTTTCATTCAGAGACATATACAATTCGTACTGAGGGGAATGCAAGAAAAAAATTAGTTTTGTGGTGTGGACAGTGAAGTGTGTGGGACATCGGTAAATTACGTGATGAGAGAAGCACAACTTTGAAAGGAAACAAAGAAGAACGAAGAACGATTTCTTCAACGAAGAAATTTGTATCTGACACATTGAAAATATGTTGACTTTACATATGTAAACTGGGGGTAAAAAATGTGCAGGCTTACGTGCAATTCATAGCTTGACTCAATGTTGCTCAGTTTATTAAATGCGAGCCTGAAATGTAGACCTGTTCTCTGGAATGATTTGGGCTTAAATGCTCTCATTGGTGTTCATCAGGTGGCGAATGAATGCCATATTGTGGAAGATCTTGCACACGTGCATTGCTGTATACAAATGCAGTGCCATCTGCTGTGTCCAAACACATCCACCGGCCTTTTAGCACATTACTCCATCACCGAGTGAGTGTGCGTGTGTGATTCTACAGTATGATAATCCGTGGTGTCCTTGGGTTGACCAACAGTGTCATTAACCAGGATTTCAGCACAAAACTTTGCAGCACTGATGAAGGTTACTTGACCGAAACGTTTGCTAATTTGTACTTCACCCTCTGCACTTGGGCGTGTGTTTACCCAATTTTTTAATCGGATTTTTTTAGTCCCCTGTAAAGGGTGTGGAGGTTTACTTTTGTATCTTTATTTCCCTAAACCGACACACCCATATTTCAACTTCAAATGGTCATTTTGTTCACATATACATTTGATACTTTCGCAGTTTTATTTGAATGTCAAAATGGGTCGTTTTGCTCAGGTTTGTGTGGATACATATGCAGTACACATGGTCAGAAGCAATCCTGAAATTGGTTTGCGTGTAGGGACAAATAGAAGCTAAGATCAAATAAAAAAAAAAATTCAAAATGATTGGCATATATATAATAACTACACTACACTATAAGCACAAAAACATTTGTACGCATGTATAATGAATCTGGTCCAGTGTGTGCTAGGAGATGACTAAGAACAAGCTTTGTGTAATTTATTTCTCTCTCAATGTGAAATGTAGTTTGAAGGAACCAAGCTTACAGGGGTGCAATTTACTTCATTTACGTCATCTTTGACCAGCTGATGTAGTATCATATAACTAAGAATGAAAGCCTGTTTACCCCTACAGTTTCTAGGTAAGCACAGACATTTTAGTAAAAAAAAAAAATCCTTCCCAGATGTCCTGCATAGGATTGTGCTGGCTAAATTCTACAAATTGTATGATCAGCAACTGTATATGTGCCACGCTAAGAGAACATCTTCCCCACCAACTACATAGGAACAGATAGGTTAAGTAGGAGTGATAACAAAACAATCTATTGACAATTCATAAAAATGTATGCAAAACTCATTCAGACAAATGCTCTCTGTCTTCTCTCCTCCTGGCACAGCTCTCCAACACATCTTGGATCCACTGGCATGCTAAATGCCCAGCTAAATGACTGTATGTTAGCAGTAAGTGCACCACTCCTTACTTATATGCAGGCATGCTCCTACCTTCTGACTTATATTCTCAACTGCTTTTAAAACAAACTTCTCATCATCACAGTCTTAAAGCCTTACAGACTTCTTTTGGGAAGAGATTTGCTCCTAGATTTCCTAGTAAAAAAATTCCTACCTCAGAGTAGGCAATGGGAGTTATTAGAGAAGCCCCCTATATCTACTCTCAGCTCGGAGCAAGACCTCTTCCTATTGATTATTAGTACAGTACAGTACAGCCTCCTAAATGTAGCCATTGAAAGCAGTAGTGTTGTCATAGCACTGCAATTTGTGAATATGATCATACAATGCCCGCAAAATTGCACAGATGGTTTCCATTCTTGGGCAAACTGAAATGATAATGGAATATTTGTCAGGACTGTTTTATTTTTTTTTTCATTACAGTTTAATTCCTGATTTCCCTTGAGGGTAATAGTTTTGAAATTCCACATATAACAGCATGAGTCAGCAGCATGCATATATTGTGCAGAATTGCACATACTGTTATGCGGTTGCGTTTTTTGGGGCTTTTCCCAGATTTATTGACAGAGATTGTGAAATCCCCTGTTTCCAATTGCCCATCTCCCATCTCCACAACATAGGGTTCTTGTGAACCCTATAGATGAGATCATTGATAGATTAAATATTTTTTATGTCTTTTATGGGTTTCATACACAACAGGGAGGTGAGTTCCAAAAAAAGGTGAAATTAGCCACGCACAGAATATCTCTCTCTTTCACACACACACACACACACACACACACATGCACACCGTGTTTGTGTAAAAGACAACCACCTCCAATATGCCGCTGCTGCCTCCTCCTCGCAAGTACAAACCCAAACCATGCACAAATAAAAATAACAAAACTAGCTAGCTTGTGTGTGCCAGCGCATAGAGCATACTTAGCAGTTCTGCTGCAATCCACCCCCAGGGTTTTGTATTGTCGTCCTGACAATAAGCTAACCTAATTCCAGGGTCTAAAAATTGCTGATGTCATGCTACTGGAGCCAAGCACCTGAGAGTTGGTAGCCCTTCTTAACCTCCCCACAGTTGTCTCTGGCAGGTGGTGGCCTCCCAGCAGTGGTCCGAGTAGTCCTTCGCAGCCCCATGCCACTCGGACCTGGGCCATCCGGAGCGGGGCCTGAAGAAATGTCTGTTTGGTTAATAGGCGCTGGCACCATGGATACTTCAAGGGGGGCTGATGTCTTCTCCACGATCCAGCAGCCACTAGTTTCGAAGTCCTGCTCTTCCATAGATGCATCTGCTGCCTTTGCCACATGGTCTTTGGCTCTGTCACTAGGGAAGAGGTCAGGGAATAAATTTTGAGGAACCAGCTTCAACATGGTTCGGTGTATGTATTTTACCTGTGTACAATAGTGTACACCGGTCCGTTATTCCCTGGTGCCTTCAGAACCTGATACACAGTGGGGCTCCAAAGATCCTGGATCTTGCTCTGGCCCCTCACTCCATGATCCCGTTGGTACACCAACTGGCCTTCTTTCAGCCCCATATCAGCAGCTTTTCGGTCATGGTGTGCCTTCCTATGGTCCGCAGCAGCCTTTAATTTCTCCCTTACTCCCTCATAGGCTATGTGTAACTGGCACTGGTGCTCCTGGACCCATTCTACAACACCCCCTGAGGCTGGGTCTTCGACTCTGCCCAACAGAAAATCGATGGGCAGTTGTGGTTCCTGGCCAAACATCAGGAAAAACGGGGACTCACCTGTCGCTTGGTGAACTGTCGTGTTATATGCAAAGGTAACATGGGGAAGACAATCTGTCCATTCCCTTTTCTTAGCCAGTGGGACGGTGCGCAAAAGGTTGTACAGGGTACGGTTGAACCGTTCACACTGCCCATTGCCTTGAGGGTGGTATGGCATGGTGTGGGTCTTTTGGATGCCATAAAGAGCATACAGCTGTTGGATGAGAGCACTCTCAAAATTACGACACTGGTTAGAATGAATCCTGACCAAACGAATAAAAATAACAAAACAAAACCGACTATCAAAACAAACGTAAAAGCAGACCAATTAAAACCAGTCCATAAACCAGCCAACTTCAGTTGGTTTGTCACATTAAGTTAAAACAATTTGGTAAAAAAAAAAAACTAAAGTCTACAATAAGGTTCACACGGTGCACACTCGGGATAAACAGGAAGACCACCACAGCCTGCGGGTCCAATATACACAAAATAGGATACAAAGGGCTAGTCGCGCTGAATATAGCTAGCTAGCAAGCTAGCTACTTCAACGCAGCGCGATCTGCCGCAACAGGCAGTACATGCAACACTGGGGGACACTAACACAAGGGAACCATGAACATAGGCTGCCCTGTGCGATATACAGTAAATACGATATACGGTAAAACAAATTGAAAACATAAAAACACAATAGCAAAACAGCAGCCAGTAATGTCCTGTAGGGATCAGATCATGATTAGTGTATGTAGGCACTGTAATAACAAAACTTTAGGAGCCGAATGCTTACCGCTGACAATAAAAGCTTAAAACCAGTACCTTCATTCATCACAAAGGTGGATATTATTAGCCAGGCAGCACCGCTCAATCTATGGCCACCTATAAAACAGACAGCCATAAGATCTGCACCAAGTGTAAGTAGCATGGATGTTCACCATTTGAACCCTACCTCCAAGACAGCAAGGAAGTTATGCATCACAAAGAAGGCATCACAGAACCAGCAAAAGGTAAGGCTTTTTTTCTTGCTACCAACCATACGGTGTATTTATAGCCACTTACCTTGACTGACTTGTGTGTTAGCAAACCAGGTAACAGCTTTGTTGTCAGCCCCTGCCTAGCATGCTAACTAGCTTGTGTGTGCCAGCGCATAGAGCATATTTAGCAGTTCTGCTACATAACAATATACCATTGTACCATATTTAAAGCTGATGGTGTGAATAAGCATATGTAAAATATACATGTAAAGATACACACATACTATGCATTATATAAACTCTTCATTTTTGAGCTCAAGGAAACACTGCATGCATTCTGAACAGTGCATTCTTTTATACATACTCTGACATGTAGTTGTGCAGCATAGAGGACCTAGTATTCCCAAGCAGTTTTTATTTACTTAACCTTTAATTAACCACCAAGTGTCTTGCAGTTAAGAGAGAGACCTGGCAAGGAAGTCATATATATATATATATATATATATATATATATATATATATATATATATACTCCCTTATATATATAAAGGGAGTAATGTGATAATAGCAGAGGTTGTGAAATGTGTAGCCCTTTGGTTAGTATGGCTCAAACAAAGGTATAAAGAAAATTCCTGCAAGAGGTTCAGCTATTGGCTCTGTTGCAGGAGAAGCTGTTATCTGTTAGATAATGTGAATGATTCTCAGGCAAGTGCCTCAACAAGTATTTCTGAAGATGGCCAAAGGGAACAACTGTAGTGACAGGAGTTTTCCTACCTCTGCTCCTGCATAGTCATAGCCCCGCTCGGCACACTTTCGAACGTCAATGTGATTTGTAATCACCGTCGGCTAGAACAGGGACATAAGAGAGTGTGTGCTTATGGCATAAGTCTAGCTGACTGGGTGTAGCCCTGGAGCTCTGAGTTCGAGCGCCAGTATAATCATTTGTCGTGGGAAAAAGAACAGTAGTTTGCAGCATTGGACTGAGTTCCAGCAGGATTTTCTGCCATAGCTCCACCTGCGTATCTATGTTCACTCACCACACTTGTGTGTACTCTTATATTGATAAGAAACCATTGCGTCTGTCCTGCTAAGACACCACAAGATTGTTTGCCACAGCCCCACACGTGTGCTTTCCACGTTGAACCTTTTGTATAGTGTGTTGGATTGAAGGGGGTTTAAGCTGTAGGATGGTAGAGGGGAGGGGGGATCGCTGTAAGGAATTTTATTACCATGCCATAAAACTCAGGATACGAGTTACTGGCTGCTAAGGACTGGGGAGCTGGGTGCCTGAGTAGCTAAGGGTGGGTGACCTAAACAGTGACTTGTAGATTAATGTTTTACACTATGAATTGTTGACGTGGGGCTTTGGAGTGCTGTGGACACTCTGTATTGATGTGCAATGAATTTAGGGTAATTGAAGTCTTGGGATTATGTTGTGTGCTTGCTGAGGGTTCCCTTACCCCCTTGTTGGTAACCATGTGTAATGGTCCTTGGCTACTTACTAAATTTGTTTTTATAGGAAAAGCTGGTAGGGTCACTTAGCAGGCTGTCCCTCTCCCCCAGCTACCACCTGTTTCGCTATTTTAATTAGAATTTGAAATAAAAGCTAAACTTTTCATTCTTAAATGGGTTTTGTTGTCAATGGTGCTCAGAGCTGACATTTTATGCAGGCGGTGCTTACAGTGGCTCCATTACATTACAGAAAACTCTCCTAGAACAACATTCTCCTGTGAGCTTTAAATAGATAGCACAAACACATTTCAGAATGCCTTCTTACAGTTTTGAACAAGGTGCATAAGTATAACATCCTTACAATACAATGCATCTACATACAACTGGATTTGAAATACCTGATAAGATAGTGCAATATTTCTGTGTAAGAACATACACAGTGCAACTATCTAGTGCTGGGTTCTTCTTTCTGCAGTAATACAACAGTTGAGTATATTTTGAGTAATTGTACCTGCACCCACTACATTCCCAACAAAACCCTATCTGAAACATGTAAGCAATTTTATTTTATTTTATTTAACCTTTATTTCACCAGGTTTGTCCCATTGAGATTAAAATCTCTTTTACAAGAGAGACCTGGCCAAGAAAAGCAGCACACCAAGTGTCAGACAAAACAAAAATTACATAAGCATTAAAAATACACAAAAAGACAAAGAACAAGTAGCAAGTGCAAAAGCAATCAATTTTCAACGAAAAACATATGCAATTCCCACCAGACTCTGTTTCCCAACTCTTAACAATAGCTTTAAATTCACTGAGCGTGACCAAGTCCTGAAGAAATTGCATTAGTAAGTGATGAACAAGAGAACTCAGATTTTGTACACATACATATGCTTTCTGTCAAATTATGGTTTTAATGGATGTGCATTCTTGATTTAAGTTGCTGCAGTGCCTTGCAATCTTAATTTTTTTTTTTTAAAAAAAGTGGGATGGGTTGGACTTCACTTTACTCCCAGACAAACCAGGTTCTGTTTTTTGTACAGGTATCCACCTAACTCTCCCAAATATTATTGGGGTTTAGCAGTTTGTTAAAAACATAGATAAAGACACAATTTCCCTTTGCTGAACCTGCCTTCCCTCTGTCAATCCAACCTCAGCACTGCCCAGACACCTCCCCCCACACACACTCTAGCGCTGCTAAGCTCAGAAATCCACTCTGCAGTACCACCAAGCTCCCACCATACTTAACCTCCCCCAGACATACTTTCGTGCAATAATGCAACTCCCTTCCTCACTACTGCCTCCTACTGGTAGGGTAAGGAGCAGGAATAGCACAGACACTTTACTGTTATTATTTATTTATGTTACGCACTACTCTTCATATTCTATACATCACACATTTTGTATTTATTCTTGTTGTCTTTAAACTCTTGTTATGTGTTGTCACAGCACTGACACTGGGGAGCAAGTGCAATTTCATTGTCCTGAACAATGACAATAAAGCTCTTTTATGTCTTATGTCTCTGGACTCTTACACACGTCCCCCCGATTTGCACAGCCTTGCTATCCTCACTCCCTTTCTGACAGGAAATGCACTCCAAAGGTGAGGAGAGAAACAGCCCTGTCCTAGATGTCAGCCAGCTCACAAAGCAACCCACATAATTAGCCCTGTCAGCTGAGCACACTCCTTACTGCACAGGTGAGCACTCTCAATGCATGCCGCTGTGCTCCACCCAGGGTGCTTCTCCACCAGCCAGTCTCACCGCCATTGTAACCCGTTTTGTTTCTTCCATCCCCGCCAGACTGTCACTCCTTGGGCAGATTCACTGCTGCCATCAGGCACTCCACCTACACCGCCACCACCGTCACACTCATCCCAGTTGACACATTCAACACAATTGAAAACACAAACATGCATTGCTGACTTTTGTTAGAAAAAAATTCCCCACTCTGCTGTAAGGCAGGTCTCCCTCAATGTGAGTTCCCTAACTACCACAAACTCTATGCCTTTTTTCCCCTCACTAATCATTAATCACATACAGGTGCCCTCAATAATCCCTATGTGTCTCACTCTATCTCATTAACTGTAGCTTCTCCACCCCTCTCTGCAGTTTTTTAGTCCTCTCACTTACATAATAATATACTAATTCTTTTTGGATGTAGAGAGTACTGTTGCTGCAATCACCATCTCAGCTCAACTCCCTTTCAAATGCAGTTGAATCCTCATTGTTGACCACACGACTGTGAAAGGTAAATCCATCTGTGTGAATATTGCATGAGACATAAAAAATAAATACAATCACAATGGAACTGTGGAAACTTTTTTGAGTTTTGTGAATTTTTTCATATTATACAAATTCTGCACTGTACTATTCCTTCTGAGAGGACCTGGCTGTACATCCCCTGAGCCTGAGTATGAAACCTTGATATTTGTCTTTCTAAAAGAAGATACTGCATTATTTCAGTACAAAATGGAAAAAAAACCCTATTCTAAATGGATTACCAGTGGAGTTTGATTTTCATTTATACCACTCTTTCTCATTTGACTAAAATGACCAAAAGGGCCTTGAATATGAATTGTATTTCACAGTTTCCTGTTAAGATATGGTCTGCAAATTAATTGAAGAGCCCTACTTTTTATGTCAAGCCACATAAAACTGGTTTTATTAAAACGTTTCTTTTTTAAAAGGCCCAACAATTTCATATAATCCCATCCACCTCCTACAGACAGACTAATTTCCAAAGCTACCAACATCCAAAACCTATTTTTCAAGCCTACCAATAACCTACCCCCTCAGGTGTACAACAGTTGCAAAACACCTACCTATTAGATTAGAAAGATAGCTCACAAACTAATATCATCTTGTAAAATCAAAACCATAATAATCCCACCTTTGGCTGGCCTTGTTATTTTTTGTAGATCCGTACAAAAGCACAATGTCCCTGAAGATGTTTATCCAAAACTTTGTGAGGTGAAGAACTGAGTCTAACCAAACTTTTTTGGCGGCCATTAGACCTGCCATTCTTTTTAAATGTATTGATAAAACCAGTAATGGATCATCATTCAAAAGGAAGAATAAGGGAACAATTTAAACTTTAACAATTTTGCATCCCACCAGCTCAGACATAGCTTGAGAAACATAATACCAAAAACCTTCTACCTGAGTATACTCCCAAATGTAGGGACATATAAATATATGGCTACGATGCCATTATCACAATTTGGCCACAATGCCTTTCAGCATAATTTCAGTTGAATGCACAAATCTATGAATGATGATAAAAAAAACCTAAGAAAGTGTCACTTTTAACAATTGCCCTCATTACCTTGATCTGTAGGTGTTCAGATCTGAACAATGAATTCTCATGCATCGTATAGGCATTCCTATTTTTATGTGTAGTCAAAGTCATAAGCTGTGATATTTGGATAAGAAATCCCCTTGAATTTTCTTCAAAGATGTCTTCAAAGACTGAAATCATTGTGTGGATTAAGGCAAAGGTTCAAATTCCTGCTCACGTTATGCTGGAGTCATGTGACTCAACTATTGCAAAAATAGTTTTTAAGGGTTTTACAAGGACAAGCTGTAACACAACCTAGAGGTGTGTGTGAATTTATTTCATCAGTCCTTGGGCGATAACAAGAAAATTTAGGTATCATAAACAAGCAAATGCAGTCTTTAGCTTTGTAGGTTGATTATTTAGTCAGGTTGTGGTGCTGTGCTGTTGTTAGGGTCTGAGTTTGATTGCTTGTTCAGGCCTCAGTTTACACAAGGGCAATAACTTTCATTTGAACTGGGGTAGGGGTGTTTGGATCTGTCCTAAACTGACTCTTATCTGATCTGTCATTTTTAAAACATTCCCAGACAAATGGAGAACACTCTCCACTTGGAATGGCTTTAAAAAAAACATTAAGTTCACTGGAGTAAAACCTTACAAGTTGTACTATTGTATCATACACTGGACCAAAATCACAATGAAATGATATGTGATATAAAAAAAAAAATGATAGTGCACGGCAAAATATTTTAAAATAGTTTGAGAAAATGGATCTTCCCCTTGAATCATCACTAATAATGCTGGAGGAATTCTCCTGATCATTGTCAACAACCCTTTAAGAGGGAGAAAAAAAGAATACCCCATTTTAAATACAGATAACCCCTGCTTTTAGGGCACAATATATTCTCAGAACCCGCAAACTGGGTCATTCGAAATTTAATCTTATTTTCACACAGAGACAGTATTATAAGCAGGCATGTCATTCCTGAACAAGGGGTTGAAATCAAATGCTTCACAAAAAAGGCTAGATACATATGGGATTAAGTCAAATATTCATAGAACATTGATATTTTATAAATATTTGCACATTTTAATATACTTGTACAAGAAATGCAGTGTAAATATTAAGTATAGTGAATACATGATGATTTGGGAATGAGGACACAGGGAATAGCAAAATACAAAGCAGGGTATTTGGACAGGTATTTATGTACCTACAGGATGAGTGAGACAGTGCACATGCACAAAGGATAAAATAAATGTCTTCCATGGCTTTCCCTGTCTTATAGTAAATGCAGATTTTAAACTGAAAACTGATGGCACATCTTTGGGAATGTTAAAAACAGATAAACTGGGATCTCTTCATATGTATTTTATTCACACATACACTTATTTATTTATCTATTTTTAGCAACTGTCCCTTCCCTTGACCCTTCTCCATTATAGGTATGTCCCTGGTATTTCTGTGAAATGGTTGTAATATTAATCATTGTATCCCTTGTGGATATGTTATTATGTGCACCAGGAATCAATAAACTGTATTGGAACATGTAATTACCCTTCCCTCTAAGACAGATTTTCACTACTTATCACATCCAACACTCATATGGCATACATGATGAATGCCTGATTAATCACTGGATTTGTGAGGAACCCATAACAGTGACTTCTGTTTCCTCAGGGAATGAAGGGCACAAGCTTGTCATTCCACTTAGGCATTTCACAGAGGCAAAGGAGCGATTGAAAGCTATTTCTGTTGTGTCTCTCATTCTGTTTTAACCACAATGAGGTTAAACCTAATTTAAAATCAATGGGGAATGGCTAAATTTATTTGATGAAAAATGTTTAGAAACTGTACAGTGACAGTGTATACATAAGAATGACTACTTGTTCCAAAGAAAAGATAATAGTTCACTGCTACAGGGCCTGCATAGTTGTGTGTTTGGCTTTGGATGCACTGATGTTTTATGGTTTATTGGAGCAAAAAGGTTGAATTAAGATGCATATAGTGTACGATAAGATCCATCCACCTCACCAAACCGCTTCCTGCTTGTGAGGTTACCACAAAGAACATAAGTTATGCAGAGGATATATAAATAAATGCGTAATTATACAAAGACCTGTCAGTACTCCCGCCTCCTAGCCCTGCGCTTTTGGTTTTTTTTTTCCTTTTTTTCCCTTGTGTTTCTGCCCGGCCCTTCTCTCCGCCCTGTCTCCGCCTGATTACCTGCGCACCTGCATCTCATCCCCTCGTCGGTCTGTCCCTTTACATGCCCTGCTCGCTGTTCAGTCATTGCTAGTTCGTCTCAGTGTTTTTTGCCTGTTTCGTCCCCGCGTTTTCTTTGCTTACTGATTTTGTGATTTTCGACCTGCCTGTTCCTGACTCCGTTTTTGCCTGCCGCTTTGCTTTGTTTGCCTGATCGTGCCTTCCCGTTTTTCCGACACTGCCTGTTCTGACTTTCCCGTTTTGGATTTGCCCTCGGACTGCCTCTCTGGTTTTTGACCCTGCCTGTATACTCGTTATTGATTCTGCCGTGCGTTTCTCTGCCCTCGCGTTTTTTGGGTCTGCGACTGTGTCCTAGCCTGTGCTCCCTGACAAGACCAATGACCAATATCAGCATTATAATCCTTCTGAACCACCTGATCATTGAGGTAAATGGGAAGAGGTGTTGTTAGAAATGGCACATCCAAAGGGAATTCCTGTATTATTAATGTAGAATAGAAAAAAGCAGCTTGCCTTCATGGACAAAGTTTGTCAATAACCAACACAGACTTGACACAAATATGGCAGGGATCTTACCATTACACGTCTTAAAGGGCTTCAGTCTTTGAATACAATTACTACGCTGATATTGCACAGAATTTACCATCCCTCATTCCCTGAGGTCATCATCTTCTTATATGCTAACTCTTCCATCTCTTTGTTCCTTCATTGCAGAGAATAATTTTTTCTCCTCTCTAGCTCAACAATAGAATGAAACGCCTGCCCACTTAAGGATTACACAGTCTCCTCAAGAAATATTTATTAACTGTAAATCAGTTTGCTTGTTTCCTTGCCTTTAATTTTTTCTTCAGTTGACATTTAATGTAATGCCATGAATGTACTTGAGCACGTTTTCCTTTGTTTAAAATGTACGTGGCCAGTAATACTACATAGGTACAAGAGTCCCTTCATATATAAGCCCTTTTTATCCTCAAGAAATAATCTTAAAATGGAACAGAACTACCAAGACAGTGCTGTTGGACATGAGGATCCTTGCCGTGGACATTGGGGGAAACACTCTGGCACTTACTTTGACTTGAATTCCTTGGCCATCACTTGAACCACTCGCCTTTCCTGCACTTTCCTTGTTCCTGCTACAACCCTTGTCAGCCTGTGTTGTACTTATCATCCTCTGAAGGGCTGTGACTTCTGGCCCTGTCCCTTGGAGAATGCACCTCTATTCAGTGGCCTTCCTACAGTTAAGATCCCACCCAACACTCACCTTCCACCCCTCAGGTTAAATGCTGAAATAGGTAGTCCTAATGCAGAAGTCTCTTGAATAAATCCTTTGAAATGATTTTCAGCACTTTCTGCCTTTCTGTCCGAGGAAGTCAAGGGGCTCAACTGCTGTATTCCCTTGGTAAAATGTTTTGAATGTATAAAAATGAACATATTATGTGTGCTATACGGAAGCACACAACTTTATCCAAGAAGACACTACTGTCATAGATTCATGAAAATAAGAAATGTACAAATGTAGATACACACAATACAAGCAAATGATAAATGTCTGATGTACAGTGAAATTGGGATTTCACTACCTCAGGTGGTTCAGTGAAGGTGTTTCAGAAGTCAATTTCTGGTCACTGTCACTCACATGCGCATATACATTTATATTGCATTGCACTACATGATAGTTAGCTAGCACACAACAAAACATATATGATAGGAAGAGTTTTGGTTGTTTTTTAATCACTGTGAACCAGTGAGCCATTTGTGCCAAAAAAGGTAAACTGATGAATTCTCAAAATACTGAAGAAATTGAAAGAAATTGACAAAGAAGTACAATTTCAGATGAGATCTAAATGCTTAGACATCTTGAACTAACAAAAAATAAAACATTGTTCTCAAGTGTCTTATTTTGTTAATCTTACCTTTTGACTCAATACTGAGATTATAGGTTTCAATTCCATTTTTTATTTTATTTTTTTTTTCCATTTGAGGTGCTTCTTACAGAATTAGTAACCTAGAAGAACAAGGCGGACACCTCATTGCCCTCAGGTCCTTTTCCAGCAGAATATTTGTGCCTAGTCTAATTGGAGATTCTAATTAAACTGCTTGGCTGTTCAGTCTGGACTCACCTGCTTCTAGGCTCTGTTCACCACCTGTTATCAACCATGCAGAATAACAGCCGTTTGGGATAACAACAGAGGACACGATGCATCACGGATGAGGTTGCAGCAGTCTCCACCTGTGAAACGTTAGAATGACCGAGGGAAGGACACAACACTCGCATGCAAATTTAATGAACGGCCAGGGAGGAGACAAAGTTCACAATCTGAGCAATATGTGAGGTAAACTGCAAAATTAGCCACAAGCTTTTCCACCTATGTTCACCATTGTACATGCACACTTCTGTGTTCTGCTTTGGTTCAAAGGTTATGGAACACTGAGTTTGGATGTACAATTCCAAGAAAGACCATGCATCAACCTCTATATGAGTCATTTTAAAAAGTCACTGTAACTACTTCAGCATTTATATATTAGTCACTGAATAAATTTAGTATATGTTAGTGTGAATAAAATTTGTATATGTTGATACTTTGATTTTGTGTCTTAGACTAATACAGCTTTCAACTTTTTGGAGCAGTTGCTTGTTAGACAAATTAATGTAAGAATTTAAATGACTAGTGATTTGTGGGTCCTGGTAGTAGGTGTTTGTATCTCATTACAATTCAAATGAAATACATCATGTAATATGAATGGAACAAATCAAACAATATGCATGCCTAATGCATATTAGAAAAGGCTACCCCCAAGGACACTAAAATGATCATTCTAATTTAACTCCGGAAAATGATGTGGTGGATCTCCATTTCTCCATTTGTCCATTGACAAACCCAAACAACGCTCTGATCTACTGACAGGAAACAAATGCATGGTTTACGAAATTGCCATATGAGAAGCCCACTTGAACAACATATATTTTAACATTAGTACAGGCTGCCATGTCATCACTGCCTGACACTCCTGTCCTATCACTGTCACCTGTCAGTCAAGATTTAAAATGCAGTCTTATTTCTAAATTAGAAAGCAACATTTGAGGCCTGTCTCGGGATGAATTGAGAAATAGTTTTAGATTTCAGAGAAACCTTCTCTGCGGCATGATGCGTTAATAAACACCTCCCCATGAAGTCCCAAGTCCCAGCAGCTTAGCTCAAGCAGCCAAGCCCATTTGTCACGGTCTGTAGAAGATGACAAATCCTGAATAATTAATAATAATTTAAAGAAAGAACTGTCACACCAAAGATCAATTCAGCTTTCAAACAAACCCCACTACTCCCCCTTTAAGGGTCACAGCAATAGATCTGGTGAAAACGTGCACATCATTGCCAATACAATTGTCAATCACACAGATATTAAGGTACCAGTGAAGTAAAATCCCCTCAGGTGAGAAAAATATTTGAAAAATGTTTTCCACGGTTTCATTTATATTCTGGCAAATGTGATATTATCAATTATACAGACAGTTCTCTCTGTTATATTCTTCAATTTCAGCACTGAATTGTTAACGTTAAAATAGTTGTGAAGAGTTTTGGAAAGTTACAGAAATTCTATATGAATTCTGGCTGCAGAGTGACAGAAATATCACTGACCTGATCTGGGTATGAAGCAGCATGTCTGCAAAGCATAATTAGTATGACTGTACCTCTCGTGAGTTGGATGAAGTAGTTTAGACTCCTTCCAACAGAATGGGAGAAAATGGGAAAAGAATTAGGTTTGTATCTATGATGCATAACATGCGTAAACTAATAAAATCCTCATACATAATAAATTGTCATCCTTAAAATCCATGCAAAAACAACTCCCTCCAATTTTCCCCACATGGTCGCAGTACTTCCTCTAGGCATAAATTATAGGTTTTGAGTTTCCTGCTTTAAACCACCAAATTGTACATAATGTTTGCTTGTGGGAAAAACCTACAGAGAGCAAGAAACAGAAAGGGGAATTCCAGTGTCACAGCTATTACTAGGCAGAGCACTGCATCAAAATATTGTATGAAGAAATATACTATGCAGTTTGAAGGCAGCAAAGAAGCAGTGATGATGTACGCTTGCAGGCTTTCCTCTCCCAGAGCAGGCTATTTTCAGCCCTCCAGCTTTCTGAGAGAGAACAACCCACCTTCTTCTGTTGAGAGGCTTTGCCAAGGGGAGGAATATCCCTTGCAAATGAATTTCATGGTGGTGGCATATATTACCTTTTAATTTATATATCTGGTACCAAGCCTCTGCTTGCAGTGAACAGTTCTGCTGGTAGCTTCATCCCACTCTTTATTTCAGAGTGGTCTTCCTTTCAAGTACAAACACACACCCTCCCACATGCAAACACAAAAATGCGTTCGTTGAAACACACATCCACGCACACGCAATACTCAAGAGAAAACAACATAAACGAGTTTTGGCAAAAATCATTTAAACATTACTGCCAATTCACCTTGTACTGGCATTTAGGTAAGAACATGTTAGGCTGTGTGGCATACATTTACAATGCGTGCAGTTCCAGTTGATCGTAGGACCATTCAGCCTTGAATTTTTGGCTAATTACTATTCCGTGGCATATATTCACAAACAGAAATCTATCCCTCGCTAAGGGAGTGAAACCAAAGCAGACATCAAGGAAAGCATCCAATGTCTCCTTTTTGCACAAGGTAATGCATGAGCAGTAATTAATCCTTTAATTAGGAATGCAATTCAATGCTTTGAGTGTAAGGCATGAAATGGCCTTTGCACTCCTTCTTACAGGCAGAAATTAAAGAGGGAATAAATGAGAAATGCTGAAAATTCACAAATAGCCTCATGAGGGGGTGAGGGGTAATTAATAATAAGAATATAAATAGCAGTAGAAATTGCTTCTATTAAACTATATTAATCACATTACTTCAAACAATATTTTGACTACTGATATTCTTTCTATAAAATATTCTGTCTAAACTGACTCCTACCTCTCTGCTCTATACAGTACTTCACAAAGTAGCGCATTAGACACTACAATATTTAACAAATCAGTTCAACTGGAGTTGGAATACAAACCATTACTCATACTATGACAGTTGAAGCACTGCGATGATACTGTATAATGGTCCAGCTACAATTTCTTCAAAGGTCATGTTTTGCACCCAGGATCAATAGGGGTATGTATTTATGTATAACCGATGTAGCACCTACTGTTGACTCCTTTGCTGTGTTCTGGATGCACAGAAGGATTGTATGTCGGATGACTGCAATACAATACTAAATTAAATTAAACTGAAATTCAATGTCAATTTATTTTTGTCATTTTTGACAATTATGGTGGCATCTCCAAAAAGTGGATAATTGCAGAACCTTTATAAATATTGTCATGCTTGGTTAAAGACCATTTACATGTATTTTAAGATAACAAAAAACTATGGTAAAGGAATCATAATCTTCAAATGAATGATACCCAACTGAATGACACAGTTTAGCCTGTGAAGTGCTTAATAAGGAATCCCTCTTGTCAAATTATTAATTTAAAGGAACATTACCTTAGAATGTCATAAGAAGTGCTGATTCTCAAAATCGTATTTTCCTGCAGTTAGTTGTACTATGCGAATTGCCACGTGGTTACAACATCAATTTGACTTTAGCTCTAGGAGCATTCAACTTCAAGCATTTTTAACTTATTCATCACAATGTCATTAAAGCTGTATGGCCTGTCAGAAACACAGAACGGAGCAGCCACAGAGAAAGTCAATACTCCAGTTGCTAGATAGCTATTCATACTACAACACTTAGTAGCTACAATCATCACAATCTTTAATATTTTGAAACTGTGGTGAATGTTACATCTCCTAGCTAACTGAACAGTAAATGAGCAGTTATATGGCAATTATAATGGTACTGTATAGATCATGAGTGTGTGATTGACCTTGAGTTTGTCATATAGATATATTCCAATATAAGTTTTATATTTGTCACCTATCAAGGTAGTTTCAAGTCTCAAAAGGTGGCACTGGGAGTCCTTTGAAATAGCAATTGGTTTGGAGAGTGACATGATTTTTAAATAACATCAGATACCCTTATCTTGATGGTATGCCCAATCTTTCAAGTTATGTATCCAAACATAGAAAAGTGTGATGGCCTGTAGTGGAGTGAGCAGGGGGGCAGAGGGTGTGGCTGCCTTGCCGCTTGACCCTTGTGGTTCCTCCAGTTACAAAGGGGCCCACATTGGGCCCCATCTGCCTGACTGAAAAAGCATTTTTGTTGTTGTTGAGTATTTTGTGTGTCTTCATTATGGCAAAAAATAAAAAGTCAGACTGAGCGCATAATGGTTTCGGCCAAGTTTCTCGCCGCGATATTTATTTTGAATGAGCAGAGACACAATAGAGTTATGGAAAACTTTATTTGCTGTCCAGTATCCTTGTGTAAGTGTACAAACAGAAAAATTACGCCCTCTGTTTGAGTCCCAAAGTAGGAACTAGGCGATCGCCGACTGTCTTGTTTTATTTCCCATCGCTGTCACTGCTGACGGAGCCGTGGTATTTAAAAATGGTCTCAAACAATGAGGTGTGTTATAATCCGCATTTCTCTCTGTTCTGCCCTTCCATCTTTGTAAGTTTCCCCTTGGATCTGTCTTGCATCTCCATACAGCCTATAATAGGCTGGATAAGGGCCCACTACAGGTCCTTGCCCCCTCTGCAATGAGCTTTCGGCTCCGCCCCTGGGGATGACCTCATGTCAGGTATGATCTGCAAGATAATTCAATAAGCAAAGTGGTTCCAGAAAAACACATCTGGTCACAGAGATAACACTAAAACCTTTGCAGTAAGATCAGGTCCCTAATCACATAAACATACTTATGCTTTTTGAAGTGGTAGGCACACCCTTCCAACATCAAACTTAGGATGACATCTTTCTGTTTTCCAAGCTTTATGATGCGCTGAAATCTGGTTACATGCTTCATTTTTATTATTACAGTAATTCACATGCACACACCACAGATTGACATTTGAGCATCATGACAATCGACCATCACAGATGAGCCAGGCAAACACAGCTGATATTTTGAGCCATTCTGGCTGTTTCATCTTTTCACTCCTTGTGCTCAGTTTTGGCTGCAACTCATAGATTGGCTTTTACACTGGTAAGAAAAAAGGTATATTTCCAGGATATTCTAAAATGGATCATACAATCTTACGAACAGATTTATTCACAGTTCCCAAATCCACATGGGGACAAACACGTCACCCCCTGGAATTATTTCAGGAATGTGAATGAAGTGCTAGTTGCATTTCCTCTATGAAATAAGTGCAATCTTATCTTTTATCACACTGTGTCACACATTGCAGGGCTTTAAGACAAAAATACTTAGGAACAGAAACACAGTTTTAAGTCCATGATCACCTAACACAGCTTTGAAATATGACATCTGCTCACTGCTCAAGTCTTCAAACTTACTGATGTTAACAGTATCAGTAATTATTGGTCACCTGTATATTTGCAGACTATATAAGCTTGAAAGTTGTTTAACATTGGCACTGGAATGGTGATTATTTAGAGAGCTGAGAGCAGAGTGCATCAGTATAAATGCTACAGATTCTAATGGAATTTTTTCAAAGCTGCCTCCATTTCAAAAAAATAAATAAATAATTGTGTGACAGTACATATTACCCAGCATTATTTAGAAACCCTCAAAGTACATAATATATTAAAAGATTAAAATTTCACCATTCATTACCTTTAGCATCTGTTGATATGTTTACACCAGTCACTAGTCATTCAACATTTTCCCTAACAAGTTGAAACCAAGACTGAAATTGGGATGGACAGAATTTCCTGAAAAACTTTATTAAAACTGAAAATTTCCCCCTAAAGCTGCCAGAATGTCCCAGCATGATTGTCAATGTCCCAGTACGTCTGCATAAATGTTCCAAACCACAATAACTCAGATGTTAGCATGTGTACAAATGGTACATACCATTTATTGTCTAAAGAAGTAAACAAATGCTGATATCTTTTTTTCTACTTTTAATTAATCTAAGTTCTGCAAACATGCAGCTGTGACTTTGGAAATGAAAGGAGAAGTAAATATTTGGAAAATATTAAAACAAAGCCAATCTCATGTCCATGGTACATGTGCAGAAAAAATAAAATATTAAATATACTGTGTGTGTGTGTGTGTGTGTGTGTGTGTGTATGTATGCGTGTGTGTGTGTGTGTGTGTGTGTGTGTGAGAGAGAGAGAGAGAGAGAGAGAGAGAGAGAGAGAAAGAAAGAAAGAAAGAAAGAAAGAGTGTGTTTGTTACCAACACTAATTTTCAGCACTCTTCTTTAACCACCAAAATGAGCGCCATTAGCTTCAGAGAGATCAATAGTGCTTAAGGATTGAGTCTTGGCCACTCATTTTCACCATATTCAAATGATAATGTTTACTTAAAATTAACTTTCATGAATATTCTTGTATGCCCATTCATTTACAGTCCCCCTTCAAAAAATGCAGTATATTTATGATATGAATGGTTAATGGCAAAAAGAACTATAGCAACTCAACAAATGGTCTTTCTTATAGATACATTTCTTTGTATCTCAGTTTATTTCAAGAATGCTGATGATTGTTACCTTATCTATTCTCTATTTATTCCAGATACATACACCATTGGCTGTGTTCAGCTGTAATAATCAGCTTCTGCCTCTGCTCCAACTGACTGCTATTTTACAAAGTATAGATGTTTCAGTTTGATTGACTGATTTTATTTGATTGACCATGCATTGCATTACAAATATAAATACTGTATGTGATTTATTTTCCATTACGGTGAGGAGTTATATTTTGTATTATTTTTTATTTGACACCCTGAGTTCCCTGATATACTGGTGTTTTTCACTAGACATGCATTGGAGCCCTAAATTATCTGGATATCAGCATTGTCAAATACACTGCTTAGTCATAACTCATGAATAAAGAAAAGTCATTTTAGTTAGTTCACAATGTACTTATAATAACGTGCAAATACAATGTTTGTAAATTACACATTGCAAATAGCTTTTATAGTTTTGACAGGGAGTTATTATGATAATATTGGTCCCCATTCAGAATCAAATTGGCTATTTGAATACAGCAAAACCAAATTCAGATCTGAAGCTGCTCTTACACTTAAGATGTTCACTGAAGTACTAGTGTTCTGTTCCTGAGAAATGTCAGCGTTATCAGCCACAATCAGAATGCAGATCTGAACAGCAATCAGGAGGTACCATTTATGTGATTAAATCGCCTGAACGTGAGCTGAAGATACAATTCATCCAGTGGATTACACCATGTGACCTTTCCCAGTAATAAATAAATAAACATCTATTCTGTGGTAATTGGGGTCCTTGAAGTCAACATTTTATTGTGAAGCATTCCTTAATGTGAAGAGGAGTACCGAAGGTCAGCAAACTAATTCACAGCTCCCTGTATTGGCATTGCCTTTGTGAAAGTTACCATTAAAACGTTTAGCATGCTTCTCTACAATGGATTGCCATGCTCATTCATAATCAATTAGGAATGCTCCTCATTAAAACTATGTTCATTCAACATTGTCAGTAATTTGCCACTAGGCACATTTCTATGCCTGGTATTTCAGATTCTATTACTATTTTCAAATCTAGGATTTTCAGCTTTGCAGAATCATAGGCAAGCCAATTCTGTATAATACTAGTGCATCTTTGCATTATGCAAACAGATTAAAGCTTTTGGAAGGCTTTGAATGGATTTACATGGCAATAGTTTCATTTTCATCCTAAAAAATGCCATTCTTTTGAAGGAATCACTTCGCCATTTGAAGCAGTGAGAATTATGACACCCAACAGTGTAATGGTACACAAACATTGTTAAGAGTTGTCTTGAAATAATATCTTAAGACATGAGAGAATTTCCATGTAATCAGTTTTAAAATAAAGATTACATAACTTTCATTTAACAGCAATATTACAAGGTGAACTTAATGATGCATTCACATAATTAAAAGTATTTAGCCTTTCTTTTCTTCAGAAAGCGGAGAAGAAAGATAATATTTAGCCAGCATATCAAGTCTTAACCGCATTGTGCTGAACTTTAGAGTTGAGCTTCTCTGGTATTGTCTATGCCCGTATTTTGCCTGTGTGTGAGTAAATCAGCGAAATTGTTCACTGTTTTTGTATTTCCTTAGTCACTTGCGATGGAAGAAGTAATCATGATGCTTGCAATTTACAGCGGTATTCCTATATTCACAAAGACCACCACAAAAAGGGGTAAACATTGGCAAACATTAAGAATTGCATACAAATCCAGCAAACAGCACATAAACAGTTGAATAATGGTATTAATTGTGATTTCTGGGACAAAAATATCACAGATTAAACACAAAGACTTAAATATGAAAAATTCTAATAGTGAATACATGAATCATTCATAAAGCAATTCAAAAGTCTTTTATATTCTAAAATTTCCCATAAAATAGCAAAGCACTGGAAGTACCACTGAGGATATGACTTGAGAGATCTTGAGTGCAATGTGTTTTCTTGGAATCTGTGTAGGTACTTTCAGAAAGTTAAAATTGAAGCAACAAGGTGTTTTAGGTCATTAACAGCTGCAAGATGGTCACAATTTTAGTACACCAGGGAGTATCCTGATGGGCAACAATGATTTAAATTAATACAAAGAAAACAATTACATGGGACAGATTCCCATTTAACAGATATATCTGTTCATGCAAAGAGAATTCCTATTCCAAAATTAAAAGTGGCAAGACAGTGCAAGACATAGTATACATGTAATTAGCCTAATGTGGATCAATTTTATGCAATTTATAGCTAAAATATTTAGATTTGTATTTGTTTAATCAATGTTAATAACAATATTCCTGTCCTTGTGTGCACCTGGGTACATGTTCATGTATCTGTTGATAAATAGTATAGAGACATTTGTTGTCATGACAGTTTTCTGTAATTTTCAGGAGAGACCAGTTATGTTCCATGATGCATTATGAAACACTGTTACTTCACTTAATAAAACATGTTTGTATTTATAGTACACATTTTTCTAAAGATCCTTACATATCATTTTTGAAACAAGACCCAAAACAAAATAATCAGCCAATTTTGAAACCAACAGTTTGAAGGGGGATGCAGATCTTGCTAGAAGTGGACCTAGCTATGCTCCCCACAGCAGTGTAGTTTACTAGCTACTCATCCTTTGTTTACTGAAAAGATTACTCACAAGCAACTCACATTGTTTCAATGTCTCTTGTTTACATTTTTGACATTTTGCAGATGCTTTTACCCAGAGCAACTTACATCAGCTTCAATGTTATCCATTTATACAGCTGGATATTTACTGAAGTTAAGTACCTTGCCCAAGGGTACAACAACAGTGCCCTAGTGGGTAATCTAACTGCCAACCATTTGGTCACAAGTCCTGCTCCATAACCACTACGCTACAGTGCCGCCCGCATTTACATTGCCTCTCAGCTAGCTGGAAAGATTTAGTTGAGCTTTATCCTAATAAGTTACAGTAATGTTAATAATAAGCTAAAGGTGCCAAATAAATATATAATGCATGCTATTAAGCAGACATTTGAAATATGGATGCATCTCTCTGCATTACAATCTATGATAAACATGATGACTGTTATGCAGTCTCCATGGTCACCACAGAGACTTTGCTCCAACGATGCATTCATGTCAGAATGTGTTCTCGTTTGTTGCCATTGCACTATTATCTGAGTACAGAAATGAGTCTCCATTCAGTCTGTGCTCTGTCTCATGACTCAGTGCTGTCCTCTTCCCATAAGTAGTTGAGCACAGCTGGCTGACTCTGCTTTGCACTTTGCAGTTTCTAAGTTTAGCTTTCTTTAGCTTAATAATTGGTCCAAAGGCATAGCCCCGAATATTCCCTCTGCTCTTTAGTGTCAAACTAGCATCCAAATTACCTCCACTGCTCTTCCTAGAATTTTTTTTGGCTGACTCTGTATCTCCAAGTAACTAATAAAGTTTACTCTGTGTGTGGTAGCAGCACAGCTTATGTCTTGGAATTCTGGGAGCTGTGGCATTTCAGTGCTCCTTTAGCCCCATTTTAAGTCGCTTCACTGGGGACTTATGTCTCAAGGCCGTAGAGTTACGCTTATAACCAGTCAGCTTTATACTAAGTTTGTGTCTTCACTCAGAATATCATTTCTTTATGCCGGAGGCATCCTTACGTTCTTGCCTCAGTTTTAACATAACTACATTCCATTGGTCACTTTCAACAGCTATTTGTTGTCTTGAGACATGGTCAGCATACGGTTCGAATTGAATAAGGAGAATGTTTGCCACTCTAGATATTTGAGATATAGATGATTTTGAAGACCGTAGGACAGAAGATAATGTTCTAATATTAGTTGCATTGAAATCATACGACAGTGGTGCTCAGCAGCATCGAACAAACTAAATCTGAAAAAAATATTGTGTTATGGTATAAATATGGAAGTTATGTGCACAGCTATCTCACCAAAGGCTTTTTAAATTGAGTTGTTTAGGATTATCAAATTTTGTTTAAGTCATATATCATACATTATTGTGACAAGTCAATATAGCTAACCATTCAGAGAGTTAAGGCACAGAACAAGACATAGGTACATCATTATACAACATCTGAGTGAGGGCCATAATTAGGCTAGCTGGCAAAACACTTGCTTGGGTTGAGCCAATGCTTTTGCTTTCATGTGCTGCAAATACTTTACTAAAAGCATTTCTGTAACTTATGATAGTATGTGAGCCACTAGACAAAGGCTATAAATATTCTGCACTCCAAGTGCAAAATTAATGTGTTACCATCAATTTATGAGGCTCCATAATGTTTCTTTAAAGTTGTATTCAGCAATTAACTTGCAGTCCTACCCACTTTCACAACCCTTCAATGTGATGTAGACTGGAAGAGTGTTTGCATCAGGTATTCTAGATCTGCAGAGACAGCATTTACCTTGTGGCTGCAGTAAAGTTTAGCCATTTGCTGAGATCCTGCCTAATCACCTCCTGTAATACTCCTGTAAATGAGGGGGAAAACATTACATTATTTGGTCATCTCACCCTTCTTCTCCAAATTTGAAATAATTGTTAATTCCTGTCTACAGATTATGGGTAACACAGATCCAAAAGGCTGGGTGTTGAGATATAATGCCACCTCGTGTTGAATGAGGTCAAAACACGATTCAGATGAAGGAACCATTTAAGTCAGATTCGGTGAACACAACTCACATGTCACACTGGGAAAGGATTACACTGCATGCTGTGGGGCATTCCAGTCAGCGACTGCTTATGTCAGACAATGGTTGGATTGTTTAATGTATCATTTTTAAATTTTACTTTAGGTCTTAGCCTCAGACCACAGATCTGACGCAAAACTGAACTGAATCAAATGAGTTGTTTCAGCGAAAAGAATCAGAACAGTCACCACTACTAGGTACTGGTACTTTTAGATCCTTGTCATAATGCTTTTCTGACACCCTGCCAGTTTTTTCAATATCCTTGTCACAGATTCTCCTTTAACCAAAAAAAAAAAAAAAGAAAAAAAGAAAAACAGCTGCTTTGTGTGTATTTTGTTCTCTGCTCTCTGTATTTTGCTCTCTGTGCAGTTTTGGTAATGACTGTGTTGTATCCTTCATGAATGGTCTAAGTGTTGGTTAATGTGCGTAGCTTGCAAAGAGTTCTCCTCCAAATAACCATTTTTAGGGTCCAAAGATGATTTCCATTGCATACACTGCTCACTGTCATACAGTGCACACTGTCAAGGAAATAACACTCAATTAATGCATATTATCAATTTGAACTTTTCTTCAATTTACCATACAGTCATGTAAATTCTTAGCCTCTTTGACAAAACATAAATCTCTCATCAACCTGACCTCAATTTCTCCTTTGCCCCTAACAGGCAGACTTACTGATAATCCATTTAGAAACAATGAGACAAGAACAAGATAGCAAATCACCACCTCACAAATATCGACGGCCTGTATACAGGTGTGCTGTTCAAGGAGTTAATTATCAAATTAATCATTCTGACTCCACTACCATCTAATTTATCTTAATAATTTCAACAAAAATACAGCTGGGGATGCAAGCTAAAAGTCACTAACAATTAAGAAATTATGACAGATTAGGTGCACAATAATGGTAAGGAATTAAATCAAGCATACAATCAAAAACAATAAAAACAATTCTCTCCCCGGTGCCTAAGAACTTTATATGAAGCTCAACCTTCAAACATTCTTCTTTTTATTATTGCTGATAACGCAGAGCATTTTGTGGAGATATGGAGATATAGTAGCCATTATGCTGATGCTGAATCAAATATAAATCCTGAGCTGATCTCATTGTCATTCATTTTGATGCCATACATAGACAGGAGACAGGGGTTTCACCATTGTCTCACTAAACATGTGATTACTGAAAGCACAGATACAGTAGCTTCAATTCTATTAATCTTTTAAAGCTGTTATGACCACTATAGTTGAAGGAGAATCATTACATTCTGTTAAAATATTAAAATGACTCCACACAGGCCAATCATGACTCTGAGACAGGCAGTTCAACCAATAGGAAGTTTTACACAATAATGCACAAATATGCTGTATAATGCCTAGTTATTTATGATTTAAATAAATTGGAATGATTGTGTTTACAAAATACAGCTTTTGAGGGCACATTCTTTCTATCTTTGGTACCATTACCCATTTATTCAATGTTTATTTATGCATTATATGATGGTTCAAATTGTAATAATGAGCATACTACATCTACATGATGGACAGACTCACAGAAATGTTATTTCCTCATGAATATATGGTCATACTACTCCACTCACATCTGCCTGTCATGCTGTTCCAAAGCCTGAGCACGCTCTGTGACTGATGGACATGATTATCTCCCTGGCCCAACCCACCTTTAACCTCCTTGGTCATATTTAACTTCTTCTTTGTTCCTGTCTACTGCAATAATAGTACATTGTGTGTGTGGGTCAACAGATTAGTGACCACAGATATTGATAAATGAATTACAGAAGGGCTGAAAAACAACACAAGAAAACAAAACCTGAAATCACCCTGCTGCTTCAGCTTCTGGGTCTTCTAACATGGGTATCTTCTGAAAAATGTTTGAAATGCAACTACACACATAGAAAGAGGACAAACTGATACTATTGTAATGGGACCCATGCTCTTAAAGGAAAGATTACCTCAATTGTGCCACCCAGTCCAACCCCTGGGTCTGCCCTTCAAGCGAAAAGCTGCCATTTCTAGTTTTAGGCCATGCAAGGTACACATGAAAGAGACATGCAATGGACATGTTGCTTGATGCAGGAGGGTATAAGGCATGGTTAAGTACCATATGTATAAATGATTGAGCTAAATATGTATCAAACCCATTCACAATTATTCTATTGTCTTCCCTGAATGCTGGGGCTTGAAAATTGTATTTGTATTCGTAAAGATCCTCATACAGCTTCCTCATATTACATTCCAGAAGTGGCCTTAGTCAATGATTGTGTTGAGTCAACAAAACACACATACACACACACACACACACATACACAGTAGAATGCATTTTCAGGTTGTTTCCATTTTATTGAAACAATTCTTAAGTAGGATTCTGCGCGCTGTGCTGGGAGAATCTTTTCTTGTGATGCTTATCTGTGTCAGTTTGTCGTTGACCAAAATGCATCTTTTATAAGTGTTAGATTTGGGGAGATGAAGGGGAGAAAGATTCCTTTTTATGATTTGAGCTGCTCAGTTTGAATGTGAAAGGAGCCTTTGTTTCATTACATGTAGTTATTTTCACAGTATATGGATGGTCACTGCATACCCAATGTTTTTTTCACATCACAGTCAGACATTTTTTTCCTCAGAAACATGTTGTATACTGGTGCATGGCTATTTATTTGCATACCTGCAGTGTTATATATACATTACACATTAGATATACAATTATATATACAATATATAATACAATATGTGATATATGTATGAGAGAGAGAAAACAGAGAGTTTCAAAAGAGGTTTGGCATGATCATCCAATCCCCACATACTGCCGGTTTATGGTGTTTTTTTCTGTATATTAAAAGGTATGCTTGATGGGAGCCAGAATGCCAGTAAAAGATGATACATTCTGACTTTAAAGTCTGTTCAGAAAGAGCTGGAATAAATGCACTGGCCCCTCAAAACAGGAAAGAAATTGCATTAGTTGATACCATGGAAAACTCTTTTGTTTTGATTGTTGGCAGTTTTATTTCCCAGTTCTTCTTTCTTCTTTTCGCTTGCCATTGTGACCCATAATAAAAACATCTCATACAGTACACTGTAATTTAAGATGCACAGATTATTCTGGATGCTTTAGAACTTAATAAATAAAAGAATCTCCCTAGGCTTTGCAGTGCATAATAATATAATTTCTGTAGGTACAGTAGGCTAGAATCTGGCCTATAAAAGGGGATTGTTGGACTTTAAGTGGTGCATAGGAGGTACTGATCTGCATCTTGCTGTGAAGTGAATTCAAGCCCAAAATATATTTGATATATGCATTTGAAAGAATAACGTTATATCAATACCATGTCCAGCAAAGATTTTCCAAGATTTTTCATCTTTTCCTTCCATCAAAGGATAGTTCTCCATAAGCTACCATTTTCATGAGATCCGGACTAATCAACACCGAATGCACAGGATTCCTCCCAAGGTTGCCAGTGTTTTGTTCTCCCTGAGGGAGATTATTTTACTTTCAAAGGATTTGTTATTCGCCCTCAAAAGCAGTCCATCGTCCTTCACACAATTCATCATCTTTCAAAGGACTTCTTTCATATGGATCTTCGCTTTCTAGTTTCAGTTTATTAACTCTCACCACTCTTCAGATTCACAAAAAATTCTCAACCCTGACACGTCTGCTCATGGCTCTGATTTCAAATGGTTTTATGATTTGGGGGAAAAAAAAAAAAGTTTCTACCACGCACTGGGCAGCCCCACACAAGAGGTAATATGAAACAGCCAAGGTACTGCTTGGACATTAAGCGCACCTCCCTCTGTCTTGCTCTCTCTCTGTCTCTCACCGGGTAAGCAGAATGTAGACCCATGGAAGATGGCTCACCCACAGAACTGTGTTTGGTATTGAAATTCATGAATGTCCTGTGGTTGTCCAGCATGAGCTGGTGTGGGAGTTGGCAGGCATACGGTTCAAGCGCACACTTCAAAGGCATCTCACAGGCAATCTGCTTGCTGTCGAATGTAGGAAAAAAGACG
The DNA here is from genome assembly GCF_013368585.1 of Megalops cyprinoides. Classification (NCBI taxonomy): domain Eukaryota; kingdom Metazoa; phylum Chordata; class Actinopteri; order Elopiformes; family Megalopidae; genus Megalops; species Megalops cyprinoides. The sequence continues at coordinate 17,235,404 of NC_050586.1, forward strand.
ATGATGTTCTGAGAGAGAAAAATGCTAGGGTGAACTGCTCTCTCCTTCCACATCAAGTCTACATTAATAAATAATTGTGGAACTATAAAGGTAAATCACTCCTGTAGGTAGAGTTACAGGTGTCCTTTGAATGAAGACATGGAGCATACAAATACACCATTAGAAATTTTAACTGCAGGAATCTGGACACCAAAAAACCACAGGGACATGAGTGTTAGATTGATGAAGAGAGGGTTCTTAGGAGCTCTCATAAGAAAAACGTGAAACGTAAAGAATGCGATTTCACATGATTTAGAGTTCAAGAATGTGCTTGTGCTTGGTTCTGGTTACAAATCTACAACACCCATTACGCATAACAGATGCAGGTACATCTGTACAGTAGCAGTTATTAACTGTGGCTCTTGAACAGGAATTGTCCCCTGCAGAAGATATCCAGTTGCAAAGCATTTAAATGGACACACTTGACACAGAGGATATTGAAAGGACATGAAAGTGATCTTTAAAAGAGGAAAGGAACATGGCCATAGGACTTGAGGACCCTCACAAAAGACACCCTGCTTGTGAAGTGCCTTGCATTATTTACATGCTGTGATCAGTTAAGCTGCACATGAAGCTACCATCTGGAGGGGAGAGATACCACACTGTGGAACTGGAAGCTGGCTCTCTGCTCCTGGTGCAGGTGAATCTAAGCCAGCATCATAGATTCATATGGTAGTGTGCATCAGGGGAGTAGACAGTGCTTTCATCAGCAATGCCATTGTAAATATCGTCACAAACACCCCTGAAAAATGATTAAATTATATCATATTATCTGTTGTTTTTATGCCTTGGAATAATCACTGTATTTTCTTGCATTCCAATTGCTTAGCTTTTTGTAATTATGTACATAAGGATATATAACATTTGTATCAGACCTATACATATGCACACTATTAAAAATGGTACTGTGAAATTACATATTTTTGCAGTGTAAATATGCTATAATTGTCCTCAGGCTTGAGAGTGCTGCAAAATAGCAGCCTGACCATCTTGGCTATCAATTACCACCAATGAAAAACAAAGGCAGAGATTAATGTGCTGACTCGACTTGCAGACCACGATCAATCTTAGCTGATAACCTTGTGTCTTTGTCAACAGCCCTCCAATTAAAGAGAAGATCCTTACAAATGTCTACCACCAAGCCCAAGGAACCCTGTGTCATATCTCTTACTTGTACATGACTTATCGCTATTATCTGTTAGCTACAGCCAACTACAATGGAGAACACATTGGAATTTGAATGAGGTCTTGCAGGAATGACTTTATTATTTTTTTTAAAGCAGCTTCATTGTGGTTTCATTTCATCAACTTTTTTGGAGTTATTTGAGAGTGATGTGTGTTAATTCTCATTATCTAGTTGTGTACTTAAGCAGAACATACATAAAACGTTTAATATTTGTAAGATTGTTAACACACATGTGGCAGGATTTGTAGCAGAGTTGACTGCACTGTCAAATATGTTTGAATACAGCACCACTAATAAATCTTTCACAGCAATCCACTGTGCTCAGTGTGTTTCTTGAATGGCATGTTACATGCAATGCACATGTTTTTTTCAATCCATTTGCAGTGAAAAATCCTCTTTGAGAGAGAACAATTTTAAAAATTAAAAGGGTACGACCAGCACCCAGCAACAAAGCTGCATGTACTAATACAGATGCCATGGTTTGCCCTAAGGTACAGAAGTCAGATCTTCCAAAGGGGACTTGTTTCTTCCTGAGGACTGGGTGTGCCAGGATGGAGGCAACAGAGATGCTATCTTTCATCTGCCTGAAGAGCTGTCTCTCGAGGCCCAGCCACAAGCATTACAAGAGGATGTGTGTGTCTGACACATGGAAATAAAGGGTAGTTTGTCTAATTCATAGCGATGTTTAAAACCTGAGCTCAGAGAGGCATGGTTATACTACAACGGCAGTGGAGGCTCATCCATCCATCAACTACATGAACAACTCACTGCTATTAAGAAGGAAAATACAGAAAACCTGTATTTGCTTAACTTATCCTTGTGTGTGTGTGGTATAGTATTTAGGTAACTAGACTACTAAAAGCAGTTTGCTGGCTTGAATTTCAGGTGGGCCACTACTGGAGTAAGGTAATTAACCTGAATCACAGGGCTACACAACTCCTGCCTCTGAGGGCCATAAACCAGCATATTTGTCAACATCTTCTCTCCAGAGGTTAAACAAAAGGTTGCATTCAGATTTTTTTGCTTATGTAGAGCTAATGTATTTTGAAAGCTAAATATTCTTAGGTACACCTGCTTCATTGCGCATCCAGTTCATTGCGCAACTGTTGCCCTGGATAATTGCACCCGTTAAGGAAACAAATAATGTTATGATCTGTGTGAAAATATCCCGTGCATGCTGTATACATTTTTGATACAAGTTACTGAAATAAAAAGACCTGTTCAGGGAACCAGATAATAAGCAAAAATTTAGATTCATTTTCCATATTTCACCCATGAGAGAAAAGCTTTAACTTTGAGTTTGCAAGCACTCAGGCATGCATCTCTCTAACAAAGCCCAGAACAGTGTACTATCTTTGTAAACGGATTCACTTTGTTCAAGCTGTTCCAGTGCATGAACTTGCAAACAAAACAAACAGAGCAATAAATCTCCATCCCTTTGTTGTAACTCAAGTTCTTATCAGTACCATTTCAAATCTGAACAACAGGATTGGAGGCAAAAGTTAATTTAACCATCCTTCAAAAAATAAGTAAATAAAATATGCACTGTATCTTGATCTGACTCTGTCGAATCAATGAAATCTTGAGTTGCACATCCAGCGGTGTTGGGTGCAATTTTCTCTTGAGCGCCAGTGTTGAAGTCCACATTTAAGGCTCACAAGCAATGCTATCTATGTTGTGAAGAAAGCACTGACACAGCTCAGTGAAGAGGATTCTGTTCCATTTTCCTTGGATGAGGTTCCATTTGCTACCAGTAAATCTATTCAGTCTCAGAGCCATAAGAAGTCCTATAAGGTCTGTGGCAGAGAGTCTGGCTCCTCATTCTAATTGCAAAGCTTCTTGATGCCGGAGACTAAAGGTCTAGTTTACCTGAGGAAAAAACAATACAGTATTTATGTAAATTTAATGTAGGAAATGGGGAAAGGATTGCTCAGGAAGTCACCCGTCAACCTACAGAGGAGAGTGGAGGCAGGCTCCTTCTATGAAAATATTTCATAATTGCATACAAGGATGAGGCAAGACTGAAATCTTTTGCCAACATCTGGCTGTGTATCTGCCTTTCAATGGCTGATGACACTCAACATTTCTTTTCTCTTTTCCCCACCATCCCAACTCAGTTTTTTCATGCCTCCCAAGCATGAGATGTGTACCATCACAATGATGAGGAAAAACTCTCTGCAGTGTGATGGTATAATACTGTATTTTTAACCACAAAGATTCAATCACCTTATGTATGCGTTCATTTCTTTATACTGTATATGTGCTTTATATTGAGTTTGTGTAAATGCAAAGGGCAAAAATATTTTTTGGGAGAATAACAGAAAATAATTGAAAAATAAGGGACAGTATGAAATGATGAATTTTTATTTAAAATGAGTTGAAAGGTGTTTTGACATGAAAACATGCTGCTTGAATAATATTAAACTTAATTCACACTGTGAATATCATATTCCTGGCAATGTTCCAGTTGGTTCCATCAGCAACAGATCTGCAGACCCAGGAACAAGCCAACATGGCATAAAGAAGTACAACAGCACAGTTTGCCGCTTAAAATAACAGAAAAGACTCACTTTTGATTTAAATCGGAGCGACTTATGTAGATTATGATTTTAGCAGGTTATCTATTTATACAACTAGATATGTATTGATGCAGTTGTCGGTTAAGTACCTTGCTCAAGCGTAAAATAGCAGTGCCCCAGCAGAGACTCAAACCAGCAGCCTTTCTAGTTACAAGCTGTGTTCCTTAAGACTATGCTACACGTTTGCCCAACAATTTATATTTGCTGTCACAACAGAGCACTAATACATTGCCCCTTTCTTGTGACCTTTAACAAGTCAGTATTTCAAAGATCTCCATATAAGAGCATGTTTAGGTCACTGTTCTGGACCATTTAGACCATTTATATTTTTTATGAGGATGTTATTATTTTGTAAAATGTCTGCTGAAGTGGACAGTGATCCCCTCAACCACCGATCCAAAGCATGCGTAATGGTAATAGGTAATAGGTAATTTGTGCCCATTCTCACCACTTCAAACACCTACAATTTGTAGCTCTTCATATCTTACATTTGGCCTTCTCCAAAATCTGTTAGAACTCACACACTTACTTCAGAAACTTACATATTGAAGTGTTGATGTTAAAATGTCTTTTATAATAAAACATATTGGTAATTAGCATTGACATTGATGTGAAACACATGTGTAGACTCTGTTGGTAATTAACTAGATGCATAGTGAACTTCTCATTTGTATATCTATTCACTTAAGTAGGTTGTTCAAACATTAAATTAGCCTATATTTGGTATTGAATACATGTACTTTTATTTGAACTTTTTATGAAAATCAAGATGCAGAATGTGCATTCAGTGATAAAAGCAATATCAAGGAACATGTCTGTAGAACCAAATATATAGCTAGGAAATACATTGTGGGGGACCCCAGAAAAAGGAGTACAGGTGGGTTAATCAACGTGAGTTGAACAGCTGCTACAGTGAGTGATCAGTTTAAGTTTAAGTGCACTCACAGGCATGCTAGATAAAACCAACAGATCTCGACAGTGCAATTGCTCAGTTCAGTAAATGAAGTGTCTCACAATACATAATGAAAAATTTGGATCACTTTGGGAATGCTGTTCCCCTTGGGATTTTCAATTTGGGAATAGTGGTCCCATGCATTTCTGCTCATTTCCACCACTTAAGTTGCTACTATAGCAGGCTACAAAACAGTGAAGAATTCATGATGGTCGGCGCAAATAAATCAGGGTAATTAATGTGGTGGATTTTAAAATGAGCAAGGCTTTCTTGGTGGAGATGTAAATAATATTTCTGTTTTATGTGTCAAAAGGAATTGTTACATTGTTATACTTTATGTTCATGAAGGCAGGAAGGTATGGCAGAGATATGAATTCAGGGGACTGGAGTAGTGCATGGTGGTGATACTGGGAAAAAGCCCTTATTTTTCAGAACTGATACAAGCTCAGAAAAAAGGGGTCTCCAGAATAGATTGATCTACCCTGTGAAGGACACCAATGGCAGAACTACCTGTGATCCCTCCACCTGACATTAACTGCTGCAGCAGACAAATGCATTTGAGGGTGAATGTTTACAATGCACCCCAAGGCTACAAGATTGAATGCATCTCTATACAGAGGGGAAGAAAAAAACACAGAGGGCGTACAGACACTTCGAACATTAGGAGGTTTTGAAGAACCAGGATTGCAAAATGACTAAACTACTTTACTCGGTTCCCTCATGTGAGGTGCCAAACACACTGTTTAAAGTAGTTTGATTCTTTTACACATGAAAGTACCCCAGGATTCAGATTGTGTCATCTACTCACTTGAAAAAAATTAATAACAGGAAGATGACAGAATATCTCTGACAACTTCAATTATAAATGATGGCCTTTTATCTTCTAACTAATTATCTGGTTTTGAGTTTCTAGATTCTTGGTTATAGTGTTTCCAATTTACAGATGTGTAAGAGTATCAAATTAGAAAAAGAGTTGATTTTTTTGGTCAGCCAGGTTTAGGTGATATGAACCTGTGTAATTGCATCTGAAAAGAGTTTAACTTGTGAGCCCCAGTTTTGGCAGGTTTGAATTCAAATTAATTTACTGCTGTTCTACCTTGACATGAGCCATCAATGTTCTCTGGCTTGCAATTATGAGAAAGTTAGAAGCATGAAACCTCCAATGAATACATAAATAAAGATGATCTCCCTAGTCGGTGCACCATCAATCACAACTAAAGAGGGTTTTTTTTTAAAGGATGATCTTGAGTAAGCTTGTCAGAGGTTCATAGGATGATAACTGCTGAGAAAGTTCTTGTGCCTTTGTAGCTTTTGAAATCAAATTACAAAAATTCTACTGGTTACTAACAGGATACAAAAGCTGCCATAAGTGATCATCTGGTCTCATCTAGACAGATTCCCAAAGGCCATAAGATATTTGTTTGCACCACAATAGCTGTGCAAAATCTGCCTATATTTTTGCATAATCAGCAGTTTGGTCATTTACTTCAAATAGAACGCCAGTTCATCTCCCCTCAATATCCTGGTCATTTCAGGCCCTTGGTCCTAGGTCAGGCCGTGGTCTTCTCACATCAGGACTATGACCATCTTGCATGTCTTCCTGCCAGTGCCATCAAACCCCTACAGCTAATCCAGAACCCAGCTGCAGGACTTGTTTATAAATTCCCTAAACATAGTCAAGTCACACCCCTCCTCACCTTGCTTCACTAAATTCCTGTTACTACACGCATCAAGTTCAAAACCTTGGTTCAGGCACACAGCACAGTGAATGGGTTAAGTCTTCAAACACTATGCACTGGCCAGGTTACTCCACTCTGCAACATAAAGGCAACTTGCTACAACATTGTGGTCGCTCCTCTCAGCCATGATGCCTGTATGTACTGGTCCCCCAGTGGTGGAATTAATTTCTCATGGTGGTCAGGACAGCAGAATCACCAGCCATCTTCTAACATAGATTGTAGACCCACCTTTTCAGACTGCATCTCAATATCCCCTACAATCCTCACCTCTTAGCACCAGCTACTTGTACTACTTGTATTACTTGCTGCATATTTATTTTTGCATATTTATTATTGCGATGAGTTATGGATATTGTGATTTGGTTACATTGAGATAGATGGTAGGTGCTGTCTTGTTTCAGATTATGATAGGTTAACTTGTGGTGATGTTTGAACAGTGATGTGCATGTATTAGCTGTTTAGGGAGTGTCGTTAGCCTGGTTTGTCACTGTTGCTCATATAACTTGAATGGATACACTTGCATGCTAAATGCATGCAATGTAATGTAATGTAATTTCAGGATGCTTTTTTTCCCTGTGTACCAGAAATGTGGGTCTTATTTGGTGTTCAAACAGATACACTGTATACAACAATGATGTATTCTGCTATTAATAGCCACAGTGCCTCTCTTATCTCAGCTGACAGCATAGACAACAAGATCAAGTTCGATGATTATTGAAAGCAGTTTTCCTTTTTATCTGCTATATAACTCAAATATGAACTAATTTATTATTAAAACTATTTGAAGCCACTTAAACTTTATATAGTTTTGTATTGTTGTTTTGTGCTTATTTTATATTATTATTCATGTAAATAATAATTTATTGTTTATTATTGTAGAAGACAATACTTTTGTCCAACTTTCAAATTTCTGAGCATATTTTCACCTGGCATTCAAAAATTATATATGGTATACACATTACTGATCCTGAGTAATCTGCCTAGAAGTGAGAGGAGTCCAAGGCATTAAAAACAGTAATAACAGGGCAGGGTTTAAATTATAGGGCTAAACTGCCGTGATGAAAAGTCTCACTAAGAAAACATTAGTATGGGACTTCATTGAACCTTACCTTCTCTCACACCCATACTTTGCTCCATGGTGTTGTTGTGTTGACAACCAGTGAATTATATATTAAAGGAAAATCTCACTGAATGATATTTTTGATGAGATACATAAAACCTCTAAACAGATTAAAGTCCTGCGACTTGAAAAAGGTAAAAAAGCATTTTTCCACTACAAAGTCTAAAATATCTTAGAGTAGTTAAAACTTAAATTGATTCTGGCCATTTAAAGACCCAGAAGTATCCCCTTTTATTTGACACTAGTCCCATGCATGCCCCTATCATACTTTTGAAGTTATAAGCTGTTATTTTGAAGAAGGGAAAAAGGGGTGAGAACTGCAGAAAATGACAGAGGCTCCAGAAAGTTTTTAAAAGACTTTCAGGTCAGATAGGGTGATGACAGGCAATTGGTATGTCAAATTTTGATTGTGTGATCTATTTTGGTATCTATAAGAGATGAGTTCACTACATAAAAGTTGAGTCAACCTAAAATCTTCTCAGTTCACCTCTTTGTTTCAGAACAAGCTAAAAATAGTGGGTGTTTTTAAAGAGAGAGTAGACAGTAGTATAAATTGCATGGGTCAAAACTATCCAAAAATGACCCTCCTTTGGGTGCATTCACACATGCTCCCAAAATTCAAAGAGAATAGCAATTACTCTCTTGAATTCTGTTACATATCTGAATGCTAAACCATGGTGCCAAGTGGAGAAATACAGAAAGCTTCAAAAGACAATTTTCCATTCAGATTCTGGACTCTGCATGTTGAGGGGGAAGTGTTCTCCTTGAATTCTGAAGGTAAGCTAAATTGCTCTATGAATTGTGTCTTTGCGTGAGAGCTGCTGTAATTGCTCACAAACATTTGTTTAGAGCAGGTACTGCACACATTCACTAGTCTTCGTTTTGTGTTAATGTAATCATCAGTGTCCATTACCAGCAGGAATCCCAAGTAAACAAAGACTCTCTCTGGTATGATTCGTGAGGAGTGAGCCAGAAAAATTTAGGGGAAAGCATAACATCAAATCAGGTTAAGAACACAATTGTGTTGTGACCAGTGGCAATTCTCCTTGTTCTTGTTTGTTACCTTTTTTCTTCACTGTTGTGCCATTTCATATAGGGCTGCTGACAGCTGAGCGAAACTATGATCGATCGACAAAGATTGATTTGGGCCGTCGATGGTCTAAGCATACAAGATGATGTCAGGATCAGCTTGAAATATAGCCATGAATTTCTATTACAGAGCTGCCCATCTCAATTTGGAGAGAGCTTCTTGGCTGATCTCTTTCCAGACACAGAACCACATTCAGCTAAAGCATAAGCTTGGAAAAGCAAGGGGGACTGAAACAATAACTGAGAAATCAAAATAAAATAAACTGCCTGCCTGCTCAGTCTTAAAGAGGTATTTGGATGGGGCATGTAAAATTTGTTTTTTAAATAAATTTCATAACAGTTGTGTACATGTGTTCATGGAGACCTGGCTTGATGAAATGGTGACATGATGAAATATATTCAGACAGGTTTCATTTGTATAGAGTAGACAGAAACAAGGACACTGGACATAAAAACTGTGGTGGATATATAAACTGTTCTTAATGTTTAATGACACGTAGTGCAAAAATGTTATGGTGACAGACAACCTGCACACATTGCACATGAAATTGCTCTTCATGACATTGGAGCCATTTTATCTCCCCTTGAGTTTTCATTGCTTAACCTTTGTATACACACATGCCAAACTGAATGTAGCATGAGCCTCTCTTAATAACGGTTGCTTTTCAAAAGCTTGACTCTCCAGATATTACTATATTCATCACTTCTGACTTGAACAGTTGCACATTACAGCAAAGACAGTGCGTGTTAAGCAAGACCTAACTTGGAAGAATGCATGATGCAAAGGAAGTGAAAAAATCTTGGACAGGTACTATTAGAGTACAAGCATTAAAACAAAGCAAGCAAAAAAAGTATTTCTATTCTGATATTTCAAACTTCACTTAATACTGATGTTATCCATTCCCTTAGGAAGGAATCAGTTATTGTCATGATTACCAGAATAGCTCACCCATTGGTGCTGCGTAACTATAAACCAGTTGCTGCACATCTCTCTTGATAAAATGGTTTGATAAAAACACAAAATGCCTCAAAACACTTGTTATGTTTCTTGTGGTTCACATGAAGAGCATGTAGAGTCGATGATGCACATTTCATTCATTTGAAGATTGTACACAAACAGGTGAAGTTTGAAGGGACAGTTGCAGGGGATGTCTGTATTTATCTGTATATTTCACTCATCTCATTTTAATATTTGAAATGACATTTGAATTTGAATTTTTTGAAACATGCTTAATAGTTTTTCAAAAAAATTCAAAAAAATTCTTTTTTATGTGGCTACCCTTGGCTTCACTTTCCAAAGACTTTGTATTTAACACACAATTTTGAACAGCAGAATCAAAAAGAAACAACAACGTCTTTCTTAAACTGCCAAGCTACTTAATTCAGTGGTTGTCTATCAAAGCTTACAAACTCACCAGCAATCCAGTACACTTTGTGCATAATCCAGTAAAGAGGCCTGAAATCGAATATGCCATCAACATCAATGTACATGTTTTCGGAAACAAAAAAGATGAAATTTTTAACTTTGGTAAAAAGGCATAATGACACACAATACATTTATAATTAGTGTATGACTACCATATTATCAATTGATTAATTTATTATTACAAGTATTACCGTATCTCTAAATTCTAAGGTAATTCCAGCAGGGGTAGTTTGTGTAGACGCTGACAAATGTAGGCAAATGTGAATCTCTGAACAAAAGCTAAAGTAAATGTTGAGTATGACAGCATGGTGACCATATGGTTAATACCTTATTTACATATACATGCTGTAAAAAGAGAATAAAATATCAAAGAATGGTACAGTAATCTTTCAGACAAAGTCAGTTTACATTAAATTCTCTCTCTCATCTACAGAAATGACATTGGCTTTCATGTTATGTAATTCCCAATTTACAGTAAGCCAGTGAGCCCTTCAAGAACCAATTACAGCCAACCTAGATGTGAACTATGATGTTCACTGTGTTCTAAAACTAATCTTATTTGCAATGAACTGATTCGCTTCGACTGCACCTTAGACCCTAACATGCACACATGTAAGGCTTTTCACAGAATACAATATTCTGAGTCTGTTTTTTTCTGTTTTAAGTGAAGATAATAAAGCCTGAGCTGGGACCCACAGGTGGGGCGTGAGAGATTTAAATTAGGTTGACAAACCAAATCGTAAAAGTACATTGCTATTCACAGCGCACCTTGTAGCCACATGAGGCAGAAACTTGTTCTGATGACACTGATGATAATTATACTGCAGTTCTGATAATAAAATAATAAGAAGAAATTGCTCTGACATTTTAACATTGTGATTAAGTCTCTCCGCATCTTCAATGAAAGAAGTCTTTAAGTCTTTAAGTGTAAGTCGTAAGCGAGTTAAATTGTCACAAGTTAAATTGTGATAGGTGAATTCCAGTGAATTCAGTATGTGCATGTGTGTTTTCCAGTTTCTACGAGTACATTAAAATTGTTGGTTTACTGAAAAATAGGATCTAGTAATGTATGGAATTAATAACAAACGATGCTGCACATAACTGGTCACTCATTTACATACACATATTTAATAAAAGATAAACATTTCATATCACAAATTCCCACAGATGTGAAATGGTATGGAATGGAAATGGAAACAAAGTATGCTCAGCTAGACTTAAAAGTAAAACAGCACCCCCCAAAAAGGTTTTCTGATGTGAATCAGAAAAGAAAAGAATAATATTTCAAATTAAAAATCACTGCCGTAACTACACCTAGGTTGAGAGCCTTTGCGGGGTTGCAGCAGTGGTGAAAAATTCACAAATTCAGTACCACCACCACAGTGCCAGACATACAAGAAAGGCCAATAGAGACAAATGGTACATACTTGCCATCTCTGTCCTGCTACTGCAGCCCTGTGCTGGCTGCTTTCAACTGCTTAGTACAAGTCATGGAGCCCACTAAATATCTGAGAATTTAGGAAAACTCCTCAGAGACTGGCTTTTATTCTTGTTCTTATACTTAGGACAAATTTACCACAACTCTCAGATATTGTTTCATATTTAAGTTCAACGTTTCATTTTCAGCTGCCCCAGGTTAGTAAAAATGTCATTGTCAATGTCCTTATTTTAGATGGCTGTGTTAAATATTTTAAAGACTATATGTATATCTTATCAATACAAAAATTCTACTATAGTACCACAGAGGTATAGCTATGTTATTGTGTGATGTCATAGTAATAACAATGTCTTATATATGGGTGAAACAATGAAGCAGGTTCCAGTGTTGTTTTCTCGATCAACATGATTCTGTGTTTAGCACCAAAATAGCAACCACATGTGTCAGAAAATAACATAGGAAAGGACCAATAAGGACCAATAAGCCTAGTTAGCGAGCTAGCTGACTTGTTAGGAAGTTCACAAAAGTACACAAAATACCTAGCTGACATTTGTTTCCCCGTGAAAGCCAGCTCTCTATTAGAAAGGAGAATATAAATTATATATTTAGAAAACAATATGAAACAAAGGTATTTGTAGCCAGCAGTATACAGGTAGGTTTCTGTGATAGAGAAACTATGGTTTTTCCATTAACCTTTGGAAAATTATTATACAGATATGTCATTGTGCTTGCAATAACAGCTTAATTAATATTTATGTTTAATTTTGCAGATAACTACAAATACAAGGGGTCTTGAGTGGCTCAGTTAGCAAGGCGCTCACTTTGAATGCGGGTTGAATCCTACAGTCTGAGTTTGAAACTGACTGTGATTTAACAAAAATACCATAGCGGTGCAACAAATTGGCATTGTTATGCTGTGATATGTAGACTGGCCAGAGTTTCCTCACCTAGTCCCTGTAAGGCACCCTGTTATCTGTCAGGTGCCTGAGAGTTGCATGGAAGAAATCAGTGCCACCTACACTCAAACAAGTGCCCACTCCACTGTAAAATACAATTGCACATAGCCAATGGATATTTTCGGATTGCATTTGTCTCACTTCAGAACTTCTGCATGTTTAGTTGATGAGACAAACAACTGGCTACTCCAAAACAGAATTGTAGAAAGGGGTAAAATATCTAAAAACACAAGTTTAAACACACATTTAAGAGTACACACAGAGTACACATTTCAATGTTGTCCTCTGATTGGATATGGTCTTAAAAATCAGCTACCCATACTGACACATTTAGGAAATACAAAAAAAAAATGCCTTATAACACTAGTACACTAACAGAAATGCTTTAAAATGTGAATAGAATTTAGAGTAAATTTACCACATTATTCAAATATCATCCTTTTCCAGACTGTTCAGTTGTACTGTTGTAAACCAATGGGGCAACACCGTTTTGTTTTGCATTGATTTAACTGCTGCTTTGTGGGATGGCAAAGGCACTTCCCCAGTGTATCACTGTTCTTTTTTATTTGCTTTACAAGCAGGCTTATCCAGGGCAGACTTCTTAGTTTGCGTTCTGCAAATCATCCATTTATACAATTACACCCTTCATGTAATAAATCAAGTTCTGTAACCACAGCTCCACACTCATGCATGCATGCAAAATACCATTAAGAAATGACGTGTTTGCTAAAATCAAGGAATCAATCATGAATGCCATTTATGTGCCCTGAAGTTGTCCATGATAAGACTTTTGTAAAAGTTCATTCTTGAGATTGATTTACATGTTTTTTTTCTGGGTTACACTCATCTCTTTCAATATGCCTTTCAGTGTGTATGCCATTCATAAAAGAAAAAAAAAAAATCTTGCTCTATCCTAGGGCCTGAGCTTCCCTCAGGGGAAACAAGGTCTGCCTCAGCTAGATGTTAGATTACTATCTGCATTTAGCAAACTACAGATTTTGAAGATCAGCAAATAAATCAACAATTTAATTAAATACTTAGAGTCAGTCTTCTAGTTGAGTATTCAGTACAACAACACAGGACGGGTTCTGGACGGGACAGCTTTCAGAATTATATTCAGAGTTCATTGGCCAAGCTCGCCTCTGCACATACAAGGAATTTGACTCCGGTTCTGTTATCTCTCGCAAGCGATGTAGCCCTCATTAGCTCCAGACTAATGGTAGCAAGAATGGGGAATGTTCACTACCCTGTTAAAGTGAATTGTAATCCATGCAAAGAGAATGAGGCATCCACAGGTTGGGGTGCATCTCAGTGTTTAATATAGTCATTATAACCCCAGATTAATGCCCTCTTAACATTTTCTGTCATGAGTTTGTACATACATGGATCAAAATACATGAAATGAAATACTGTTCACAGAACTCTCAGCAGTTTGCAGCACTTCCTGAATAGACGTCTAGAGACATCTATCACAACTCTTAAGGAGGCAGTACAAAATAAGACAACAGATCGTAATGTTATGTAATGCTAGAAAATAGCATTGACTGGTAAAGTGAGTGGCAATTCCATAGTCATTGTATGTTGGTCAATGCACTCTATAGTGTTTTAGATTTCTATTATACTATATCTATTATAATAGATATAAAACTATTTATAATGAGGCACATAATAGATCTGTAGACAGATCTGTGGACATTTAAGTGTACCTGTTTATTAAATTATACTTATTAAACTTATAAAATAATCCTTATCATGTATTCTGTTTTTTTTTTTTATTCTACTTGGTTTCCTACTGCCTTGCCACCATGGCATACCTGTCCATCTTCAGGCAGAGGGTGTAGTACTTTACATCAATCTGTCTTAGACTTCGAAGGTACTTTGGACCTAGTAGTCCAAAGTAGTAGTCCTAGTAGTAGTAATATCCTCCGTTTTCACATATGCACAGTAATACTTTGTAATCACATTTAGAAACTATTCTGTGTGCAGAAGCAGGAAAAATATGATTTTACATATGAGTTCCACAAACTAGTACACAAATAGGTGCACACAACCATGGGCACACCCTTGAGGCAAACATGATGCTACCTCATAGACTCTAGGGTGTATTTTTGTGCTTTGTTTGATGTTCATATCTCTTTTTAACAGTGTGTTATGTCTCAGTCTGAAAATTACTCAACCAATTATTGTATTGTGTGCTGTGTTAGAACACTGTAACATAATTTGCTGCTCAAAATAAACATTTGAGTACAAAAAAGATTTACCAAAACTATGACAAATCATTTTACCATGAAGATACTGTAATTCCTTGAATCCCCAGAAACCTCCTTTTTTGCTTCTTAAAAGGAAAAAGATTTGTTGCTTTAAATTTGCTTTAAATCAGACAACTTTAATAAAATTATTTTGTTGATAAAGTTTTGTGGGCCAAATTGATGTGAGAATACTATGAAGGGCTAGACTTTTGGCCACTGGTGACATGCATGCAACAATCTTTGAAAGGAAACGACTGGGATAGAAGATCTGTACACTAAGTACATCCACAATTGGCTGGGGTCAGTAAGTTCCAACAATCACCAACCAACAAGAATCTGCAGGAGAGATGACCCCTGTAATCATCAATGTTTAACACGAATTCAAAGTAGAATATCCACTCTAGAATACCCAAGGTTCAAAGTAACTCCTACAGTTGTCCCAACCAACCTGGAGCCTGGTTGAATATCACAGTGAATTCTGCATAGTACAGTCTCAAGGCAGGGTGATAGTAATGTGAAGTTATTTTAGATAACTTTTCCAAATTAAAAGTGAAAGCTTAAATTGTCTGCCATTGTTAAACCCTACATGGCTTTGTGGAGACCACAGAGGATGAGGAGCTTTGATGGTTATGCAGCAGACCAAGGCCTAAAGTAGCACAATTAAACCTCAGATAGAGTCCTCCTTTATGTGCCTTGCAAACATTATTCAACAAGGCATAATAGGTTCATCTAACAAATAGATTCTGAAAGATGCTGTTTGTTTACTCACTGAAAATGTTAGACAGTAGACCTTTAAGTCAGTGCAGTTATGTCCCAGCAGGAGAAGCTCCTCATACATCAGTTACTGTGCAGAAGTTCATTCGGTGCCCAGCTCAGATAAATGGAGAGCACGTCAAAATGTCAAAAACAGGTTTATCTCAGCAGAAATCCAAATCCATTTCTTTTATGTAATAATCACACAATTAACGTGCCAGAGCTGTATACACTTCATAAAAATTTCAAAAGGCTTGACTCATTCATGTTGAGCCCACATAAACAGCTCATCCAAAATGTTATACATTGCAATGACAAATAAACACACTTCAAGACATCTAGGCATTAGTCTAATCAAGTTATATCCTATCCAATATGTCATTCATACCAGAGCTGGAATTTGTGGTACCTTACATCATAGAAGCAGCTTGTTCAGCAGTTCAACAATATGCGCAATTTCAAGGTGGGTATTATACCTGTAAACTGTGGGGTATGAGCCCAGCTACACTCCAGCATAGAGGGTGGATGGGAAGAGATTTCCACAGAGGCCTCAGTCACCCTAATGATGCCGGGTCATGGGATAATGCACTAATCCTGGTGGATGAAAAGGGAGAGCAGATTTTGCCAATCTCCTTAGATAAAAGCTGTTAGGGTTGGAGGACCCCTCCCACATCAAGAGAAAAAAAACATCTTTTTTTCCTCATGGACAGGCTGTAATAAACAACGATTGTATGAATGTGTGCATCCCCGATGTTTGTGAGTGAAATCTGAATTCATACTCTTTCACCTGCAACAAATTCATTGAGTTTTAACATGTCAGTGACACCTTTTCAGAACCAGCTATAAGCTGTTGTCTCTTTTCTTCGATGAAGTGTCTGTAAGTGTAGAAATACACACACTTCCATCTGATGAATGGATAGCACCATACTGAGGTTTACCGAAAAGTGAAGAGGACAGTAATATTAACAATAGCTCTCGCCCAGAGGGATCGTTGCTAGTATAATTATTGTTTTTCTTTGCAGGAATAATGCATTCAAATTATTGTGCACAGTGCTCAAGGAAACATTTATGCTAATCTGCCAACAATCTTGCTGCTTGAGAATGCCGAGTGTGGATACAGTTGTAAGCTTTCCTTTCATGAGTCTGTTGCAAGTCTGACTCAGCAAAAGCTTGGTTGGCTGTACCTTCCGCTGTATTGTGACTGTTGCCCTATCAGAGCTGTCATATGGCATTATTAAGGGTCCAATTACTTGAGCTCCAGTGTCATAGTATTTTTTTTGCAACAGGAAGCCTCAGAAGCCGCAAGTCTTTTTGAGATGCTTTAACAAGAGCTCTGTGAGGAGCAAATCAGTGACATAGTGGGTGGGTTAATAGTGGCTGTCCACTGAAAATCATAGGCATCCTGGCAACCCCGGCCATGACCACTAGGAGCTGTAGGGTAACTGAGGATGACGAAGTGTGTAGGTTACATTGTTCATACTTTCATTTTATACTAGACAGTCAAGCAGAAAAATACCTGTACAAAGTCTGAACAGGCTTGATTTGCTGCTCATAGTAAGAAATTAATTTTGGTCCACTGCTGATACCTTGCAGTAGGACAGAACAAAGTTGATATCTAATGTAATCCAAGGGCTGTTGCACAAAAATGGACTTTTGAGGAACCAAATTCTACACCTTAACAACAGTGGTAATTGTGTGCCCATATTTATGGACTCTCAGTAATTTTCTCATTCATCAAATAGCAAGAGGTCATCAAAGCTCAAACAGGCACAAAAAATAAAAGCATTTGAGATTGTTTGAATAGGGTGTTTACTGTGATACAATAACAACAGAATAACCTTGCCCAGAGCTTCTTAATATGCACACATCTGCAACTATGCAAATGATTATTTTCAGTATTCTTCTGATTGCTGTTGCTATTCAGATTAGCTTTCTGTTGACTTATACAATCCATTCTCAGGGCTTAAAATAGTATTGCTCAAGGCTATTCTGTATGTCTGCAATAAACAATCATTTTGAGAAAGTAATACTGAGCAGAACAAAAACACAAAGATGGTGAAATAGAGTAAGATTTTCCAGAGCTAATTCTGTTATATCTTCTGTCTCCTACCGCCTTATGAATGATGGAAGGAAACAAACCGCCAATTTGAACATCAGGAGGTGAATGTTTTCACGGTGCCATCATAAAACTGCCCTGCGGATTCTGAGAGTCTCAGTCTTAGCCCCCATGTGTAATGTGGTTCCTGTGATTGAGATGGGCACCACGTGACTGCGGTTTTCCCTGAGGGGCTAATTACCCCACACATTTGTCCACTGGGCTGGCAAAGACAGACACACGAGCAGGGGGTCTGGAGCCACATGCTGTGAAACACTCCCTACTAACTGTATGTGTTGCCCAAACATTTCTACAGAAGTGCCAGCAGAATTTCACTCAGATGCACAGGTGTATCTTCTGTAGTTCACACCAAGGGGTAAATTTGCTAAGCACGGAAAATGGTGTGGACATAGCGCATACAGAGCTTCGGTTGACAGCTTGCCTAAGCTGCTCTCCACTTGTGTCAAATTTACAAGTAATGTGTTCATCAAGTTAGGGACATTTAAGTGATTTGAACTTGCAATAGAAAACAATGTGGATGCAGATTAGTTTCCTATGAGCGGGTGAGACAGCAAAAGCTACATTTCATTAATGGCCATTATTTTTGAGTTGTGATACAGTCTGCAAAGTGAATTTGCATCTTTTCTGGTGTAATTTCAGTGAGTCTTTTTTATGTGTGTATAACCTTTTTACTGAACTATGATCAAAGAGGGCCATAATGTCATTCCAGCAAGGCACTTAACCATATGACTCATTTTGCCATTGTCTGGATTGAACTAATATAGCCTTCTGCCCCATGTCTGGTAATGTTTTCCATTTAAATAGAGATAGAAAGACCATTAGATTACAACTCTTCAGGACTACAGTTAAGTATCCCTAATCGCTACTATTGCTGACAATGGCACTTAAGTGGCTAGGTGTGTAAAATGTTATTTTTTACAAGCGTGAAAAACTGGTATCATTTGGCTGGATAAGTCCACTCAAAAGCTAATTTATAATCTTTTCTCCTACATTTTTGTGGTGTCACATAAGAACACTGAGTATTAGATTCACAAAAAAGGGAAAAACATCCACTTTTTCCAAATGTTTTCCTCTTTCATAATGTAAGAACTGAAATACCTTTGCATTCCTTTAGTAAAGAATTAATATGTCTTCAGTAAAATCTTGCACAACTAGTTTTATACCCTTTATAGAACTATATGGTTTTATAGCTGTATATCTTAATCCCCCTAAATGTCTACAGTGTGTCAATTTTTACTCAAAAACACATTATATGTATTAGATATGTATTATTATATGTATTTAGGCAAATTGTCAGTGCACAACTTTGCACAAATGCACTCATTTATGAATGATGTACATTCACTCTCTCTTCTTTATTTCTTTCTAATAAAATATAGGCAAATCTAAATATATATCCTGGGTAATAGTTATCTTAGTGATAATTGCCTTTTAGACATTATATAATACTAAAATAACCCAGCTGGGTTCATACCTGTGAAATTTGCAATGAACTTTAAATCAGTCTGAAATGATCAAATATTAAGCTAAAATTATCTAAAAATTAAATCATTCTGTCTCTGTTCTACAGAGACAAATTATTGGCCAAGGTCTTGATTTAGAGTGCTTTAGTGTTCACTGTCTTTTCCAAAGGGCTCCTGCTATTTTTATTGGATCTATAAAACTAATGTGATGAATAACAACAGCATCCATTTAGATTTAGCAATCAACTGGACAAACACAAACATTGTGCTTTAAAAAAAACATTGCTTTTATTATCTCACAACATTGTTACTGATAAAATAATACATTTTCAAGGCTGACATGTTCCTTAACAGCAGCCCAGGGCCAAGCTATCATGCTGTTTGTAGAGCAATTTTGATGCTTGAAAAGTATAAAGAACAATGGGGATTGGTTAGTCTTCACCTACCTGAGTTCCCTCAGTGCATCATTTTCAGTTATGGAAAGAACAATTGATTGCATTGACTTGTCACAACAAAGTCCATGTTTCCTTAACACAATTTAGTTTGCATTACCTAAATGTGGATTATCATATGTCATACATCTCCTATATTGTCATTTTTTAGAGTCTCCCTTTACAGGTATTTTGACAGATTTATTAACTTGTGGCTATTTCCATTTGATTAAAATAAATGTGTTGCTTTCTGTTACACAAGAAAAGACAGAACACAAATTAAACTTTCCCAACAAGAAATAATATTCTCATCATATGAGAAATGCAAGACACCAGATATGGAATGGCAATATACGTTAAATACTGTAACTTAATTGTGTTAAATTTAAATCCCATCATTTGAGGCTGAGCCAAAGCCTTTTTATTTGAATACTGCACTCAGCACTTATCCCTCATGAATGAGATGTGTTAATGCAGACAGTGAGAATGGGGTTGCTGGTGCTTCGTTACTTCTCTGAGTTAAAGAAAAATACACGAGGGCCTCCAATCTCCTTGTCAGAGGACACACATGAGAATATTTGGCATCTGTACAGTACTCCTAGTCCCCTTTCTTTGCAGCAGCCATTTCCAATTTGGTAGATGAGGCCTAAACAAAGGCAGATGTATACCCAATGAAATGACTACTTAAAATATCTTGGCTTTGACTTCTAAACATAAGCATGTCTTTGGATTAAGTTTTCTCCTTTGTCATTCAGGCTTTTGCCCAGTCTGGTCCACAAAAGAAAATCTAATATCTATCATAATAGGCAACTTAAATTTTGTTTCACACTATGGAAATGGTCATTTTAGGGTCACACTGGGAATTTTTTCAAATTTAGTATCATCAGATTCTTTTTCCCCACCACTTTTAAACATGCCTGCTGTTACTGGATTAAAAAAGCTATGTAACTAAACCATTAAGAGATAAGCACTGCATTGACTAGGGAGAGAATGCTGTAGGACAAACAACTGCAGAGCTATCCATAGCCTGCCCTATCAAGTATGGAAGCTTCGGTCTTAAAGGTCAGCTTCCCAAAGGCTATTGATACCCTGGCTCCAGCTCTTTGCTTATCGTCTGTTTTTGGCAAGATGCAAAAGTGGGCAGATCAATCAAGTTCTATCTAAAGGGCACAGAACACTTCTGCCCCTCATATTGAACCACACAGTACTGGGATTAAAGTGGATCACTTTCTAGCAAGCATGGCTGTATTCTCTTACTCATTTCACACACATATGATTTTGATGCGAAGTCTGAAAAAAGTAGGATATTGTATCACATCATTTATTTGCTTTGATGACACTCTTCATGCAGGACAATGTACACCGTTCACGTTGTACACATCCATTTTTACGCCTGAGTATTTCATTACAGTAATTCATGTTAAGTGCCAAAGTGTGCAACAGCAATGCCCGAGGATTCAATCCTCCAACCTTGGTACTAATCCTTGAGGTAACACGTTTCCCAATCACTATCCAGATTTTCACATTTTTCATTAATTTTAATTAACTAAGAGGATGGGGCCTCAATGTTGTTATTATAATATACTTAATGCATGTTCAGTTTTTGGGGAGAAGGAAACATTTGCTGTCCACTGGCAATAATAAATTCAGTAAGTTCCCAGTTATTGGGCTCCAGTTTCATCCAGACTTTGGCCTCAATGTTGCCTCTTCTAAGCACCTCATTCCATAATCACCACTTCAAACTAACAATCATCTCATGCATTAATTGCAAAGGAGGAGAGAACAGGCCAGAATAGGTGAACATGGTCAACATAACTGTCCACTTCATATTTGCATGTACAATTGCTGACACCAGACTAGGGATGGGTCCCCAGCAGGCACTTGGATTCACTGTGGATGTGGACTATATTTTAAGGAAAGAAATAAAAAAATATATACAGTAGTTGTGTTACTGCCGATATGGTACTGAAACTAGTGGAGATCTTTGTCTATGTTTTCAGGATGATTTACATGTTAACAAAACAATACACAGTGGAGTTGGTCTGTATCATGTTCCTCCTCAAGCATTAAAAAGCATTTGTGATTACTGTATTGTGTTACAGCAGCCTTAACCTTAACCTCTTGCAGTACATTAGCAATGTATCATGACAACACATATAACAGTATGCATTTTAAAGATCTTGTGAAAATGTAGTCAGATACATCTCTGTACATCTATAGGAATGTAAAATGCATGGTCAACTCAAAGTTACAATGTTAAGACACAGTATTTAATTTTACATCAGGTTTGGTTATAGTTTGATATATGTTCAGAGAAAAGGTAAGCTCCATTACACTAAACAAAACAGTAAGTAGAAATATATGTAATATAGCATTGGAAAGCAGGGTTGAACACTACTCATAACTGAGGGACTATTTTGTTATACTTCTGCCTGCAAGCAAATAACATATTGGATTTTCCCCTCTATGCTAATAGCAGGTTATTGTGCTTTCTGTCAAATCAATTCACTTTGACTCCTTTGGAGTGATCCCTCCTTTGACAAAGGAAGTCACCATTATCATTTGACACCAGGTTTTAAGATTCGCATTGATTTGGTAATCTGAAGAGCATGTACTATTGAAACAATGTGCAGTCTTGTGAGTTACTTAAATGGGCAGCTTGAGCAACTGGAATGGATTAAAACTAGAAGTTATAAAATGTCTCATAACAGTCAATCTCGAGCCATCGACAGGCCCTGCAGTGGAGCGAAATCCCCGTTTTGAAATTCATGGGGGAAAACTATTGAAACCCATTAGGCAAGTTAGTGATACGAAAATATCAGGGCACAGATGTACGTTCAGCTTGCTCATTAAAAGAAAGAATAGCTTGGAAATGGTCTCATAGTTCACTTGGTGCATATGTGTCTCTTTGACCGGCTTTCAAGGACCAATGAATCGCAAAGTGCTGTACACAGTGAACAACACCTCAGTGGTTATATAACATGTTTCTCCCTTTGTTCATCATGCCTGAATGCCATTTTCAAGTCCTCAAAATGATTACAACACAAATCGCATTAATGCATATCTAAGCTGGTCTACCATGATTCTCTTCTGGGTGCTGTCGGTTGCAAGTAACTCTCTGTGACAGTGGATGAGCACGATTAGAAAATGCGTTAATGGAACTGCAGGCAGTAAATGATAACAGATATCAACAAAGAGATCAAGGCTGTCCATTAAGAGGGTGCATTTTTATATTGCAGGCCAGCCAAGGTCTCAATCAACTCATAACAGCTGCCATACCATACAACTCATTACGTACATCTTGGTCTGTCTATGGAGTGAGGCTGTGCTGAAACAGACACACGGTAGATGTAATATTTGTAGTTATCTCTGGGTTTTATTTGTATCAGTTACCCCAGTTTTCTCCTTTACATTTCCTTATCTTAAATGACCGCCTTCATGGAAACTGGAAGCCTTTCTAAAAGTCTGCTTCCCTCTTTTGTCAACAGTTTTGTTTCCTTTTGCCAGATATAGCACCTCTCCATTGCTGGACGAGTTGCACTGTCTTTCATCAATAGCTGTGGGTGTTGGATGGCTGTACCCATCTCCAGGACCTTACACGCTGGCCCTCTTTCTTGGCTTTAATTAGAGGTAGAGTCAACAGCCTCTCCTCTTTTATTGTGGTTCACTACTTTTTTCCCCTCAGTGCAAAAAAAGGCTGGGAATACATTAGATGCCAGCCAGTTGAATTATTTAGTTTTAAAAGGACTTAAAGGGCAGAGGTTCAGTGCTTATTCTTCCCTGGCGTCATTAGCCTCGTTTCTAAATGCCTGCCGGTGGTGTTACACACACACTCTTCCAGCATGAGCCATCTTTGTGTGGATGCTTTAAGCAGCAGACAGTCTGTAAGTTAAAAAAAGAGTACATTCATCTTGCATATTCTGCATATAAGAACATTTACCAGATTTTCTTAGGGATCCAAAATAATGCAAACACAAAAAAAGAATACGGCAATAACTTCTGTTTACAATAGGTTTTTCTTTTAAATATCTTTAAATATGAACTCAAAATCATCAAAACATTAGTATTTCCAATACTAACACTTGCACATACATTTGGATATCAACAAGAAAATTCAGAAGTGTGTTTTGGGCGTCTTAACATTTTAGCAACAAACTGGCACTGTTGCAACATTTGAGATTAAGATCTGTAGAGGGGAGACAGGAAGGGAACACATGGTGGAAAAAGGTACAAATTTGTCTTCATCTCAGTATTGCATGTTTCCTTAGTGTATGCCAATCAATTAGAGAGATCCGTGGTCAGTATCCAGGCCTGATATATGCTGGACATGCTCATACAGTTGAAGTTGAAGATCATTCCCTCTCTGGGCTCTTCCCTCTTTTGAAATCGCATCTAAACTCACAAGGTGTGTCCACTCTTCTGCCTATCCCAACTACACTGATACAACCTGAATGCTTCTTGGCAGTTGTTCAACTGGGAAAACAAGCTTCACATTCGAGAAGGTGTTAAGGCAAAGTGATCATACCTTTGTTCCTTCACTCAGGCCACATTCAATATGCAGTCTCCTCTGTCACGTATCCAATGGAAATTGTTCTCTGAAGCAAAAGGTGATCTTACGCCTGCCCTGCTGGTTATAAGTGTCTCTATGTGAGTCTCGAGGCTCCCCTTGCATGTCACTGCACTGTAATTTCTCATTTGGTGCCGGAGGCCGAACGTGTGCTCTTTTTCTTGCCCAGGCTATTGGCAATCTCTACACGCAGGTCCAGCCATGTTCTTATCTTTCCTCCTCCTGGGAAGCTAGAAGTGGTATTAGAACTTCTCTGTTTAAATTACAGGCCATTAAATGTCTCACGGTTATTTACCAGGATGTCAAATTGGGCTCCTGTGAAATGTAGAGGGTTTGCCTCACTGGACTATGATAAGTTTGGCTACATCTGCCTAATTTTCCACAGACCAGGTCTTACCTTTTGAAATAAGGAGGCTATTCATTCGGAGAGTTTACATTTGCTGGACAATTTATCACGGCAGATATTCAACAGCCACATCTTCATCACAGTAAATCTTCCTCCACTGGCTGCAAGTCAAGAGCCTTTGGTGCCATTTGAAATCTCTGCCTCTCCCTCGTGTCTGCTAGAATCAAGACATTTTCCTGCAGGGTTGCACCATCTGGGAAATCATATATACTCTCTGAATAAATAAAGCTCTTCAATCATTTAAAAACTGACGCCGTGTAAAATGCTTCATTAATGGCTTAATGAATCACAATATAAAACCGCTGCCATCGCCCTTCTCAGGCTCTATATGTGGATGTCACTTTTATCGATCCGGCAGCCGCGTTTTGATATACAGTCCCAATCTAATTGTACTCAGTGAGGATTTTACGGCGCTTGCTGGGAAAGGCATTTATTAGGGGGTGCTTTGGCTCCAGTCATGTGACTTCCAGTCACGAAGCCTGAGATGAAATGACGCCTCGGTCATTAAAAATAATGGTTGGAGCAATAAATAAATAAATAAATAAATAAATAAAAGCCTCTTTCAGTCTGGTGAAGAAAAAAGTCTCACTAGGAAAAAAAATCTCAGATGAAATAGGCAGCTGCAAGCAAGAGGTCTGATGTGCTTAAATTCGAGACTAATTAGATATGATAAATCAGGGATGACTTTTAGCTCTACTTCTTTTCTCTGCCTCTGTAGTTTTCTCCTATAGTTTACTGCTTTTTAGGCAGTGTTTACCTCAATAGAGCCCATGCCCTGATCCCCAAAGACTCCAAAAACTACAAAAGAAAGGACTTTTAAGGCTCTACTACTTGTAAGGACAGTATTTCCAATGCCCTCAGAAATGCTGTTTCATCATTTGTCAGTTATGAAACCCCAGAGGACACTACTCTCAGAGCAGCTGCCTATCTGAGCGTCTAGTTAACCTGACACCATCATTATAATTAAATACATGATAGTCCATTCTGGTGGTCGCTCAATCTTTTTAATACCATACTTAAGTTCACCACAATTACTTCTCCCTGACTAATTTACCCTCTAGAATGCATACATTTCCTCAGCTCATAAAAATACTACAAGAACTTGCAAAACAGTCAGCACCATCTCCCAAGTGAAATTTTACACCAAGGAGAATCCTCAGTCTGTA
The DNA here is from genome assembly GCF_013368585.1 of Megalops cyprinoides. Classification (NCBI taxonomy): domain Eukaryota; kingdom Metazoa; phylum Chordata; class Actinopteri; order Elopiformes; family Megalopidae; genus Megalops; species Megalops cyprinoides. Next base: position 17,261,079 of record NC_050586.1, read on the forward strand.
CTAGATGCGATATTTTTTTAGTCAGTGTAGAATTCTTTTGTATTATTATATATGCTGTATGGGCATGATGATGATGTAGGTGCCTGAAATGTACACCACAAAATATTCACTGGGGAAAAAAAGCAATATGTCAATATTTACCAGTCTAATGTAACTGTTTAATTGTTCGGTATAACGGTTCAAACATGCATTTATGAATATGAGAAGACTGCCTTTCAGTTGCAGCCTTCTTGCTTTATATTAATGCTTTTTTTTGAATGTCCAATGCATTTTGCCATTTTCTCCCATCTCAAATGCCCAACTGTGTCATAGTCATGCCACACCCACTGCTGCAACTCCTACTGTCAGTCTGTGAGGGTGAGACAAACATGTGCTCTCCCTTGAAACATATAAAGTTGCTTCCATCGCTTTACACACCATTGTCCTCTTGCCAATCTTGCGCAGACATGAGTTGGAGGAAGACAGCTCATGGGCAGTGTTATACAGGGAGATCTGTGGGTGCCTGATTGACCAGCAGGGGTTGCTGGTGAGCAGCTGTGTGAACAAGTGGCCTGAGTGTCTTGGCTACCCTTACACTCCCAATGGGGATAAGCCAACTGTAGGTTCCTGGTCATTGTCCACAAATGACACAGCTGGGATCAAACTCAAGCTGTAGGGGTCAACCTTGGAATGAGCCCTTTTACAAGATGAGCCACTCAGGAGCCCCCTTGAACATACTTCATGATATAGCACACCATTCATCAAATGTTTTAATGTTGCTGAATTGCATAAATACCACCATCACATTTCACAAATCCTTTGTAGGCAATTCAACCCAGCCATACTACAACTGGGAGACTAATTACCAAGAAAACTATACCATACTTGTGGGCATGCACTGTGTTATATCACATTATTCCCTGTGCTGCATCCTGACAGATGTTATTCAGGATGCTGAACAGAATTCAATTGGTCTCACATTGCACTTTACAGTTGAGCTCAGATTTCTTGCAGTTTACTGGCAGCAGAGGTCCTCTGAGGAATACACACAGGTAGGATGGAGAATAGATACCTAATTTCTGTGCTTTACATGTGTGTGATTTGTTGCCTTCATTGCTGAACTTCAACAGAAACAAAACATATTGAATCTGTAGATGACACTGCCCTTTCGGCAACCATTCATGAGCATCATCTGGAGAACATGAGGCATCTGAATAGAATACACCCGTGCAGTATGTGCCTTGTGTGCCCATCTCATACACCACTGTCCCTGAGCTGCTGATGCCTAGCATGAGGTGAGATTTGTTTGGTGTTTGTCTTTCTACCATGACTGTCTTCTTCATGAATAAATCTGTGAACTTTATTTAGCTGAATATTGCAGAGGAGGTTTCTACCCAGCTCTCTCCACGCAGCATCAGCAACTCATGTTTTGAGATCTGGCAAGTATTCTTTCCTCTGCTTTGGCCAGAATACAAGGCTGAAAATAAGAAGAAGTGGGTGGGTACAATCACTTGACGATCATATTGGCATGTCTTGAGGGCGGGGGCATTATGCACATTGAGTGAGGTGATTTGTGGGTGGTAAAGTTTTCCACTGATATTGTGGTACTGTAGCAACAGCTATGATAAGTCCCCACTCCCACAGTACAAAAATATACGAAACAGTTTCATAAAACCAGATTATAGAAATCTCATTCTCCAAAAAAAAAAAAAAAGCTCTATTGCTACACACTGTGAGATATTCCGCTAGAAACAAACTTTTTCCATTTCTATGTATTTTAAAAGCAACCTCTCGTAGGATCCCCTATTGTGCTGCCACACAATAATAATGCAATATGCATCAGTACACAGCAGCCATATGGAGTGTATGCGTGAGGGTCAGGATGAAGCAGGTGCGTGGGTGGTGGGAGAATTTAATTACAGCAGGGGAAGAGCTCTAATGCTGAGGCTAATATCAACCAAAGTAGCCACTTTCAATTCTGCACTGAGCAGACGGGACAGAGTGGCTGGGGGCGGGGCTAAAGAAGGCAAGGATAATATGAAAACAGAGAACGGTTGCTTTTTCTCATCATGGGATTAATAAATCTATGCAGGAATGCAAAAAGCTCCACTCCTTGGGTCAGGAGAGAAGCAATTAGACGCTACCCTGGAGGGGGGCTTTAGGAGGCAAAGGAAAGAGGGCTGAATGTTTTTTTTTTTTCATTGCCAATGTGTATTCTCGCCTTCCTTTTCCATGCCCATTAAAAATTCTGCAGAATCAATCAAATTTCTAATATTTTGATAGCCTTCTTACAGCACCTCTACTGCATGAAGATTTTAAAACACAAATGATCATTTCTGACTACTGAGTGAGACGGGATGAGAAATACATATGAAGCAGAGGACTAATTTTATTGGAGATGCTGGCTTTACATGGAGGGGCATTCCAGTTGGTGGATTTTCTGTCATTTCGTTGACATTGGCTCAATCCCTGTCAAGCCACTCACAAGTTCTCTCTACAGCTCAGTGTGAGCCAACATATAGATGTTTGGTTTCTTCAATATAAGAAATATAGGGACATTTAATGTCTGAATGGTCTACCTGCTCTATAGGGGTGTTTATTAAGTTAATTACTAAATCAATACATTTACATTTAGTCCATGAGGATATTGTAATTTCAGCATCTTATTTTTAAAGCCTCTTTCAGAAAGCCACTTTTGCTGGAGTGCTCTTTTAGATTGGGTTCTGCTAAGAACCAAAGGGCTGAAGAATCATGGAGGTGATTAAAAGGCACTTCCAACAATGGCAACCTCAACAATAAAAATCATCAACTGGAAGCTCTCATAGATAACATATACTGTTTGCTGCTGCCAGGTGGGGTGAACTGATCTGCATGGTCTGTCTTGCCAGAATGATGTCCTGAAGGCATTTTCCATCTCCAAAGAGGCTTCTGTGTCTTATAGGCCAGCTTATAAAAGCATAAGGCAAGGGGAAGTGAGGTGAAGACAGCATTCAAAGATAGCCAGAGGCTTGCAATGAGCTTGCACTGTGCATCCTGAAGAACAGTCAGACATGTCCACGTAATGATGAAAATTATAGTTATCCTATGTATATTTATATATTATATATTTTCAGTATGATAGTTACTAAACAAATCTTTGCCCAATGTCACAAAATAAATCTTTGCACAATGTACATTGATTTAAATGAATTAAATGATCAATTGAGACACTTCCAGCTCATGGATTTGCCATCTGTAAATTGCACATTTGCACTGGACGGCACTTCATGTGGCCAGGCCCCATGCCAAGCTATAAAACCCACCAGAGAAACACTGGAACAGGCAAGTAAAATCAAGAGTAGCTATTACAATTCATCCAAAATGTACACAAAGCGGGAGAATAACGAGAAGGCTGATGCTCTGTCTGCAACTGCTCTGGATCCCTGACCAGGGGACATGCATCTACAGACAAGCATGGTTAAACAGTATGCACTACATGCACCATTCACATATGAGGGGCCAACGCAGCCCTAAGAGTGCTAAGTGTTTTTACATTTTTGGGAATTCAGACTTAACTCATGCACATGCGTATTTCTTAAAACGGGTGGTGTAAAGTTGCATGTTATATTGCATGAATAAATGCAAATTGCCCTGGAAAACCACAGCTCCCCACCCAAAACCTGGTGGCCGATAGATTTTCTCATGGACTTAGTAGTTTCCATTGAGGAATGCAGTTGCTGTATCTGTTTCCAATTGCAAGTGTATTTATGCAGTGGTCCTGTTATGATCATCGGTATGAATGACACTATATTCATCAACCTTGCAAGCTAGCTACCATTTCAATTGCAGCATGTTACTGCAACTGAATTGACATTTCTTACCCCTTTCAAACATGGCAGGGGGAAACACATTATAGTATGTATATGTGATGTATTGTATGAATAAAGTATATGTGTATGAATAAAGTATAATGAATACAGTTTGTAATTGCTTGTAAGCTAGCTAAAAACTGCATTTAGAGATAAAACAATCTGGATGCATTCACCGAAGAATATATCTTTTCTTCACAACTACATTGTGAAGATTAAAAAAGGAACTAATGGTAAAATAGCTTGTGCAGCATAATGAGACAACTGACACATAAGTAGGAAAGTGTTACTAAACCAATGGCCAATTTACTAGCTAGCTACACAAAATATTGCCACTACTTTTGGGGACTAGAGTTTTTGAAGGTATGTCAAGACGTACCCAAATAGTAGCTGGAACTACATGGCCAGTACCAAAAGCACAGTTTTTCTGCAGTGCAGATACCAGACCTTTGGAGAAGAGTGGTCATAAATTGTCCCTTTATCTAATCGAAAGCCCTGTCAACACCCTACCTAGTTAGCCAAGCATAATCAGTCGAGTTCCAGCCCGAATCCTTCATGCGACCTGAGGACACTGGTCCAGATCCACCAGCTGGAATTGTGCCAACACTGCCCGCACCCAGCCAGAATTAGCCCAGGTTCAGCAGCCATAATCTGGCCAACATGGACCAGCACTGGCATGTGTGATTTGATTCCATTTATATCCACTCACCATCAGTTTTATACATTATATCTAGTTTCATATTCATTCTTTACTGCTAAATCATTTCTATGCTTTATGTGGGAGTTTTAGTCTACTTCAATCAAAGGTTCCGTATGGAACAAGACATGTAACAAATATTTATATGAATACAATATAAAATAAATATAAAATAAACATAAATAGCAGAAACTATGTAAGTACAATATTGATTTTAAAACTCAAATTAGCGAGAATGCACTCAAATAGTAGAAAAAATCAAAACCATATAATATGTAATAGTAATAGTAACATAATAACAAATATATCACAAGCTTAATTTAAATGTCTGTTTCTCTGTCAAGTCCTTGCTACTTTACTTCCTCTTGGTCACTAGCTAGTAAAATAGAGAGAAAGAGACAGAGAACCGTTGTGAATGTTATACAATATTCCTTTATGACCATTACCAAATGTGTCACACAAGTGTAAATGTTAAAATAATACATCCTAGTCTTGTGTAAGTTGATTAATTTAACATTAACTGTCTCTTTGCATTCTGCCATTGCACAGGGGCGACAGCCAGGGATTTATTAATGGGTGCTATCTAGGAAAAAAATACTTTTTATTTGTCTGGGTCATACCAAACTAACCTAATGTTAGCAAGCTAATGTTAGCTACCAGGTTTGCTGCCTGTCCGATTGCATTCCCCCAAGTTCTCACTTTGCTGCTCTTGTTATCTTTCCTGATTCAATTACTAACATGTGGATGAACTGGTAGTCAGGATGTGTGGGGCTAGTACTTTTTTGTTATATGACTAATAAATTGTGATGTTCCAAAGCTGCAGCTTGCAGTCAATATTAAGACACCATCATGGGGGGTTACTCAGAGGATTACACTTTATTGATTGTGGGCTCACTTTGTGCACTTAAACATTGGGATGTACCGATACCCAAAACTCATCGTACAATAATACCGTGATAAAAAGTCCATGGTACGATATTTATCGCGATATTTAAAAACTGATGATGATAAATGATGACATGAAAAAATGTCCTTTGTTAAATAATAAATCAGCATGTTTTAATTCATATATATATTTTTTTCCTTTTAACTTAGCTTCTGCTTTCCTTCTTTAAATAAAATAAAATAAAATAAAAGTAGCCAGCCATGACCTAAGCATGTGCAAAATTTGGCATGAATTGTCTTTGGCAATGAAGGATTGAATGTATGTGCAATTCAGTGGCGGCTCCTGCCAAATCTCTGATTGGTGGGGGGGGTGCAATTGTTGCGATGATGGCTAAGGTGACCCGTTCAATGGGTAAATTAACAGCTAGCTAACTAGGCATTGTCACATTGCATTTTGCAAATTAGTCAGCTAGCTAACTTGACATTGTCACATTGCAAACAAAGCATTAGCTACTTCGCAGCCTGCTAGCCACATTTTCCGCTCATACCAGCTCCATGACACTTCCTGGCTATACGATTCCCCGGTCTCGGTGGTCCTAACTCTTTAGTTGCCAATTTATCCTGATTACTATGACGACTGAACGGTGTTGCTCTGAGTTGAGGTAATATTAGCCATGTTGACTGTGAATGTAACAAGATCGCTGGCTGCCCCGGTGATTCCTACACCAGGTTACGTATGACGAAAGCACATTAGTGTAAGCCCACCCGGAACCCATACAGATTGCATTGCAGTGCCTGCAGTTAGAAAAAAATTGTCTTAACATGAGAGTCTGTCAACTCGATCTGGGCGATTTTCAACCAGACCGAAATCGACCGAAAGGGGCGGTACTCCACGGAACACGACTTAACGCTGATAGGACTATGATATTCAGAGGCAGGACAAACTGTCTAGAACAGTCGCAGCTAGCGTAACACTGTGGTAGGATGTGACAGAAAAATTCCCTCCCTTTCCCCCTTTGGTGGTGCATCGCCCGACCGCCCTAAGGAACAAACTGCCCCTGGTACAATTGCAAAATAAAAACAATACAATTTTCGACAAGGAGATACAGTAGAACACACTAGCAAAATAACCATGTAATATCCTGGTAGATTTCGTCAGTCCCATGAGACATTTTTTATCGCAATATCGCGAAAGTCGTTACATCCCGACTTAAACATGTTCCACTCCAACTTTTTACATTCAACCCCATACATTCTCAACTCCTGCACACTCTACTCTAAAATTTACTCATGTTCTTTGGTTTTCCCGCTTCAAATGTAGTATCTTTTATGTTTTGCTCTGTGGAATAAAAAAAAAAACATCTGAGCTAACATAACAATCCTGTAATTATAACTGTCATTATGTAAGTACAAATATTAATCACTTTTTTATTGCAATATTACTTTGCATTAAAATGTGCTCTAGGGAATATTCTTTGGCATCTAAGTCTGCACCCTCACAGTGTAATCTGAGGGGGCAGCAGGACCCGTATGTTAGACAACACAAAAAACCAGAAGGGCTGGGAAGCCTAGGTAAGCTTCTTTTCTCGTCCATTCAGCAGTGTGGTAAGGTATCTAGGTGTGGCTAAGGTGAGCTTCTAGCTGGAATGGGTCACAGAGGTAATTCATAGAGTAAGTCTGTATCATTCTGGGTTGGGCACATGTGGTAAGTATGAGACACAGGCTTGGTGATATTGCACACTCCACACGTAGCACACATCTCTTAATATAAACCCTGCCATAACCTGCACTCTTATTCTTCATGGAGGGTTTCTTGCCATGTGGTAGTTGAGCCAGGTATAGGACTCTCTCTTTCCTCTAGGTGGTCACCCCCTGCAGCTGGTATTACAGACAGCCAGGCTGGTTTATGTCGATATTTTAATGCAGCCATTACTTGTTATTATCATTAATCTTTTTACTCTCTCGTTTTTATAGAAACACATACGTGATTTCTATTTTGAAGCAAAACTCTGCTTACGGTTCTTACATAACCAAATTAACTGTGTTAATAACTTCTGAGTGGATTGTGAAGGTCCATCTTTTTTTGTTGGAAACCATAACAGGAAGTGAAGACATAAATCAATTTGTCCTTTTTTTTTTTTCAATCGCTTGAAAAGTTTTCATAGCAAGGATAATAGTTCACTCTGACTCAACCCTTTTCTTCCTTGCACATTTCACCTTGAACTTTTTCAGTTTGTAGTGGCCTGGAAGTAAAAAGGAAAAAATGCATTATTTCAGTAGCCTTGAGGTTTTTCCTCCTTCTGAGATCTTATTTTGTGCCTGCTATGAATATTTCAAATAGGATATCTGGCCTTGGATTGCACTTATGGGTCACATTTCAACAAGGCTTTTTAAGGGTTTAGTTTTAGATTTCCTTAAAAATGTTTACTATTTGACACTTTGGCCTTCAAGAGTTTGTTTGACCATACATGATGTTTCTTGGCACACAAGGAGCACCAATTATAAAGAAAACCATACCTCAGGGACCTCCTTTTATTTTATGCCTATTTGTACAATTGTAATCTTGAAATCTGAAACAAATATGGCCATTTCCAACCAAAATCTGTGGTTGGTATATTATTCTGTCCATGTGATTCAAGCTGTCCATGTGATCCACAGCTGTACATGTGATTCAATAACAGTGTAAATAATACTGAGTCAAAACAGTTTTTTTACTACCTCCTTAGTGAGGTAACAGAAATGGGATTTTAGAGGGTATGATCAGGGCAAAGAATCGGCCAACAAGGGAAACCATAAAGGGTTAGTAAAAGTAATTCCCTGATATGGTATGTCAAAAACAAAGAATTATCTAACTGTCCCCATTTTGCTGCGGTGCTAGAGACACCAAAAATATTGTAGCCTCATTTTTGCATGGCAGAGAGGTGAAACCACTATTGCCTGTCATGCCCAGCTCTCCATAACCCTATGTAGTTGTTATGGGAATCGTTAAAGAACAGGTCATTGGTTTTTTGATGTTCTGGATCTTCATGATGCTTAGTCATGTATGTATGTTAGTATGTACTTTTGTGGATACATCATTATTTGTTTACATTGGCTGCAAACAATTTACAGTGAGAGGACAGCATTCATTTCATTAGAGGCACGATGCACAAGAGCATGAGACAGTTACTGAATAGCCAGAGTGGGACATAGAAAACTCCAAGAAGTGGAAATGCTCTCAAATGATAATACTTTGAGTGTTTATCATATCCTCAGATATCAATGTATAAGGAGTGTAACCCATTTTGTGTTCGAGTGAAGAGCTGAATTTTCGAGCTGAATTTCGGGTGTTTCCACCCTTGTCCTGCTTGCATGGAACGTGTGACGCTGTGAACCCTTGCTCAAAGACCAATATTGAATTTAAAATTGTTCACAGTCACTTAAATATCCCCATCAATAGAAAATTTAAACAATTCTGTCAATGCAGTATCATTATTATATCCCAATGTCAAATTAGCTTGGAACTACCTTCAGTTGCTCTTTCAAATGGTTATGTGTAAAAATGCTTCTTTACACAGATACAGGGTGTAGGGAAAAAATAATCTGTGATTTACAGAGGATGTCTCTGATTCCTCATCATAACTTCCTCTGCACAAATCCCTGTCAATAAAATTACCATTGATTGGCTAAATTTCCAAGAACGAAATGCACCTGTTTTATTGAAAGGTATGAATCTAAATATAAATTTTTACCTTACAGCCATATAAAAATTGAAATGACCCAAGAACATTCTGAAGAAAGAAACTCATAGTAAAATCATCATGAACTACAACATCTCAACAAATCATTTGTATCGGATAAGAACAAATTTCAGTAATATCATCAAATAAAATGGATATGGCACATATTTTTTTTCACCATTTTGTACTTCAGGTCTCAATTTCAATGTAAAAAAAAAACCAAAATACTAAATTTCCATGTATTGTAAATACAGATAAAAATGAGGTCTACAATGATGGTATGCTTTTGATTCAGTACAAGAAGGAAGGTCCTCAAAGCCCTTAAATTTGCAGGGCCCTTGACTCATATATTAAAATGGAGACCTCTCTATCATGGGAAATGACCAACCTATCTCTAAATTGTATGTTGCTGCAAAGTTGGTGGAAAATTTTGAAAATGCACAGGAAAAAGTTTTGGACTGTTTTTCATCATGTCCTCTTCACGGTCCATGTACTACAGAAAGTACTGTGATTGAAGGACACAACACTTTCTCAGACATCAAGTGTGCTGCATGGTACAGTTAAATGGTTTGAGAGTATGAAGACCAGCAGAAAGCAGGATGATATTTGGGATGAAACTCACTTGTCATTGAGTCACTTGTCATTCCTGTCAATGAAGACGGGTGCAAAGAATACACTGTTGAGCACCGTGTGAAGAAGCCAGCCACTCTTATCTGCTCCCATGTCATAAGAACCCTTAGTCAACAGGAACAAGCACAACAGAGAGCCCTAAACAGAAATGGGCCAGACAGCTTCACTTCCTCATCGTGGACACACTGTTGGGTGAGTGCCAGTCCACATTTTCCGCCAAATCAATGGGAATTGCCAGCAGTGTAGATACAGTGCTACGTTGTGGTCCTGATGGTGCACAAGCACTAATAATGCAGCATGTCACAACACTCTCAATCTAGGCAACACTTGTCCTCACAGAGATGCTTATGATGAAAATTGACTTTGCCAGACATTTCCCTGAAGCATCTGAAAGCTGCATCCTTAACAGGATTTTATCCCAACGTACAAAAACTGTTGAAGTTGGCTCTCTCATTACCAGTGGGCACAGACACATGTTTGAAGGATTGATGAAGGATTGAAGGATGAAGGATTATTCTCAGCCAGCGCGGAGCCACATCAGAAATTCAATGAGGATATCAATTAGGCAACAGAGACTGTGTTGTCTGTGCCTGCTGTACAGTGAGAATGACTTCACCAAAACTCTTTACCTGAACACATCATTGACTTATACAATGCCAAGTCTAAACATCAGATCTTGCTGCATTAATTAAAGTAAAACAGTGTTGCTTTTTCTGCTGTAAGCTGTTGGGTGCTGCCGTGTCCAGATGTTTATAATATTTTGTAAGTGTGTCCATAATTCCTCATAATTTGGATTTACATGATTTTCAAGCATATAGAGTAAAGCATATGTATACAGTGGTAATGTTTTGTAGGCTTATTTGTTAAGTGAGAAGAAAAATATTGAGACATTATTCATTGGGTACAAACTTTCAGTAGGACTGCACTCAAAAAGAAGTTAAAGGTGTACAGGCCCAAAACTGGGAATGGTGAGAGCCTGTGTTGATTTGTTTCTAGTTGTTGTTGCAACCTGAGCTTGAATACAGTTCAAAAATTCTCTTAAATCAGACATCTGATTGAGTGTGGTGCACTTTGGTCTATTCATTGTGATTTTTTTTGTTGGTCTGCGTGACAGTCTCATATCATGGGTGTTTGCAGCCTGATTCTAAGTGAAGATGGGAAAATAGCTCACCTCCACCTATGCCCTTAAATCTGTTGAGACTTTCCTTGTGTTCATCTGTTCATCTTTCCTAGACATGCTGATTGTTGTATTTATGTATATTCTGCCAATGCTGTACACGTTGCTGCCATGGATCTGACTGATTAAATAAAGGATATATGAATGGGAAAAAAACACAGGTGGAAGTGAAAATATATCAGGCTCTTGCTAATTGTCAAATACTTTGGTCTTGATGCTGGATACCTTTGATCAGTGTTACGTGCTGCGCACTGGGCGTGTGGAGTCTGGGTCGCCTGCGTCTCGGTTTCTTCCCCCCCCTCTCCTCTTCCGCTCTCTCCCCTGACGCAGGTATCCCGCAGCGTTGCGCCCCGCCTCCTCGTTCCGGCTCGGCCAACCAGAAAACGGGGCGCCCCGATTTAAAGATGCAGGATGCTTGGGGTGATCGTCTCGCTGTTTTCTCTTCTGATCCATCGCATTCATTTCTTCTACAAACTTGCCTGTACCGTGTGTTTGATATTGCATCGTTTACTGACTTCGATTGTGGATCTTGTCTTGGATTTTGGTTGCATTTCGGCTGTCGTGGGAGGAGGACAGGTAAGCTGGGGGATCCCCGTGTGAGGGTTCGCCGTGTTAGGGTTAGGTTAGAGGCGGGTGCCGCTCCTGTGTATTTTTGGTTAAGTTAGTTAGAGTAGGTAGGTTTCGTTTGGCTCTGCCACCCCTTTTGCTTTTGTATTTAGTTGGATTTGTATAGGTATGTAGGGTTGGTTTTGTTTTGTTTTGTTCTTTTCTTTGGCACCGTCTGTTGTCCTCCCTCCCCCCCCTTTTTTTTCTCTGTGAATGTTTGTCATTGTATATCGTCTTGTAAATATTGTAAATATATCGTGCTCCCCTACATTGCTCCCGTGTCTGGTTGTTTCCTTTTGTGTTGCGTCCCATATACGTACCCCTGGACGCCATTACCCACCTGGGACGTAACAATCAGTATTGTGAAATATTTATCTTTGAAGCTATGCAAGTAGTGCCAAACGAATGTTACAGTTCAACCTGCTCTTCTCTCTCTTGCATGAAGCTGGATTTCTTGCATCCAGTGTCGTAAGAACATATTATGACGAGAACAGGCCATTCGGCCTAACTAAGCTCGCCATTACAATTAAAGAGAATCCAAAACTGATTCAAGTCTGGACTTGAACACAGCAAGGGTCTCTCCATCAACTACATGACATGGCAATCTATTCCATGTATATAATACCTCACACAGTTACAGTCTGCTTTCTATTAGACAACCAACTTCGAACCCACTCAGTGATTGCTCCTGTAATTCCTCCAGATTTCATTTTCACTATGAGCCTCTCATGCGGTACTTTGTCAGATGCCTTTTGAAAGTCCAAATAGATAATATCAAAAGCTTGGTTTGAATCTAAACACACTGTAGCTTCCTCAAAAAAGTCCAGGAGGTTTGTTAAGCATGACCTCCCTCTGTGAAAACCATGCTGGCTATCATTTAAGATACCAATTTTTCCAGGAATAATTCTAAATTGTCCCTAATGATGGATTCCTGTAATTTACAAGTGATTCAAGTTAAGATGACGGGCCTATAATTTCCTGGATCAGTCCAGTCAACTTTCTTGTAGATAGGTACTACACTGCCATGTTTTGTAGTCATCTGGTATTTCTCCAGTTTTAAGAGATTGCTTAAAAATAACTCTCAGAGGCTTGTAAATCACTTCCGCTAGTTCCCTGAGAACTCTTGGATATATTCCATTGGGGCCTGCTGCCTTATTTGTTTTAAGTTTTTGAAGTTTATCTAGTATTTCTGCATCATTCAAATCAATTTCCTCCATAAGACTCTAATGCACTTGAAGGCATATGTGAAAACACTTCACTAGTGAAACTCTCCACAAAGTAACTATTTAGGGTATCAGCAATAGCTTTGTTCTCATAAACCATAACTCCATCCTTATTTTTATACCTCTTATCTCATCCTTAACTATCTTCTTACGACTGCAGTATTGAAAAAAGCGTTTAGACTTGCTCTTTGCATCTAGTGCAATTTGTCTTTCAAAACGCCTTTTAGCTTCCCTTATTTTTTCTTAACTTGAGTTCGCATATTACTGTATTCAATCTTATTACTCTCTGAGCTGTCCAACTTGTATTTTCTAAATAATTTCCTTTTTTGTTTCAAACTGTCCTGTAACGACTTATTCATCCACTGTGGATGCTTCTTTTTCAGCTTCCCTTTTTTCACTTGCGGAATGAATTTACGCTGTACATCCAGAATAATTGTCTTAAATATGCACCACATTTCTTTCAGTTTTGCCATCTAGAAGAGGTACCCAGTTTATATTCCTTGTATAATCACGCATCTTAAGTTAAGTTAAAAACTCTAGCATTGGAGAATGCAGACTTAACTTGCCAAAAAACTTCAAATGTAACTGCACTATGGTCACTTGTTCTGAGTGGCTCCCCTACCTCAGTACTGCAAATTCTATCAGGATTATTACACACAACCAGATCTAGAATTGTGTTCTCTCTTGTAGTTTGAGCAACACACTGTTTCAAAAAGCAGTCATTTACAACATCTAAAAACTCTTCCTCACATTTACCTTGACCTGACACAGCTTCCCAATCAATTGAAGGGTAATTGAAGTCCCCCATTACTACTGTCTCACCCTCCTGACATGCTAGCTTAATATTATCAAAGAACATCCAAGTAAACAAGCAAACTGGCTGGCTAGCTAAACTACCCGACTAGCGAGCTAAAGTATGCTACCTAAAGATTTAAAGATTTGCTCCTGAGAGGGCAAAAAACCACAAAAAACCTCTCATCAGCTATAATATGTGCCGAATGTAGCTACGTTTGCTAACGAGCTAACTCATTGGCCAACGCTTCGACAGAGGAAAAAAGGTGGAAAATTCCCTCTCTGTCCCCTAATGGCAACAAAAGATTCAACTTTAGGAGCAGATCAAACCTACCCTTATTTAATAGCTAGGTGAATAGCCCAATTTTTATTTTTATCCGTTTTGATGTAGGAGCAGAGAGACCACTCCACAATCAACATTTTAGGCTTACACATCAAATGCTCGTTCAGACACAATTTGTCAGCTCGTTGAGACACAATCTTTTTTTTCCATTTCTGGACCACTGTTTTTCACTGTGGGAACAGATAGAATGGATATTTTCTCACAGATTTTTATTTTGCTATTTACCTTTTGCTTTTTATTTTCAAATTAAAAGACCCTGTGTCATTAAAATCTTTAGGGACAGTAGTTTCTTCAGCTGACTTTTTGAGAAAATTCTAACTTGCTGTTGAGCTTTTGGGAGTGCTCAGACTTTCAGTAATATCTCTGCTTTCAGGCCTTGTGGACAGTCAAGACACCTTTGCTGGGGTCTGCCCCCTCCTGAGAATGGCTTTACAGAACAGACAGCTCATACAAGGATTTGGAGTGTTGACTGGTGCCAAGAAGGGCATTTTAAAAGGTTGAAGAGAGCCCATAATTTTACAGAAATCTGTTTGGTTGCTGAGCCTTTTTGATATAACATTTCTTCACAAATTCCTCAGTACAACCCACTCCAAACCAGATTCACAACATGACTCTATGGACATTGTAATCTTTACTATAGCACCTAGATTTTACTGTCATACTGTCTTGATTTCTGTGAGGATGTTTATATATTTTATTTTCCCTCAACTAGCCCACCATATTTTAGTCAGTAAAAAACATTTTTTTTTTGGGGGGGGGGGGGGGGGGGGAGGGGGGCGGGTCACATTTGTTTTGGCATACAAAGAGGCAAACACAAGGCACACAACTAGGCAAAGCATTTATGAACAGAATTTTCTAAAACACATAACTGCAATTGTCCCAATGGTTGCATTGCATCTCCAGCATTAGCAAACAATGGTACACACACTTAAAGATCATGTCCTGAAACATGGAGCCTGTATTAGTTTGTAATTTTCTTGTTTTAGTCTGTAGTCATGTTAGACTGACAGAAGAAGAGGAAGATGGAAACGGAGCACATTCATTTTGCTTGAGGGAGGATGTCACCTTGAGGTATCACAGTGAACTTGATAGATTAGTTCATGAAATGCACAGCACAGTAAAGTCTACCTATTTTACCCTGTCTCTATTTTCTTATCAAAGCCTTAGGTGTCTTGATACATTTTACATAAATTAAATTAGAGATTTTCAGGTCATTCTTTTACCCTGTAAGATACAACTAGGAGTATTGGGGAGATGAGTCGGATCAACACCAAGGTAAAATTGCATTAGAAAAATGTAAATATTCATTCCTGGTCTCTGTACATATTTATCACAAGCTGTAACGGATAACTACTGCAGATTTATACATTAATGTAATGAGAATGAACAGTAACTGCTACAGCTGTTTTTGGCATGAAATCTAGTTCCATTTGGAAGGTGTCCAATCACTTCATGCCCCAAGGTGGTAATTAGGTTTTATGACGAAGTGTGCAGTTCTCCTGGAACCACTAACAAGATGTTGAAACTTCTCATTTCTCGTCAGAAATGTGTACACATTGACATTAGATTAACTGACCACTCTATATTGGTTCCACATCACCAGCCTTGGCAGGCAGACCTTGACTGAGGCATACCCTCTGCAGTCCATTTCAAAGAAGAGTCTTGTCATATCTGGCCTTTCATTTCTTGTACAGAAAGTGCAGTCACTCTTTTAGATTTCTATCATAATTATTTTCAGCTCCTTGTTTGCTCATCATGAGTTATGCATTTATAATGAAATGGTGTCACTTTTCATATTTCAGGTGTCAGCTCTGCAGAACTTTTGTGACAGGAGCCAAAAAACACCTGTCCTTTTCTGGAATAGGCAGAAATATGACAAGTTTTTTATTCTCCCTAGGTGTCCTGGGGAACATTTTCAAAGGAAAGAGCAATCAATCTTTTTTTTTCTTACCTGGGGATGTGGGCCTATTTCTTCATAAAGAAATACAGGAAAGGCAAATCATCTAAGACAAGCAGAAACCTAATGTGCCGAGGGATTTCACTGTACTCACTTTTCACTTTAAATTTGAACTATGTATTGCATAAGAACACTGTTTGTGGAGGATACTAACGCTTTGAAATGCCCATATTCTGAGTAAAAACCTATATTTCCAACAATATTTCCACAGTGTTTCTGAAGAAAGCACATTTGGTGCCTCTGTTTTTATTGCCTTTACAGCTGAGATTATCACAGTGTCAAAAGGAATAACTAACAAAATGAAGGACTTCTCATGACTCACCCAAGACATAGGTACAGAATTTACCTGGCATTCAACAAAAATATTTAATAGCTTTTGTACATAACTCAAATGTCACATTTCAGATCAGCCATAACAGACTTGAAAGAAATTAACAATCTGGATAGCAGATCACAGAGATTATATTTTGTCATTTTGGAACAGATTAAGTCTAATGTGTGGTCTGGGGAGAGAATGTGCTGTCTGGGGGATTGCATAGCATGGCTTACTGTGCCTCTTCATCATATCTGGTGGGCATAAGTAGGGCACCTACAACCTCTACTGCCTACTACCTCTATGTCACCCACAAATTTGTTAGAGTTGACAAGGAAAAACAACAAAAACGTGTAATGTCAGCATGCTTTTCAACTGTTGTCATTTTCAAAGGCTTGAGGATGAGCATATGTCCTTTTTTTCACTGGTATATAGTTAGGCACACTACCTGCACATCATAGCCTATGAACCATATTGAGTTTATTAGAGACAGCATACATACAGTACAGTGTCACCACTGCAAGCTGCTATGACTATAATGTACTTTCATGTCATGCCTCAGAATTGTAACCCCTTGCTGTAGGATGTTTTTTGTTGGTCTGTATGATATGTGTGATGGAAGCCATGAATTCTTGTATCTTAAAAATGAGAAGGAAAAAAAAAAACGAGTATAAATGGTCAGTCTCTGCTGTGCATTTACTTAGTATGTAAATGCATGGAACTCATGCATTTAAGCCATTATATTGTGTGTGTAGAGTGAGAGTGTAGTTAGGGTGGTATGTTTTGATGTTTTATATGTTGCCTGAGGCCAGTGATGCAGCCTTCTGTTACATTGCCATCCTTTTCTCCAGGATTGATGAGGGCCAACAATCAGACCAAGTAGTCTGTGGTTATTCTCTGCTTGCCAGCTCTATGGCAGATGTTGAACTTGAAGGGCTGCAATGCCTGATACCACTGTGTCACCCTCAAAATTATGATTCTTCATCATTTTGATCCATATAAGGGCCTAGTGATCAGTGTCAAGGTCGAACCCCTAGCAAGTAGTACTGCAGGCTGTCCAAGACCTACTTGATAGTGCGACAATTTTTTATATAGTGGAATACCTCATTTCTCTGTAATCAATGCTGCAGTGTGGTACAGAACATTTCTCAACCAGTGACATGGAACAGCCAGTATTAATGTCTGTACAAACAGAATGACCATTAATAGTAACAGGATAGCAAGCAGACTCATCGCCACCTACTTCCCACACAGAACTATTCTCGTGCAATGAAACATAATGGGACCTTATCAATTTTAGTTTGCACACAGAGCGAACAGGCTGCTGGCAATAAAACAGATGAAGCCCTATTTAGCAGTACATGTCCCATGTTCCCCCTCATATATCCAACATCAACAGAGTAACCACCAATGCTCTGACTGTCTGTTATCTCTGGTACCTCTGGGGGTTGTGGAGTACAGACATTGAAGCCCGCCTCAACAGGCAATGATGTACTGCAGGGCTGTTTGCTGTTGTCAGTCCATTGTCAGGCTCATGTTCCTTTACCCAGGTCCTTAGGGTCATAGGGAAGCACACATGGCCTCACCCTCCTTGGAGTGCTGCATGGGCCAAATTCAGGCAGTGACAGGACTTGGCGGATTTATTTCCTGGTGGTGCTGTTGGCCCCCTAAAGTGTTGACCATACTTCTCAGGTGAGAGGTCAGATTTTCCCAGCAGTACCTCCTTCAGGTCTCAGTAGGTCTCGTTTCTCTTTTTGTCCATGGCGGTATAGGCCTCCAAGGTTTTACCACATCAGCAGCAGCACCAGCCAATGGGCCTTCTTCTATTCTGGCCATATCCAGGTTCTTGCCATGCATTCAGATCACAGGGGGTATTTTTCCTTGTCCTGACCAGGTTGGAATGAGGGCATCTTTGTCTCCTTGAGGTATACTGGTTCTGCAGGTGCTGAAGCATGTCTTGGCTTTGGGGTGTTGCAACATTATCACAGGTGCAGCATGATGAAACGCTTCACGGATCAAAGCTCTGTGGCCTTAGAACTCCTTCAAGTGCCCTCTATCCTTCGGTGCTAGGCTATCAGGAAGCTTTTCAGTAATGCCACCATCTCTGTGTCAGGCATTGGAACAGTGGGCAAAGTTTGTAGTGAGCTGGTTTTGGGGCATACTCTCAGCCCCTCAAACTCCTCCTCCTCTGAGAATGCCACAATGTCCCAGACTTCATCTCCTTTCACCTCTGGCTATTTCTTCATCTTTGAATTAAGCCCAGTCCTCCTCTTCAGGGGACTGACTGGTTCGTAGCTGGCCATCTCTCTGCTGCCACAAAATATTAGATTGAGCAGGCGATGTAGGCAGCACCAGGCCCTTAATAATGATGGCTCTGTGTGACAACAAATACATACACTATTTACAATATGGACTTGTCAAGACAAAAACAAACAAAATTTACAGAAGAGAAAACTACAAAGAATTGTAGATTAACTCCAAGCTCCTACCACGGTCTTACCATACACACTCACACTCCCCCTACACTGCAAAGGATTCTACTCTTTTGCCTCATCCCCTGGATCATACTAGTACAGCCATGAAATAAAAAAGTACAGCACCTTTTCTGATATAGTTTAGAAGCATTTGCATAAGGAGGTAAAAAATTTATTGGCTGTTTAGTATTTTGTAATCAAAATGTCTTAAATATCCATTCTGAAAACATGAACAATTTTGCTGTGGACTTCATTATGTTATGTTCAAATTCTTGGGCGCAGGCTGAGTTGGCTCTGTCTGAGTCCTTTGCCTTAGACATACCCGGAAGTCAGAACTACATCATCACAAACAAACATACATGAGAGACAAACAGCACCCAGGACCTAGCTAAGAAAAAATAAATGCTTTGAGGTCTCAGAAATACCTATGAGTGTATGTGCTTTCTGTTCTGTGACAGGAAGTCATAAAAGGTACAGGTACAGTACTCCACAGTAATTAGTTTGGACAAGAACACCATTCAATATTCTACTTTTGTTGTGTTTTTGTAGGTAAAGTACAGTTATTGACTACTAAGTTTATTATTCATGCTGTTAAAATAAAAGTTTTTTTGTGTCTCTAAATGCAAAGCTACACCTAACCAATAGTACTAAGAGATAGTAGAAGAGCATACAGGTGAATTGTTTGTATTGAAGGGGGAAAGGGAACCTAACTGGATGTGACCTTGGACAGGGCACAGCAGACAGCGAGCCCTGGCTGTCAAAAATGTACATCAGTATTCCAAAGGTAGCTGAAATCATTATCATGGTTTCTTTAATTTGCTCTGGGGGCATTAGTATACATTTAATACAAAATTAAATTATGGATTATTTCTGCATTAGTGCATTGGAACTGACATTAAGACATTCACCTTGACAAATAATGGAAGAAATAAAGACAAAAACAAATGCATTTTGAATGATAAAAAAGACATCCACTCTGTCAATGTTTAGACAGGTTAAAATGAATCATGTGAATATTCTAAGTGATACTGACGTTGCACTAGACAGAGCAGCACAATTCAGGATTGACTGGAAAGTACCCTATCACAGCAGACAGGTGTAATACTTTTTAGAGAAGACCTAGGGCACTGACAGTGCCTGTTTAAATTTTGTTCCATTAATGTTTTGGCTCAGTGAAATGTAGTCATCTTTGTCACCTTTTTCTGCCGAGTCTGTTTTTTTTTGTCCTTACTGAGCAAACATGTCTGCGATATCTTAGGTTCAAAGAAAAAGATGACAACACTGAAAGCACAAGTCTCAAACATTTGTTATGTCTGTGAGCCTCTCAAATGTGAGTTTCACCTTTTTAAATATATAAACAAATACACAGGCATTTAAATGAGTAAATGGAGTGCCATGTTAAATTGCATCTGTTTGAACAATCTGGGAATATACCTGTATGTCAGCAGCTGACAAAAATTGGTGTTGTGAGCATATGGGTTAATGCATGTGGGGATCCTTTTTAGATTTATCATTCCTGTGTATGGCCCCTTTCAAATGCACCTGTAGTGGACTTGGAGGATGAGCAGGTTAGATGGGTCACTAACGGTCATATTCATTTTCTTGGCAGCCTGAAATACAAGAGAAGGTTATGGTGTGGTAGAGCAGGTTATGGCCATTGACCCACTAGGAGGAGAAAACGTACTAAGAGGTGTGGAGCTTTGGCAGATAAAGAATATAAGGTTGACTTCTTGTGCACAAGCCGATGAGCTGCTGTCTCGCTGTTGCATGAGTACCTGAGAGCCTTTCACCTTAAAAGAGATACAAATGCAATCATCTGAAAAGATGAGGTGGTGTGGTGGATCGAGATTGTGGCAGGAGAAGTTCAAGTGAAGGTCAGAATCAATTCATTTCTTTGGGGGGAATGATTTTCATCTTCATTGTGCTCTTTGGGCAAGATCCCTTTTCTGAATTTGCTTGGGTGTGGTGTGTGTATGTGTGTGTGCAGTTTAGCCTAACCTGATCCAAAACTATCTAGCTTACCTTACATCAGTCCTGGTTAGGGGCTGACATGTGGGGGAAGACCTGATGCATTGTAACCCACACAGCATAGCACAGCAAGTGTTTTGGAAAGGCATTTGCACCTATTACTTCCTCTAATTCTACACTGTCCTGCTTCCAGCTGTTTGCTAGTGCCCCCATCCACAATTACTGTCCCCACAAGTGTCCCCACAAGTGAAAGAGGCACCTGCAAACACCTGAAGAGATATAATCTTGATCAATATACCTCAATTTGAAAATGTTTTCAAGTATTTTTAATCACCCTGATCGTATGATCAGTGATTAAAAAAGGAAGCAAGGAAAGGAGACCGGTATAAATTCAAAAGAACTGACTTCTCTTATTTCACCATTTGGCTCTACCTCATACATTTCAAAAAAACAGTCTGCTCTTTTTGGCATGCTCAGTTTTCAACAACATGAAAACATTTTATGAATAATTGACGAAGCATCTCCTGACGAAATATTAAAAAAGACAACAATGGCAGCTTTGAGGAAAACAAAAACCAAACTGACTGGTTTGGAATGTTAAAGATACATAAGTAGATATAAGCACTCTGATTACATCTGCCATATGTCTGCAGCTAATAGATGAAGGTGATAGCATTTGTTCATGAGCACACAAGCAAATGCCAGACTGAGTGTGTTGAACTGTGCCAGTATGATCAACCAAGAGAATGGAGTGATATCAAAACTGAATTTATAATCATATATGCTTTGATCATAAAATGTTACCTTTGTGTTAGACAAAATAATCATATGGTTTCTGCACATGCAGTGCAGTAATTCCTTCCAGCACCTCTTCTTCTGCAGCCTCTTTGATTAAGGATACATCTCTAATCCCTGGAGGCCACAATGTGAGTAACATTATGGCTGCAATGTCAAATTGATTTGTCAGCCTGCAACTTGCTGAATCTAGGACACAGCTTTGGTCCCGCAGGATCCATCATAGATGACTGTGCTGGTGGGACCTATGTGCAACTAGTGACCATCTGCAAGTACAGTAGAAACAATGAACAGCTTCTCTTTTTGTGCTCCCCCATTGACGTAACATGTGGAACACATGTCTGCCTGCTTCCAAACAAATGCTAACACGTTGCGGAAGAGAGAAAATGTATTACTATTTTGGCGTCTAGGCCAATCAGTTCAGCACTGCCCATAATATGGTTGGCAATTTTATCTCTTTTTGCATTGTTCAAGAAAATGGTTTAGTCTTGTATCTAACGCTGACAGTGCTAGCTGAAGCGCTACATGAAAAAGGAGCGATATTACAAAAAAGGCAAATAATTTACTTTAATAATCAGCACAAAATGGACAACCAGGCAGCACTAATAGAAAATTGCTGAAAAAAGTATGATCTTGCCCTCCAGCCTCACACCTCTACATAAGAATAGCTGATTGGACAAGTGAGCCTTGTTAATAGCTGGTCCTGGTGCGAACAATGAGACAATTACAAACACAACAACCTGTTTAAAATGAAGCTGATGGATGCAGATCTGTTATTGGTAAGTTTGAGGTCATGATTTTTGACATCCCATCAACTTTTTCACAAACATTTATCACAGTGTAATACAACTGGGTGCAGCAGAGTAGCATATTGGTAAGGAGTAGGGCTTGTAACCGAAAGGCTTCTGGTCCTTGCTTGGCAACTGCTGTTGTACCCTTGGGCAAGGCAATTAGCTGATAATTGCCTCAGTAAATGTCCAGCTGTGTAAATGCATAACATGTACAAAATTGTACCCTATCTAAGTTGCTGTGGAAGAGAGTGTCTGCTAAATGACAGTACTATAATGTAACAATTAAACTATCAGTTTTTTGGGACAGGTAAAGGCCTTGCCTTTAACATTTTCCATTACTTGAAAATTCAGATTTTGTATTAGATGATCTAGATGACTGTACATGATTGTGACATTACAGTGAGTCCCATCTTGATCATGACACATTAGAAAGTGAGGATATAAAGTCAAATTAATACACTGAGTAGGGATCTTTCAGTTTTCTGCATACCCCCGGTAAATACTGATATTTGGTCTTGGGTTTACTGATACATTAAAAGTAAAGCATGCATTAAAAAGAAAGTAACTTAGCATATACATGTCACATTTAAACATTAAACAAATACATATTTTAAAAGTGATTTGCTGTCTGTTACAGTCTGCTGTCTGTTCCTTTGTTATAAAAATCAGACCTGCCGTCTGTACGTGGCACACAAGATCAAGCTGCTCATATGTGCCCAATTCCTAGTCTGCAAAAGCAAAAGTATGGTATGTGCCAGTCTTCTGAAGGCTCACTACCGAAACATGTATTCCTTTCCATAAGCACCATGCGTTTACAACGTGATTATAGTCCTCTGGAGAGATTTTACCACACTAATTACCAGGTTTCACTGCACCACAACTGATGGGAGCGGAATGATAAGTAACCTTGCCAGTGTATTGGAAATACTCTGAGGGAGATCCCAGCTTGTGGATTTAATTCTTTATTCCCTCTCCCTTCTCATTAGTTGTGAAAGTTGAATGTCGGCACTGATTATAACTTTACAGCGCAACCTTGATTGCAGTGTCTAACACTGTGTACACCTGTTTGCAATACTCAGAGGAGGGCAACATTATTCATTTGATGAACTCATTAAGTATAAACAACTGCTCAATGTATAAAAACAGGGCTAAGAACTATTTTAAGAGCATCTTTGGAAGAGTAATGGAGAAACAAGCACATTCAGAATGCAAGCCCTTGCCCCTTTAATTCAGACTCTGAGCAAAATGTTGTCGCTACATCCCTTTGATGTGGACAGACAGACAGACAGACAGATACACTGAACCAAATGCAAGACTCGTGGGGCAAAGGTAAAAATGTTAATTATGAAAGAAAGAAATTTAAAACTTCAGTCATAGTTTTTAGAATTGCAGGCACATTTCAGTGTCATAGGGAACAAATTTTCACTGAAATTGCAGGATGTTTATATTCATGGCAGTTCATAGACATGACAAAAATGCTCAAATTTTTCACCCCTATAACCTGTGCATCATTTACAGTGCACATCCTTGCACTTACAGTCCATGTGAGCTGTGGCAGCAACAGAAATGGGTGAAAGTGTATTTTTCATTAACAATTTCATTTATAGCACATTATGAAATCAAGGTTGCAGGTGCAGGTTGATCCCTATGGCCGTGGTTTGAAAACACCACATTTTGCATGGGAATATGTTGGAGGATTGCATTTGTGTCCCTTCAGTAGCCCTTGAGTTGAGATGAGCCTAATATGCCTGTTGGCAACCCTAAACAAGGTTGCACAAAGAGGGAACAAAGTACAATACATCACAAAACTGGAATTTTAACTGATACCCCACTTGGCTCTGTCCCATACAAGCTTGTGATAGTCAGTACCTTTATACCTGCATACCTTACAGTGGAATCCCACAACAGCTTTGCTAATTGCTCCAGCACCTAGCTTTGCTTAGCTCTACTACGCTAAGATCCAATATCAGGAGTATTGCTGAAATTCTATTAAACATACAGATTTAAACAATCTGATTTTATCCCTGTTGAAAAATGTAAAACTAAAAAAGGGGCTTTACAATTAATGCTCCCTTAATAATTGCTTATTTTGTCTTGTTCAACCTGTGATTGTGAGAAAAAAAAACCTACATTGAATTTCAGTCAGATTTTCAATTTTTTAAATAACTACAAGACTTATGATAATATTTACTCCATTTGACATAATGTTATTTCAGTAGTGTGTGCATGCACAGAAGATGGCTGAATACAGAAACTCTTACTGCGGGAAGCAAAATTGCAAATAGCAGGGCAGGTGAACTGCCCTTGCCTATCTCAGACTGTAGAGCAAGCACATGATAAAAAGAGTGGTTGGAGCTGTCAGTGATTCACTGATAGCTACAGATTCAAGCTCCCCTATCATTTTATTCTCCTTGACAAGCCTTTGACACTGTTGATCATGGATAACCTCCAAGACAAAGACAGTACTAATTAGGTCTTTGAAACAAATAACAATAGCAATGACATGAATAATGATGGATGGGTGGAAGGTTTAAACTCTGTTTAAAGTCCAAATAAATGGATCTGAGATTTCTTTCTTCCACTTTGAGAGCATATCTCATTTATATTGGTGCCATCTTGGCTCATTAGTACAGATGGTTAGCGAATCTAAAAATATCATGACATCACATAACTGTGCTTTTTCATCCGACTGTGGAAAAGGTGAGAGGATGCAATTTACCGGGTCACTACATTTTGTTAGCTCTCTCACATTTTGAAACAGCAATGATTTATGGGCTGTTTAGGAGAACATGGCAGTACAAATGACTCCCCAAAAGTGTTACCAAAATATAAATCAAGCCTGATGAACGAGGTAATATATCTACTTTGTAGGTACGAGGTAATAAGTGAGATTTCATTTTGATTTTGATTTAGCTATCTAATATCCACTGTATGAAACACGCATTTGTTTACGTTCCATCCAGGTTTGGTTTCAGATCCTCCACACCTTTACCTGATGACCCTGATGCATCTATTAAACTTTCAAAGGCATAGTTGTAAAATGTAAACATTATAGCAATAATACTATTGCTGCACTGGGAATATTCTCTGGTGTAGCTGGTAGCTGTGTATCTTATAAACAGTATTATTGCATGAGAATGCAGTAATAATAATACGCAGGAGTAGGAATGGCCTACAAACATATGATCAATCATTTGCTTACAGACTATAAGGCCACATTCATTACTTATTACAAAGGTCCTACTAAATTCACTAATAATAATAATGCCTGTGAAATGATGTACCAACAAATTACAAACTACATGCAGTAAACTTTGACTTTCTGATGCATCAACTTTAGTTAATGCTAATGGAGTCACTCTGAAAATGAATCCCAACAATTATGCCATTTTCATTGTCAACAATCAATCAAGCCTACATATGACTGGTCTGGACTGATTTCTTATGAAGAGCTGTGATTTTTGACACCAGTTTGACTCCACTCTGCTTAAAATAAACCCTGGATGGCAGGAGGAGCAATGGCAGTGGATACGTTGCTCACCTGATCTGTGTAAGTGGAAGTATGTATACATGTAAAATATAATTTTGTGCATACCATTCACATATCTATTTTCCCATTTTTACATAACAGACCTGTGCAAAAACATATATATTTTGGGAAATGCATTCTTCTATCAAAAGAATTCTTGAATCTGGAACAGCATTATGACATGATGTAATAACATCTGTATTTTGATAACAAATGTGCAAACTCAAATGTATAGATTACTGCATGTAGTTTTTCAGATAACCATTATTTACACTTTCTTTCAAATAAATCAGAATAGACCATTTGCCTTTCTTGGCTGGTTACCTTGCCAGTGACTGTGGTTGCATTATGAGAGAGTATTCTGATCACCTGGATTTCTGAGCATGGTCCAAATTAATGTTTGTTCATT
The DNA here is from genome assembly GCF_013368585.1 of Megalops cyprinoides. Classification (NCBI taxonomy): domain Eukaryota; kingdom Metazoa; phylum Chordata; class Actinopteri; order Elopiformes; family Megalopidae; genus Megalops; species Megalops cyprinoides. Next base: position 17,287,214 of record NC_050586.1, read on the forward strand.
CAGAGCACACCAGCACTGTCACAGAGTGCACAGAAACACGCATTCACTTCAAACATGAAGACAGATTGTCAGAGCGCTACATTGTGATATGGCTGATTACACTCTTGGTGCAGTGAATGTGTTTGAAAGGACAATACTGACATAATTGTTCCGTGTATAGCCTCCTTGGTTAAAAATGACTTAGCTAACTACTGCCACAAAACACACCTAATACGTACACTATCGATAATTCACCACAATGTACATGGATTTAGCTATCTGGCTGATTCTCTTTTGGTACGTACTCTAGATGTAGGTTGATTTAGATACCATACACAGTGGTCAGCATTCTATTCAAATTCACAGTCTGCCAATCTAGCAAAGAGATCAAGTATAAAAAATGTGATACATGTAGAAAAAAATCTTAATTATTATATCACTAAATGGGATATTAATCAAACACAAGAACCCTGAATGAGACACTGAAGCACAGATCCATTCATACATTTTAGCTTAATACAGAGTAAAGTGCCCTGGCACTTTCTTTTACCACTACCTTCCCTGTTATTACCCCTGCAAAGGAAGTGTTAAATGAGGTGTAGATGGAATGTTCACATGAGGTGAACCAACTGCCCAAATGTAGATGCTAACATCTCCATTTTCTTAAATGTTATTTGAAATGCCAAATGATAAGGGTGAATTAATTATATGTGTAATATTATGTCTTTGTTCACTGTCCTCTGTTCACTGTTTACAATCTCCTCCCAGTGTCAATTATGCATTGTTTATCCTTTGGAAATGATGCAGTATCCATAATTGAGAAGTAATAAATTCTTTAAAATATATTTCTTGGTCTTAATGACTAATGTAACATTTTTGAGAACATTCAAAGACGTCTGCCTTGCTAAGAAGTGAAAATATGTTTTAAATCATAAAGGGTTTTCATGTAGAGATAAAGGATTTCTCTTTTTTTTTTCAAATTTACAATTCAAACAATTAGGAATCCCCCTTCTGTTTCTGAATTTGTGGCATTCTGCCTTGTAGAGGGCAGAAGGACCTTATGGAAACTTTGACTTGCATAAGGAGGGTCGTAATATTCCAGGTGTTATAACGCTTGTGGCATTGAACAGCCTGCAGTTTCCTTCCCATTGGATTAATTCATATCACAATAAATAAGAAACATGCTCTGAATTGATATAGCGTGTGTGGGGTGAAACTTGGCTGAAGAAACAATTGGATCTTATATTTATATGGGTGAAAAAAATGGCAGGGTTTGTGTCATCCTGGCTCCTACTTGATGGATGCCTGTTGTAACAGTGATGGTGAGCAGCATGATTAAGCAAGGGTGAATGATGATAGAGATCGGAGGATAGAGAGACATCCTCACCCCTTTTTCCCACCCTTTTGGAGGAAAGGGCTCAGACTGCAGCCAGAGGAAAATGGATATGGCAGATGTGTGAGTCTGTCACGCTACATTTAAGAGCTCAGTTTGATCTCATAAGGTGGAGACGTGGCATATGGGGCGATTCATCTTAAGGCATTGATCATTTCCTAATCACAATAGTGCCCGGAGGTGATTCTGCAGCGGATGGATTTTGCGCCTTTTCAACGGTGACACAGCTAAATGACATGGCGCCGAAACTGCGAAGACACAGCCATTCAGCAAAGGAGCTTTATGGGGAAGGGAGATTGTCACTAATTTCCCCTACCTTTAATTGCATCTCAAGTACTCATTTTGCTGCTGTAGGCATGAAATTCCCACGTCAAAGTGTTCCTTGACCAATAACATTGATTTGTTTGAGTCCCTTAATTAATTATGTCACACCTCTAATGCATTTTTGGTCAGTATTTCTCAAATTGACTCCAGAACATACATTGACAAGGAGTGACCTTCTGTATTTTTTGATAAAGAAGGCAAATTCAGATGAATACCAGATTTGATGTAGTTATTTTTCCTGCCAAATCCCTCTCATTTGTGTTGTGTTTTTGTTCTGCCTTCACAAAATACATTTGTTTTATTCATTAACATTACATTTCAAATAATAGCTCTGTTCAGTTCCTTAGTTTATTTTGGTCTTTCTTAAAATCAGCAGTTAACGTTTCTAGGGAAGAGTTTGTCAGCTTTCCAGTTGTTACATTTTATGCCAATCCTTGTCTACAATATAATCCTGTTGATGTCCCCACACATGACGTGACTTACAGCTTATATGTAGCTTCCATTCTATTCTCTATGCTGAATAAATAATGAGCTGAGGGGAAGCTTGGAAAATGACAAGCCTAAGAATGAGACAGCTGTACAACATAATGCATATTCTGTTTAATAATGTAGTGACTCTCATAAAACTGTCTTTTCATCAAATGATAGAGGTAAGATCAAATGGCAAGAGGATGCTCTGGCCTTTTTGAATACATAACTCAAGATATGACTTCAATCTATCTTGCAGACTTACAATAAAAAAGACTGTCACCTATACAACAGTCGTTATGTACTTCTTAATTTTGAAGGATACACTTACATGCTAATTTAATGGATCATATAGAGATGGGTATATGTGGTATATAGCCCTACCTCTATGTCAGGAATGTGCAAATATGCTCAAACACATACATATTTGTGTTGTGCATGTGTGTGTGTTTGTGTGTGTGTCTAATTGCTAGGTTAAAATACATATTTGCAACACTATATAATTGCATATTTGGTTTTATATTTTATTTTTTTCAGTTTTAACATCTGTAATGGTACCCTTATGTAAGCCTTGGTTAACACAATTCAGCAGTTTCACATAAACCTCAGTACTTTCACTGACATTCTGCATCCTGTCTTGTTTGTGTTCATTTACACACAGCTCCCACAACCTAATTGCTCTACAACATTTTGCATGGATTTACAGTATTATTACACATGCTGTACTATGCTCAGATTTCACCATTTACTTCAATTATGACTTAAATTTGTCAGAGAGCTGTGAGGCAAGACATTATACTGCCATAAATCTAAGGTACATGAAAGAATCCCCAGGGAAGCTCATTTTCCTTGGGTGGCAAATATCTCCTCCAGAAAATGTAGATAAATTGCATGTGTATAGGGAGTGGATATCATTTATGTACCTATGCTTGCTTGTACGGCCACCATAATCTGTGTGTGTGTGTGTGTGTGTGTGTGTCTGTGTCTGTCTGTGTGTGTTTGTGGGGGATGGTGTTGGATATGGGCCTAGTGATCCAGATGGTTCTGCGTTTAAGAGAGTAGTCACATCCTGATCACCTGTCTTCTCTGCATGACCCATTTAAGGGTTGTGCTAAGGGTTGTGCTTTGCTGTGACCTAACATCACCAAAGTCAGTGACGTTTCAGAAATCCAGGGTCATTCCATTGGCAGCTTGTTAAACATGCGGATAAAGCAGGATTAGGATTACTGATACCTCCCTGTGGTTTCATTCTGGGGTTTTGTTTTAGTGTTACGATGAGGACAAAGAGGTAAATGGGTCATTTTGAATATTAGGAGACAGTTTTTCTTTGGGAGGCATACTTTTGGTATAATGGACCTGTGTTTCCCCTAAAAACAGAAATATATCCAGTCTGGTCCATTACTATTTCTGATTTTGGAAGTAAGTGAACGTCTACTCAATAGAACAATATGTCTATGTGCGAGAGGGAATGAAAGAAAGAGATTATGTAAATTTATGGATATTTCATTGGCACACAATCAACTGCCTGGCATTGATGTTGTTACTCAGTTAAACCTAATATTGTCATAACTTTACATGCATACTGTTCATATAATAAAAAGTATACTGGTATGTGGCAGGACTGAAGACTTCTGTTGACTTGAAGAGTCTCCATTGCATACTCTCACATTTTCTTTGACTGTTAAATGAATAGAACTCCTCTGTGTTAAATATTCAAATCAGAGCTCAATCATTTATTTTATTTTGCTTGTCTGTCACCATGCCTGGCAGAATGCCTGGGAGATTTTCTTTACCACCTGCAGGGAAAATAGCTGAACATGCTGTCTGGACCTGGTAATTGTGCAATATTTGTCGCATTGAATATATCTGACCACCAGGGGGAAGTATCAAAGAAGACTGGCTATATTTATGAACATTGTTGACTTTCAGCTAATTTCATTGCTACAGGAAGTTCTCCAATAAAGGCATCTTTTCAAAATATGGATCCATTTTATGCCATCAGTGGAATGGGACAGGAACATGTGAAGGGCATGGGATGAACATGCTATGAACTGAACATATCTGCATTTGCAGCAGATGCTAAGATTGTTGTAGGGTTGTCACCACAATTTTTGCTGTGTTCATTGTAAAGGAATGCCAGTTCATATGTACTTATTATCCATCTGTAGCTTGGTAGTCCATCCTGTAAATGTAATCAATATTTATCCTTTGAATGGCTATGTCTTATTGAATTCCAATGTTAAAGCTGAATACTTTAAATATTAAATAGCTAGCAATCAGTTGTCTGTCTTGTGTGGATTTAATATTTTTGTGACCAGTTTTAATTAATCAGTATCATTTTGTATAATTATAATGTTATCTGTTATATAAGTATAATGTTACATCTATATAGAATGCTCATATACAATATCAGTTCATTAAAAGGAAAAAAAAAATCAAGTATAAATTACCCTTATTTCTTAGGGTTCTTAGCAGAGATGTTCCTGTAAAGCCAAACAGGCTTATTAAACTGGATATGAATAATCACATCAATATCAATAACATGGTAAAGTTGAAGGGGAATACAAGGTTCCCTCTGCTCCAAAATTCAATCATGAGTCTAACTGCTCTTTAAAAGGGATGAAAACAAATTTACAGCATGTGGTTATGATACTTCATTTCAACATTTCTTGGAATGTCTTTGCTGTTTGAATTGTGGAAATGGTTCACTTTCCCACCCGGTAAAGCACGGGATGAATGGAGCACAGTTTCAAATATTCGTGCACACATCAAAGCCAACATGAAAGGCAGCTGAAATAGATTGGAACACATTACTTGTGTTGTCACATTCTCTGTGACTAGGAGCAAGGCTCAAATGTCTAAGTTTGCCCAAAATGATATAAAAAAAAAATATGTTTACAGCTTTCAAAATGGAGAAACGGAGAGAAGCTAATGAAATTATTGGTTTCTTTTTTTAGTTGAAAGCTTAATTTACTTCATCTAAATGACTTTATTAATTGCTATGACACTTGTGCTTGGCCTTGAGTAATGCCTTACAGTTTGATTACACATATGTACATTTTTTTTACATACATTTATATACAGTTTCTAGAATGGCCACTTGTATGCAAGGCTCATCTCACCATAACCAACCTCTGCACTTGTGCAGGAGATGAGACAAATGTATGTACACACATCAATACACCTGCCCATAGCCAATGGCTACCCCACACACTCCTTTGGAGTGGGAACACATTTGAGGATAGGCGCTGCTCCACTGACATCATCCATGCAGCTCACAGATGCCTGAAAAATCTTAGGATGCTTGAGAATGGTAAGAAATTAAAGCTCTGGCTGGCCTACCCACCCATACCCCTAGAGAAATAAAGCAAACTTTTTTCTGCTGTTGTCCATCTCAATGACACATGCTCTGATCCAGTTTCACAATATTTTTTTGATAATATGTGTGATCAAATAATTTGCATGACCAAACTGATTATGCACATGATTATGCACAAATGTAATAATAATGAAATGACTCTAACCCTAAGAGCCATCTCATTGGCCATTGTTTTTTCCATCATAATCCTTAAATAAAATAGATTGACAAACAGAAACAAGTCTGACTCATCTCTGAAATATCTCTGCTCACTGCCAAGCCACACAAAGTGGTTCACGGTGTTTGTGTTTCAATCAAAGAGCCATGACACTTGTGAGTAGCCATATTGCTGACTTGCTGCACAAACATTGGTTGTTTCAAGGGACGAGAATGTGGGGACAAGATCCGCCCATGTAGATGTACCAGGGGGCATCACGGACCCAGGCTGGCTGTGTTTGGAAACATATCCTGCACTTTTCACACCTAATGAGTAATTTACTTTTGCCGTGGAAAGCAGATCTTATTATTCTCTGTGAGGCGGTAAGGATGTGAAATTCTAGGTGGGGACGCGGTAGGAGGTCCAAGAGTGGATGAATCATTTTAATGAATCATAAAAATGGATTGCATTGAGGTTGAGAATTATTCAAAAACCTTAACGTGACAGGAACAAATAGTGACTCACGGCAAGTTGTGCCAGCCTGTTTGTGCCTTCTGCATTTGTATTACGGTTCTTAAATTGGAAGATGGGTAAAAGAAATATTAACTGCTGTTAAAATAGGAAAAAGAATTATCCTGTCTCTGAACTGCAACAATGCCAACAAGATAAATATAAGCGCAGAAGAAGTCAGCTATATTAAATGCAGTTGCAGCAGGACTTGATTCTAAATCTTAATTACCTTTCTGTCAAAACCAAAATATGTGGGAATTTTGTTTTTGAGCAAATCTATCACTATGTTGTACTTGGAAAAGTGATTTGAGGAAGTGGGAGGGTTCATTCTGTTTTTTTAATCAATTCAATTTAAATTAATGTAATCATTCTTTAGTTTTTATTGTCTTTTATTGTACAGTGGATCACATTATACTTCCCTCTACACACCTTTAACTTGGTTGTGTCGTGGGGCAAAGAGCACCACATTGCTGATCTGATTCAAATGATTAAAAGTGCAAGTTTTTAACTGTAACTAATGCAAATTGGTCTGCCTAAAGCAGCAGACCATTCTGGCAGAAACTCCAGCAGATTCTCTCCATCCAAATCTGGAGACATTCTTAACTTTGCTTCAAGCCCAAGATTGTACAGCAACTGCATCCTGTTTCATTTATCACCCTTGTCGTTTTTTAATAAGACAGAATCCCTCCATTTAGGTCTGTAAGTCATGAGATGTAAACAGATACATCACTAGAAAACAGAAGTGTATACTGTGACTACCAGCAAAAAGTTTTGTTCTTGAAGTGAGATCCATACCCTTCACAGCTGCTTTCAGTGTAGCCCTGTCCCTTAGGGGGAACATATGTATGTAATCTGGTATTATTGATTTATAGCTTTGAGTTGATCCTAGGGAGATTTGTCCTGTTATCAACATTTTTATATTCTTTTGCAGTCCAGTGTGATGAATGCTTTTTTTTCCCCAAGACCTGAGGATGTGTATGTTCCATGATAAATAAATGAATAAATAAATAAATAAATAAATACAGAAAAGAGCTGGAAAAAAAATCACAGTGAGAGCCAATGGAACAGCGCGACTGCTGTGTTCTGTCTGCACTGTTTCAAAGAGACAGAAAAAATCATTTACCACTTTTGGAGAAACTGTTTTGCTCAGGTCATTGTAACATTTATTGGGGAACTTGGCAAGTAATGTCTGTGATGTACAAATGGGTCCATCTGTGCTCCTAAAATATGGAACACAAGCTAACTGTATGATGTTTGTAATTTCTGGTTAACAACTGGATCGAAGATTTTATGTTGTACTACACAACTTGCTGACTTAAGCTCCTGAATTCATTTCTTATTTCAATTATCTTGTATGTATCAATGTTAGAATTCTCTGAACACAGTGTTCCTCCACTGTCCATTAATAAACCTCACCAATAGCTGCGATATTTCAGCAATCTCACAATTAACTTGCCAGCACAAAGCTATTAAATGCCTGGAAAGGCCTTTTGATTTTTTTTCCCCATTGTCCACAAAATCGATACCACTCTTATTTAACAAGTTAAAGCCCTGTTATAGGATTTAAAGCTGGAGATGGCTATGGTACCAGTTGACAGCTTATCTTGCGTTCTCCTGCAGTAATGAATCAAGGGAATACACAAGAAGGGCAAGGTATTTACCTTGGCCAGAGCAGAGCGGACATCCATCCCATAAACAGCTTTGCTTCCTGATATCTGGTAATGAGGCGACAGGTGCTCTGTTTACGCTCTGATTGCCACTCAGCTTCAAGGGGCTGCTTGCTGTCCAGTGTTTTCGCTTTAATGATAGGAAGAGGGCAGTTAACCTCCAAATGCATGCTGTTTATCTGAAAAGGGGTTTTATTCAGATGTACCTCTTTTTTATTTCTGATCAAAGCTGATAAAATATTTACTTGAGAGCATCTCTCACACAGTAGTACTTCCTGCACATTATATAAAGCAATTTCAAGATCAAAGATGCTACAAAATGCAAAATGTACTAAAATGAAAGAAAAAGCATCTCTTAAACAAGAATCAAATGAGTTCTGATTTCTCATATAAAAAAGATTTAATTAAAATTATATTTTGTGATATATTAGCATTTATTAGCCACCATTTCCTTCAGTCCTTCTCAAAAGTATTTTAGAAATTTGAATTGTGCCCAAGGCTGTGCTTTCTATACTTCACTTTCCCATCTGGAAAAGCACATAATGAGTGGGACAGTTTCAAATATTAATACTCATCGCAGCCAACATAAAAGGCAGTTGACACAGATTGCAAAACATTACCTGTATTGTCACACTCTGTCTGACATCTTGCCATCACAGCTTGACAATTTAATGTTTTTGGGTTTCAGGAAAAAATGTGTGGTGCAAATGTTGCAAATCACAGAATCCTGTTTCTGGTGGATTCAAGGTTTTGCATCAAGGTCAGTTAATCTTTTCAGCTGTAGCAGTTGTGAGAGGGTCCTTGAATTTTTCTTTGTATGTATTTTTATATATTCATAATTTTTAACACCTGGAGCAGGTCATCAATGTTGAAAATTTGTTTAAACAAATTAACACTCTTGATCATTGTGCTCATGTGCAGGGGGAAGGATAGCATTAACAGTCAGGTTTTAAACCTTTGGTTTTCAGGATGTACAATCAAACAAGCACCCATAAGAGAATGGGGTAGTCTTGTGAGTAGCTTTAATTATAAGCAGCACTGACATCTGACATCTTTGCTGAATGACTCATGAAGAAATGAAATATGAAATATGGCCTTTTAAGTCATGCAAGATGTGCCATTCAAAACACAAAAGTGCATCAGCATATCATATTTTGTATTTTGTCAACACTTGTATCTTTTAAAACTTGAAGTTTTTTTCAGTCCAGAGACATTATGTTCTTTTCAGCCTTAAAAGGCATCTGTTGTGTAGTCTTCTGCAAAACTTCTCAAGTGATTGGTTGCAGGCAGAACATGGTTTATACACATGCACATATTTGAAATAATCCACTCCCTGCATTTTAAACATGAATGTGGACTTAGCATGGTCCATGAAACCTGGACCTAGGTGCAGTGTAAAGAAATGCTTTTCACTTTTGAAACACAGGGTACTCTATAAAAAGGAATGAAAGATTCACAGCCAGCTCATTCAAGTTATGTGACAGAGAACACAACAAAGAATAATTTGAGAAAGGGGAAAATCCTTGAAATACTTCTGTTTAATGATCACACTTAGTGAAATCCATTGAGACTTCATCATTCATCCCCAGTGGCCACTGAAATGGACTAGTGAAACATCAGGATTCCCAACATGCCTATAAACTATTGATTAGTGTCAATATGCAATTTATGACTTATCAATCTCAAAATCTTCCACAAGAAAATTCAAGTCAATCTTTGCACATATTGAATAGCTTAACATTCAAGTTTACTGTATGTATCATGAAATTACATCTCCCTGACAGCACATGCTAGAATGTCCTTGTACATCATTGTGCTCTTTACAATGTGTAGCACTACAATGATAATTAAATTCATCTTCATTTTCAACTTCTCAATGAAAAATCAATAGACAGGAAGGCTGATGCTCTATTGCTACTATTACCTCCCTTACGTGAGATCTCTCACCAAACAGATGTTCTTCTGCATGTGTGTGTGCGCGCTCACACACACACACACACACACACACACTTTCTACTACTGAACAACAAATACTTCCATTTATACTTGAGGACACTCTCTGGCACAGCATGCCACAGGGCCCTAGCTAGTCTAGCTTTACCTCTCTGTCAGATCTCCACCAGAACACCCCCACCCCCCCTCTCAAATTTCATCTTTGGCAGGGCTTCTCCGGCCTGCCTCTGCCTCTGCCTCTGCCACACAAAACACATCAAAACTGAAAGAAACCAGAAACATTACCCCAGCCACACTCTCTCACACGAAGTTGTATATTTTATTATCTCCCCGCTCTTATTAGAAAAGGAGTCTTAGGTGTGCCTCGTCTACTTGATTTCCTGGCCCCTACTCCAACCTCCAGTAAGTAGCAGCAGCTGTTGACAGTTCTCATCACCAAAATTTATATGATGTTTAAACCAATCATCTTTTCAGCTTAAGAGCACATTAATATTCATTTTAATGTATCATGCATTTTCTAAATTGATTTTTTTCCCCACTTTCTTCTTCTCTGTGATAATTCTGCTTTAGCTCATGTTTTCCAGCTCAAGTCACCCATGTGAGAGAAAAAACTGGTAGTCACTAATTGCTATCAGTTCTAGGGATTGCACGTTTTGAACTTGACATATGGTATTTTGCCTTGTGTTATGTTTATTTATAACTTTTACATTTAACACATGATGTCAGGACTCAGGCACGGACTCAGACGCGGACCACAAGAGCTCCAATTACAGGCGTTTATAAGCAGAATCGTCAAACAAGCCGGCAGTCCAAAAACAGGCAGGGTCAAAAATACCAGGTAGACAGTCCAAGGGGAAAAACAAGGATCAAAACCAGAAACAGGCAGGGTCAAACCTTGAAGGCAGGCAGATCAGGCAATCAGGACAGGCAAAAACATAGTCAAGGAACAGGCAAGGCAAAAACCAGCAAAATCCAAACAGGAAAACAGGCAGGAAACAAGACAGGCCGAAAACACTGAAACAATCTGGCCAACAACACAGAGACAAGCAGGGTAGATATAGGGCTGGGCTGATTAGGTGATGGGAAGCAGGTGTGCAGGCAGGCGGGTGGAGACAATCAGGTGGGCGGAGACAGGGCGGAGAGCGGGGCAGGGCTAGAACACAAGGAAAACAAAGGCACATGGACAGGGAAGAACAAAAACACAACAGCTAGGGGGCGGGAGCCCTGACACATGATGTGCATTCATTCTTAGCACATCCAGGATCTGCATGATTAACTTCATGATTATTCCCACTAAAAACCAAAAATGAAGCTTACTTTACTTTTACTTGTCCAAACCTATTGATCTGTTGAATATTTCCTTTAATTAAGAAGTGATAATTTTATTTATTTATTCTTTTTCTTTTTAGTTGTGACTTGCTTAGTTAATCGAGCTAGGACACAAACAAATCTTAAATTTATATTTCTTCCTACTTTTTAAGCTGTTTGTTCAAACCTATTGATAAACTTTATAAGATATAAAATTATATACATCATGTCCAACATATTTTAAAGATTTCCACTCTGTGTTGTGTGCAAACAGATGTAACCCCTTTTAATGCTGGGCTTGTCTGGCTTGCATCCCATCTTTCATGTTCCTGACAGTTATTGTTGCAACTGCTCTTATGGTGCCTCAATGTCTGTGTTGCACCTGTTCTCCGTTTAGCTACAAATTGGCTTGGAAAACATCCAAAAATATTATTTTGTTAGAAGTTAGAGAATCTCATCATGTAATCCATCTCACAGGAGACTTCTGCTTGCAGAAACATATAGAAAGCTGCAAATGCTAAAAAAAGCTTAGTAGGTTCCTGTAGACCTTTTAGTATGGCATACTGTATACTGACATACTGTCATGTCCTGTTGCCTCCTTACAAAGTTACAAACAAACCTGTTTACTGGTGTAGGAGTGAGATGAGGGGGGCATGTAAAAAAACTTAATTAAATGAGAGGCATAACTGACAAGCATGAGACCTCATACAAAGATAGCATACAATACATAAGATGAATAGAGGATACAGAGAATCAATGTCATTTTCAATGACTGAAATAATTAAAAGTTTAAAAACTAAATAGCTATAATTGTCAGTTATAATAAAAACGTGTTCAAAAATTAGTCTGCTTAAACACTGCACATAAGTGGTGCCAACTGACAGGAATAATGCTGGTAGTTTACCTGATTAATGATGCTGACGTTTCTCTTGAGGTGTCATGTAGCTAACAGTTATGAACCAGTGAAAAGGCAGTAGTAAAATATTTTTATACATTTTACAAAGAAATAAAAATGTGGCTCCTAAGTCATATGATTAAACATGACAATTGCAGGAATGTACTTATAAGCAGTGCAACAGTAGAATTGACATTGATTATGACACTTCTTAGAACAGCTGCCCCAGGTAGAAAGCAACCTGGGAATAGTGTAACAGCCTGGGGTTTGTGTTCTGGGAGAACAATTTAGTTCCTCATCTGTGACCTCAAACAGGTCATTGTGGCTTTGTGGCCAGTGAGGGGGCTGATTCTTCTCATTAAACAGCTGACCTTCTGGAAATGGACTCTTCCTGCTTAATGCAGCCATAGAAAGATCCGGCCGATAGCCCCAGCTACTGCGGCTTGCAGAGGGACCTACCACTAGCACTCAAGGACCAGACTGTGCTTTTCTCTGTAGCCTTGCTGAGCTTCCCAGCAAGCTTACTGGAACTGTGAGTGAATGAAAACAGTCAGTCTTTGGAGCGCTGCCACGGCGAGCTACTTACTGTAAAATTCCACCACCACTAGGATCCGGTGCCAGTCAAGAGATTTCCCAATGACTTTGTGATATCCCTAGGGTGCACTGCCAAGGCCTAACTGAAGGAGTGTTTCCGTGCACAGACACGGAGCTAGCTGTCAGGAAAGCTGCTAGAACTGACTGTGCTGATGGGCATTAAGGGCCACGTGTGGAAACTGCAGCCATAAATGAGGACAGGCCGCCATGCAGAACACAGAAATGCATGGATCAGCGACGCTGTTTTCCTCTTTGCTCATCCGTGCATTGGGATTTGGCGGGGCTTGTGTAGGAGATGCAGCAACTGATGTGCAAAAAACTGGTGTAAAGCAATCCTGGCAGGAGTTACACTTCCAATGTTGCCCAATGGGCACTGCCACAGCAGCCCAGCAAAGCTGCTTCACGTTACTGCTGTTCTCCCTTGGGGGAATTAACAGAGTGGGAGGACTAGAGCAAAACATACGAAAGGTTGCAGGAGGCATTGCATTAGATTCATCAGGGGTATACCTCAGACACGGCCTGGCAGAGAATTATCAGGGAAAAAGGCAGCCTATGAAAAGCATCTCAGCTCTCCATTCTGTTTCTACAGCCCTCCATTACCTAGACAACCTAATTTGCTCAGACAGACCAGATGAAATGGTTAGCATGTGGAAATATCAAGCATGACAAGTTTCATTATGTCATTATGTCATTATGTCATTTTTCCTCCCCATTTCTTAATGGCAGTTCTTAATGGCATGCACATATGGATCTCATTTGTGTATCACAAATAATTTGAAACTTGTGAACCCTCTGTTCAGTTCGTACCCTTAGATTCACTCTAAATTGCCAATTCATAAGTATTTTTATCATGTAGGAAAAACTATGCTTCCAGGTGACTCCAGTACTGGCATTACAATACAATGACCGCTGGAGTCAATTAAATGTGTTTAGTCATTTTAACAGAAAAATTCAAAGCCATTCAAATGGTATTTTCAAGTCTCATCTGTATGAAGTAAAACCTCTTCCTATGGAGGAGTTTTAAGGAGGATCAGGTCTGTTGTATTTGACTCTGTATGTCAACAGAATTCTAAGACAGATTTATAAAGTAATTTATTATATTCTTTTTTTCTGGGGGGACATTCAAGTTTACATTTAGCAGATGCTTTTATTTAGAGCAACTTGAACAGGGTACAATTTTTACATGTTATCCATTTATATAGCTATTTATATGGCTATTTACTGAGGCAATTTTGGGTAAAACATCTTGCCCAAGGGTACACCAGCAGTGCCTCAGCATGAATTGAACCAGTAACCTTTCAGTTACAAGCCCTGCTCCTCACCACTATGCTACACTGCTGCTCATAGTTTACCAACTTATCAATGAAAATATCAAAAATCCAAAGATTTCTTTCCTCTAAAATGTATTATGGCCTCTTTAGACAGAAATCCCACATGACAGCACTAATGTCAGCACATGAAATCATTAAATGGAGCAGTAATGTCTTTGTAAGATGTTTGGTAGATTTGTGTATATCATCCTCAAGCCCTAACATTTCTCTGTTACGCATAAAATTTTAGTTGACATAAATAGCTATGGCAACATTGGCAACCCAACCATAACATGACCCAGAGAGTAACTGATTACAATGTTATTTTAACAGATTAACATTTCTTAATGGCAGAAGGAATAGCACTTTATGTACTCTTCCCCATTTTTTTGTCCAGTCACCAATTGCATGCCAGACTCATCCCACCACTACACCTGAGCAGCTGGACATGAGCACTGGACAAAGCAAATGCACTCATCTCATACACTCACATGCCAACAGCAACTGTTTTTCACAATACCCACACAATTGTTCCAATTTCCCAGGGCACTACAGCAAAGCAAGCACACCGGACGGGCATGACTTTCTGAGTAACCTGCAGGCTCCTGATGCGAGTCTCAGGTGCTTGAGAGTGGCAAGGTGAGCTAACCCCTCCCAACATACCTGCCCCAATCCACAGTGGAACGAATGACGTTTCCCCTTCATTAGTGGAAGTGGTTAGGATCAAAGCAGCATGTGAAATTCAAGATGGACACTTTAACCATTGAGCCACTTGGTTATTGATTTGCTGATATGTTCATTGAATTATATCAATTGCATCAGTAGTATTAATACAAAAATGCTATAGTATGATTGGTATCGATGTACCAACATGCAGTCGACGGCCTCAGTATTTGAAAATAATAAAATACATTGCACAGGTATTATTCTGAGCTCTATAAATACACACAGCCCAGTGTGAACAAAAAAGAAGTCTCTGAGGGAGATAATGGATATATATTTCAGCATACCATTCATGTGCACCACTGATAATCCTATTACATGTATATAGCACCACTCTACAGCTCACAATGTAAGATCTCTCCCTGTGGTTAGACAGTCACATTGGACCAGTGAAGCAATATTGTTTAGGCCCTTTGCTAACAACAACAAGCTGTTCTTGACTGCCTGCATCGTCTGCTGTCCTGTCATCACCGCATTAGGTCTGGAAACAGCTCAGACGCAGCAGAATTATTTATGAGAACTCAGAAATTTGGATGTGCTGTTTCCATGTAATATAAGTCAAAGCATTCATGCTGCACCATTAGAGCGGAAGCACGCTCAAGTGAATCATAAAGGGAGCCATAAAATTTTGCAGTTCCACTATCTTTA